>NW_027529175.1:5013913-5015063 GCF_008692635.1 Crocuta crocuta
GGGGGGGGGGGAGCTGACAATGTGGTATGAAATCACTACGGCATGAAGAAGGGAGGGAGGGGTCTTTTCATGGAAAAGAAATGACAACCACACATTACCCGGGAGGGGGCTCCTCTGCCTGGGTCTGGGCAGGATCCGTCAGGGGTGATTACCTCACACCCAGCCAAGCTGGGAGACCCCACCCACACCTTCAGCCCCAGGCTCATCCAAACAATACCAGGCGCCCCCACCCCACCCACCCCCAGCAGATGTAGGACTTGGGGCCTCAGCTAAGCAGGATCACACCCAGGGAGGTGGCGGCCCCCCTCCCTCCACTGGGCGGGTGGGTTCAGGGGGCCAAAGCCCAACAGGTCCCCAGTTCGAGCTGATGGAGAGGAGGACATGGCCGTGTGGAGACATGCAGGAAGACAAAGGCTTCAGGAAGCTGGGGACCATGGCCAGGACACGCTGGCAGGGAGGTCTGCCCAGCGCCCACCGGGGGCCTGTTCCGCCCCCCTCCCCATCTCCCCACGGGCTAAGGGTCTCCCCAGATCCCACGCCCACACTCCCTGCCGGCACCATAGCCGGGGGAGGGCTTCCTAGAGAAGGAAGGGGCCTGGCACAACCCCGGAGAGGAAGGAGACGGATGGACAGACACACTCGAAGGGACAGACAGAGGGAGACACCGAGCGACCCGGGAAAGAGGAAGAGACACAGAGACATGAGTGTGCGGAGCCGCTCCGAGGACCAAAATCAGGGGCCAAGACACAGGGACACGGGAAAAACCCATACGTGGAGACCTGGGGGGGGGGGCGTGGAGGAGGCCACGACGCGCAGAGCCAGAGACACAGAGAGACAGACACACGCAGAGAGACACACGCAGAGACGTTAACAGAGACACGGAAACACACGCAGGGACGGAGGCAGGCGCAGAGACGGAGACACTCAAGAGACGGAGACGCACGCAGAGACGGGCAGAGGCGCAGAGACTGAGAGAGACGCGGAGGCCGAGACGCACGCAGAGACGGGCAGAGGCGCAGAGACGGAGCCAGGCTCAGAGACAGGGAACCCGCAGAGACGGAGGCAGGCGCGCCCGCGGCGCCGGCCCGCCCCACTCACCGAGGCCGCAGACCTCCCGGCGCAGGCTGAGGCGGCCGCGCTCCTCCGCTAT
>NW_027529175.1:5015070-5031897 GCF_008692635.1 Crocuta crocuta
TGTCACCTCCGTCTGCCGTTGCCACTCACTTCTCTCCGTCCAGTTCCGGAATATTTTCCGCGGAACCCAGGAGGAACTCACCCCTCCCCCTAAAGTGTCTTAGAGACCACGACGGAAAGCCCTTCCCTCCCCGCACCGAGTCCCTGGCCCAAGCACAGTGCGGGGTGTTGAGCAAGACTCCGAGCCTCAGTTTCCTCGGCTGTACAATAGGTGCGAGGTCGGCTGGGCATGTGACCCTGATGAAGGCCAAGATCCAGCCAGGCGCCCCTGGTGAGCTATCCTCCGCTGATAGAGGGCGACCCAGGGGAGAAGCAGCCAGACGCCTTCATGGGCACCCACCGCTGCCAGCGCACTTCTACGGAGAGGTAGAAATGGAGAGACTGTGCTGGGGGGTCGTGGTCTCAACTCTGACCTCTGTAGGGACGCCCTGCCTCCAGGCCCCACCCCACCCCCCAAGTGCTCTTGACCCATTAACAACACCCCGGGCAGGTGAACTGTGTGAACCGCTAAGGTCCACTTACAGGCAGATATTTTTCGAGAAATACAGTACAGTACTATAAACGTATTTTCCCTGCGATTTGCTTAATAACATTTTCCTTCCTCTAGCTCACTGTATGGTAAGAATTCAGTGTGTAATACTCAGACACGCGGAATACAGAGCAAAGCATAACACAAAATGTGCACTCGACTGTGCCATCGGTCAGCAGCAGGTAGTTCAGTTTGGGGGCGTCAGAAGTTATATGGGGATTTTCACCTGCATGGGGGACGGGACCCCTGAAGCCCCACATCCTTCAAGGACCAGCTGTACTCTTCTCCCCCAGCCTCGTAAAACCCGTTCCCTCATTTCCCTCGGGCCCCCACGTCACCTTTTCTGACCGGATTCCCTGAAACCCCACCCCCCTACCCTGCCTTATTTTTCTTCACGGCGCAGCACTCACCCCTTCGGACATCACCCTGTACAGCTATGAATTCTGTTCTGTGTCTGATTCTCGCACAGCTCACGGCTGGTACCCAGGGCACTGCGGGGACATGGCAGACACCCTGTAAATGGATGTGGGAAGAATGGACGGGAGGCCTGCTAGGAAGCAGGAAACCCTCTTGGACCAGGCAGTAAGGAGGCCTGGGACCACGGACATAACAGCCTGGACGAGGAAATGGGTGGCCTGGACCCTGCTTCAGGCTTCACCGCTGGTTTGGGGCCACTGGGCACATGTCCAGCCCCTCTGTGCCCTTAAAGCCAGGCCTGGGGTGGGCCGGGGGGAGGGGAGATCTCCTCTGGGTCCATGTCCCCTTCTGTAAAATGAGGACACCAGCCTCAGGGCTATGGCCACCAGTTCTGAGTCCGGACAGCTGGGCTTTGGGCTGGCAGAAATGGGAAATGAGACTTGCCGAGGGCTCCCAGGCTGGCAAGTCCAACGGTCATGTGCCTGTCTGTCTCCCCAGACTCGGCGACAGCCCCGGCCGGCTCCCCCTGTCTCCCCGCTGCTCGTGCTGTGTCCCGCGCCTGAAATCCTCTCTTCTCCCCTGAGCTTGGCCTCGAGGCCACCGTCACTGGGAAGCCTTCTGGTTACTTTTGGCCAATGCGTCTGTGTTCTTACCTACTTCGTCAACTCCACCCCTCTCCAGGGACCTTACGGCAAGTTCTGTTTCTTGACGTGGCTGCCGATTACTTGGTCAATGTACAAAAGAAGCTGAAATTTTGTGAGTTGTGTACTTTTGTGTATATAAATATTCAGAATATAAAACAATTGAAAATAAAATATTTAAGGGGCTCCTGGGTCGCTCAGTCAGTGAAGCGTCCAGCTCTTAATTTCGGTTCAGGTCGTGATCTCACAGTTGGTGAGTCTGAGCCTGGCGTCAGGGCTCCACACTGACAGTGCAGGGCCTGCTTGGGATTCTTTCTCTCCTTCTCTCTCTGGCCCTCCCCTGCTTGATTGCTCTCTCTTTCTCTCTCAAAATAAACAAATACACTTTAAAAAATAAAGTAAGTAANTCTGGGTAGCTCAGTCAGTGAAGTGTCCAGCTCTTAATTTCGGTTCAGGTCGTGATCTCACAGTTGGTGAGTCTGAGCCTGGCGTCAGGGCTCCACACTGACAGTGCAGGGCCTGCTTGGGATTCTTTCTCTCCTTCTCTCTCTGGCCCTCCCCTGCTTGATTGCTCTCTCTTTCTCTCTCAAAATAAACAAATACACTTTAAAAAATAAAGTAAGTAAAATTTAAAAAATAAAATAAATTTAATTTTAAACAATAATAAAAGATCCTTGAAAAAATTTTGGTTTAGCCATGATCTCCTATGACAATGAAAATGTTCTTTTCTGCCATTAAATGAGCTGTGCTTTTAGAAAAGCCACATGGGGGGGAAAGTGTGTGGGCGAATGATGTCCCCCAAAGATGTCCAAGCCTAACCCTTGGAACCTGTGAATATTTGTTACAGGGCAAAACGGACTTTGCACTGGGATTACGGGTACGGACCTTGAGACAGAGAGAGCCTCCTGGATTATCCACGGAGGTCCAATCTAATCACACAAATGCTTCAAAGGGAATCACGAAAGCTCTTGGCTGAAGCACCTCTTTTCCTGAGTCTTTTTTGCAAACAACCCTACAGTAAACAGTAAAGCAAAGATGAGCAAAAGGAAAAGTCAGCCACAGCCCATTTGCTTTACCAGGTCAGTTCTCTCATTTTCCAGCATTCCTTCCCAGGCACTGAGCTTGGGTCTACAGCTCGCATGTCCAGCTCTAAGGTTTGGGGGCTGAGCGGATTCAAAGCGCCAGTCAGTGTTCCCAGCAGGTGCTCTCAGAGAACCCTTCTCCCGGTGATTCTTACACGGCTGAAAGCCTCGGGGACTCGTGTGAAATGATGCCACCAACCTTCTACCAGCTTCTGTCTACGGTCTGTACGATGGTGGGCAGGACCGGACGATGGCTGAGATTCCCTCCTGCCCACATGGTTCTGTGAGTCTGTAGTTGGACTCTGATCGTTCATCTTTTCTCCTCGGTCCTCGAGAAGAAAAGACAGTTCCCCGAGGAGGGGGAGGGTAAGTGAGGTCTGCACAGCCCCACCTTCGCTCATTAAGCACAAGAGCCTCAAGGGGCAAGTTCAGAGGCTCTCCCTTCATTCCAGAGAATCTATTAAAACACTTTTCACAGTCATGTGAGTTTCCTGGCCTGACTTCTCCCTCCTTGTGACTCACTTACGTTCTCCTTTGCTGAAATCCATGTCCCTCAACCTTTTGTTTCTCCGGAAATTGAAACCCAACCACTCCCAGAGCTAGATTGCAACAGCGCCTGAAACCCTGGATTTTTCTCACCCGCCGCCAGGGTAGGGGTACCGCCTGAGAAGGTTCCCCGCCTCCCCCCTCCCCTCCTCGGGCCCCCTTTCTACCATCCGCCCCGCAGCACACCAAATACTTTCTCATCTTCAGCTGCTCCACTTTTTTAAAATAGATTCCTGCTAAAATTCTCCTGGAGGGGATAACCTTAAAGTTATTTTAGGCACCGACATGGTAGCGAGAAGAAAGGACTCAAGAAGGTTTGCAGAAAGACGTGCCTGCTAGGACTGGGGGTGGGGGGCGTACTCACGCCGCCCGAGGACCTGCTCTGTGCCAGGAGCCCCGGGAAGGTGGGCAAGCACCGTGGTGAGCCCCGGAAGGCAGCTCGTGCTGGCTGTGTGCGTCGGGTGCAGCCAGCAGCACTTAGGGAGGCTGAGTGATGCTCAGCGTCACACGGCTAGTGAGATCTGGAGCCAGGACTTGAATCGTCCCGACGCAGGAAGACACAGCCACGCGCACCCCGTCTGGCGTCGACTCATCTGCTTTTAGGCGGGAAGGCCCGTTGGAGAACGGACGCGGGGTGATGGGTTTCGAAGGGAGAAGGCTCACCTCATGGAGCTGCCAGGCCACAGGTCATCGCTGGGAAGTCCAGGCTCGGGTTCCCTGGGGACGGGGCGGCGGGGCTGTGCCAAGTGCAGGCAGGGATGAAATAGGGAAAGAAATTTCATCATCGGGAGGAGGACCTGAGACCAACGCAGTTTGGACTTTGTCTAGTCCCTTTTGCTCCAGAGCCCTGGGCCTCGCATCTGTCAGTGAGGAGGCTGACTCGGTGTCCCCATGGGCCTTTCCAGCCCCGACGTTATGGAGGGACAGGTGGGGTGAGCCGGGGCCGGGAGCTGGAGAGCCTGCCCTCCCTTCCCGGCTCTCCCGGGCTCTAGCTCCCAGAGCTCCCGCCGAGAGGCTGTTTCCCCTGTGCCTGAACACCCAGCCTCCCCCCTGCTTGGGGCAACAGAAACCGTATTAGCAGCCAACACTGTGCGCTACCGCAAAACACAAAAATAAAATGGCAAAATTAAAATTAATAGATGCTGGGGCACCTGGTGGCTCAGTCTGTTAAGCGTCCGACTTCAGCTCAGGTCATGATCTCATGGCTCGTGGGTTCGAGCCCCGTGTCAGGCTCTGTNGTGTCTGCCTCTCTCTCTGCCCCTCCCCTGCTCATGCTCTGTCTCATCTCTATGTCTCTCAAAACTAAATAAATGTTTAAAAAAATTTAAAGAAATAAAATTAATAGGGGCGCCTGGGTGGCTTAGTCGGTTAAGCGTCCGACTTTCGCTTAGGTCATGATCTCGCGGTTCGTGGGTTTGAGCCCCGCCTCGGGCTCTGTGCTGACTGCCAGCTCAGAGCCTGGAGCCTGTTTCAGTCTGTGACTCCCTCTCTCTCTGACCCTCCCCTGCTCACGCTGTCTCTCTCTCTCTCTCCTAGAAATAAATAAAACATTAAAAAAATTTTAAAAAAAAGAAATAAAATTAATAGATGCTTCATTAAATACCTGCAAGATACAACATCGGGTCTTCTTTATGTTTGATTTGACATTCATAGATGTTTCACTACATTTGAGAACTCTGTGGGTTAGGTTTTCTCATGCATCAAGGATTCTGAGAATGCCAGGTGGCCGATGGGAAATCAGAAATTAAAGGGTACTGATCTATTTCATCTTATTTAGCAAATAGGGATGCAGGACCAACCATGTCTTCTGACTTTGCAAGTGCTGACATTGAATCCTGTGACTTGGGGCCATCATTATCCCTCCTTCACAGATGAGCCAGCTGAGGTACAGAGGCGTTAAGTGGTCCACAGTCATAAAGGCAGGATCAGGAAGCCAAGTAAATTGAAGAGCAAAATTATAAAAATCGTTTCAATTTTTTTAGTACATTTTTTTAATGTCTTATTTATTTCTAGGAGAGAGAGAGAGAGAGAGAGAGAGACAGTGTGAGCAGGGGAGGGTCAGAGAGAGAGGGAGTCACAGACTGAAACAGGCTCCAGGCTCTGAGCTGGCAGTCAGCACAGAGCCCGACGTGGGGCTCGAACCCATAAACTGAGAGATCATGACCTAAGCGACAGTCGGACGCTTAACCAACTAAGCCACCCAGGTGCCCCTTTTTAGTACATTTTAAAAAGGTACGTTAATGTTTGAGATGATATGGGCATCCCCATTTGACAGGAGAGTAAACCGAGGCTCCGAGGCACCGAGTGACTTATTCACACAGCCAGGGTGCCGCATAGGTGAGAGTTGAGCTCACGAGCCTGGAGAAGAATGCAGTGATTGTATATTTTGGTCTCACTTCAGTCCTATGGATACATTCACTAACACCTGATTTGTGAAGGCTTCTTGCGGTGCGTTTAGAACCCAGCAGCTGGTCACACCCACTGCTGTCCCCTCCTGGCGGACATCTTGGGGGCAGTGTGCATCCTGGGAGTGGCAAGGAAGGGGCTGCTTTGAAGTCACTGCTAGATGTTGCTTCCCGTGCTTTGTAAGTGAGCCCAGGGTGGGCGTGTCGGTTTTGTGCGCTAGTGTAGCGAACCACACGCACACGGGTGGCTGACGACAGACATGTATTCCCTCGCGGTTCTAGAGGCCAGAGATCAGAACTCAAGGTGCTGACAAGGCTGAGACCCTCCGGAGGCTCTCCCAGTGGCTCCAGCCGCTCTTTGGTTTGTCACCATGTCACCCAGTCTCTGCCTCCGTTGTCACATGGCCTCTCCCCTCTGTGTCTCATGTCTCCTCTGTCAAGAAGGACACTTGACAGTGGATCTGGGCCCATCCTACACCCCGGATGCGCTCATCTCAAAAGCCTTGACTTAATTGCATCGGCAAAGACATTTTCCAAACAAGGCCGCTCGCCTCCCCACATTCCCGGTAGGACCATCTCTGGGGGAGCGCAGCGGCGTCTGCCCCCTTGGCGGGTGGCGCACGCGGCCGTCTTCCGACCACGGGTCTGGCTTTTTCCACTGGGCCCCACTTGGCCCCCATTTCGGTCCACCTGGGTGGGGTGAGCACTTGAGGCAGGGCTGGCCCGTCAGAGCAAAGCTTCTCTCCGGCCCAGTGATCGGTCTGGGGCTGGTCCAGTCGGAGCCAATCTGGGACTCCGGGGGTCTCCGCAGTGAGGCCGCTCCGGGGCCAGACGCTGGCTTCCTCCGGAGGCTGCAGGGGCCGCCAGGGCCCCGCCCGTCCTGCTCCGTGCAAGGGCCCTGCGGACTGCGCTGCCCCAGCCTGCGGACGCTTTCTTCCTTCCGGGCGATGTTGTCCTGCTGCCAAAGTGCTCCGCTTCACGCCTGCCGGCGGGAGGGAGCTCCGCCTCCTCATCTTGGGGGTCTGTGCCCAGAATTCAGGAGGTCTGAGGACTTGGGTGGGAGCAACATCGCGTCTTTATTTTCACTCACTTCTGACTTCAAGTCAGCATCCCGTCCATCACGACTGCAGGCTGCAGGCCACAGAGTGTCACAGACCCAGGCAGTTATCTACAGCTTTGCCGGCAGTGCCCACACAGAGCCCGGGGAGGGGGCGCCAGACGTGGCCCGTGTCCTCCCAGAGCTGTCCCAGCAGCCCAGGGAGCCCCCCAAAGGGACACGATCTCAGATTTGACCGTGCAAGGATGTGGTAGAGAATGGGAGTCAGGGAGGCCCCTGAGGGCAACGAGGTGGCTGCACGGGGTCAGGGCCAGGAATCCTGGGCTGGGGGTGTCGCAGGAGGGAACGGGGAAGAAGACGGAGTCCGAAGGCCATGAGGAGGGCACGGCGGGAGGCCTTGGTGGCCCGTGTGATGCGTGGCCTCAGCCCCTGCCCCTCACCTCACCCACCCCTAGCTTTCAGGACTCCGCCCTCGCCTCCCCGATCAGCCCTTCTGGGCCCCGTCCTGAGCCCTCCTTCTCACTCCCATGCCGCCAGCCCCCTCCTTGAAGCCCTCCTTGAATGCAGCAACTGCCGGCGCATGCGTCACATCGCCCTGGGCCCAGCTGACTGCGGGACAAGTTCAGTGCCTGAAACACCCGGACCTGCCCGTCTCCTCCTCCGCCTGCAGGCTCCACCCCTCAAGGCTGAGACCCTGGAGGCTCTGCCTTCCCCGCCCTCCCTCTCTAACCCAGCTGGCGACCTATCTTTCGATCCATCCAGCTGGCACTGCCCCCGTCCACGCTGCTGCCTCTTCCGTCTAAACTCTTCTAACGTATTTGTTTCCTGCTGCTGCATAACAAAGCGTCACACACTTAGTGGCTGCTGACCTCACAGTTGTCGTAGGTCAGAGGTTGAGGCCCGGCAGGCGGAGATCCTGGCGCCGGCAGGAGCCGAGGTCCCACCTGAGGCCTGTTCCTGTGGGCAGAATTCCTCTCCTCACGGCTGCAGGACTCACGGAAGCGCTGTCCTCAAGGCCACAGGACTGCATCCCTCTGACTTCCCTGGTCTTGAAGATGCCCTCTGAGAGCTCACCTGATTAGGTCAGGCCCACCCGAATAATCTCCCTTTGGATTAACTCAACTGATTAGGGATCCGATTTACACCTGCAAAATTCCCTTGCGACATCCAACGTAACAAATTACGGGAGCGATATCATCTCGTATCTATAGGTCTCGCTCACACTCAAGGCGAGAAGATTACCCAAGGGCGCTGGTGGCCATGTTAGAGTTCACATACAGCAGAGAGCCCTCCACCCCAGCCTCTGCTGGACCAGGGTGACCTCGCCTGTCTGTTTGTCCGTCTGCCCATCTATTCATCTATCTATTATTGATCTATCTTTCCTACTTTGCTGTTCTTTTTCTTTTTTTCAGTTTAACATGAAATATTTCAAATGAATCCCAAAACAGAGAGAATAGCATAATGGACCCCTCTTATACCCATCACCTAACTTCAAATAATTATTCACACCTTGCCTTATTTTCTGTGTCTTTTTTCCTTAATATTTTGAAGTCACTTTTGGACGTGGTGATCGTTCAGTTATAAATGCTTTAGTGTGTGCATCAGTTTTTTATTTTTTAATTTTAAATGTATTTAAATTCAAGTTAGTTGACATACAGTGTAGTATTTAGAGTTTAGTGGTTCATCACTTACATATAACACGTGGTGCTCATCCCAACAAGTGCCCTTCTTCTTTTTTTTAATCTTTATTTATTTTTGAGAGCGAGACAGAGTGAGCAGGGGAGGGTCAGAGAGAGAGGGAGACACAGAATCTGAAACAGGCTCCAGGCTCCGAGCTGCCAGCACAGAGCCTGACGCGGGGCTCGAACCCACAAACCGTGAGATCATGACCTGAGCCAAAGTCAGACGCTTAACCGACTGAGCCACCCAGATGCCCCAACAAGTGCCCTCCTTAATGCCCATCACCCACCGAGCCCATCCCCCCACCCACCTCCCTCCCAGCCACAATATCATCACCTCCTCAATAAAATCAACGTTAACCGTCTCTTATCCCCGGACACGTTCAAATTTCTCTCCTTGTCCTCCAAACATTCCTCACCAGCTGCTCAGAGTCAGGACCAGGCTGATCCTTCCAACCTCCAGTGTGAAGGTCTCACCTCCCGGCTCAGCACCCTGTGGTGTCCCCAGCCCTGCCTGAAGCTGGTGGCACCCACCTGCCCCCCACGTCTCCTCACTCACCCCTGCCTCCTGCCCACCGGCCCTCTGTCTGCTTCTCAGCGGGACGTCTCCTTCCAGCCGCCCACCTTCACACCCACTGTTTCCTCCACCTGGAACTTTCTCTGTACCTTCTTCTCTTCCAGTTCAGCCACCGTCCCCCCGGGAGCCCCAGGAATCTCTGAACCGGGTCCAATCCCCGCCTCCTCTGGTCTCTTGGAAGGAACCCTGTTTTTGCCCTGAATGAACTCCTGTCTTTCAGGGTACCCACCTCGGTCCATGATGACCCACTCACGGGCGTGACTTCTTGACTGCTCCCACTCCCCGCCCAGCCTGGGACACCGGGGACTGAAGGCGTCTGCTCGCTCACCGTGACATCCCCAGACTCTCAGCTGTGGCTCCAGTGGTTTGTGAGGCTCTAACAGCCCAGCACGCCCCTCCCCCCCAGGACCTCCAAGGCCCTGGAGAGAGAGGCCAGCGGGAACTAACCTTCTTTCTCTCGGGTGCTGCTCTTGGGGGTGTGTGGGGGAGGAATGCCTTGATGAGGGGGGCACAGGTCGGGCGGGGGGCTGGCAGGGTCCACGTGCTGGCCGTGGCCCCCAGGCTGTTCCCTTTCAGGAGCCTGAGCAACACTCCCAAGGCACCTGCTGACCTTCCCCATCTCCCCCAGAACCAGATCTACAGAGAGACGCCACGGAGAGCAGGAGGCCTCCCTCTCGGAGGAGGAGACGCGGAAGGGGCGCAACCTCAGGGCAGAGGGTCCCCGACCAGGTCGAGCTGGAGCCGAGGTCTGGAGACAGGAGGTGTGTGCCGGAGACCAAGTCGGGGAGAGGCAGGGCCCAGAACAGGTGGCTCCTAGATGGGCTTCTCTTCGGTCCGCATGGCATGTTAAAAAT
Organism: Crocuta crocuta; assembly: GCF_008692635.1. Classification (NCBI taxonomy): domain Eukaryota; kingdom Metazoa; phylum Chordata; class Mammalia; order Carnivora; family Hyaenidae; genus Crocuta; species Crocuta crocuta. The sequence continues at coordinate 5,024,857 of NW_027529175.1, forward strand.
ACTCGAGTTTGCTGGAACAGAGCTGACAATCCAGAAATAGACCCACACGCAAACGGTTCAGTGGGGAAAGAAGAGGGTTCCAGCAGAGAGAGAGCACTGGATCAATTGGATGTCCAGGTGCAAAAGCAAAACCAAACCAAACCTGGTTTTTCCCTCTGACCCCACACTACATACAAAAACTAAGTTTTGCGTCTATGAAATGGATCGTAGACCGAAAAAGAATCCTTAAAATAGGAATCGGCTACAAGAAAACCTAAGAGAATATCTTGGTGGCCCAGAAGGCTGCACACAGAAAGCACAAGCTGTAAAAGGAATGATTGATAAATTGGACTTTATCCAAATTTAACATTTTCCTCTCCCCAAAGCGTGTACCCGGCAAGGGCCCTGCATCTGAAGCCGTGTTTCCCAGCCTTCTTCCCTCCCCCCGCCCAGGACCACTTGTCCACATTGCTCTCCCAATCACCCTTACGAGTGTTGAATCTCACAGACGTCTCTTTCCGTCCTCAATGTGTATCTGTGCTCTCCACATAAAAATAATGACTTTTTTCCCTCCCCGGGAACAATTTTCACCCCTGTGGGGGCATGCATTGAAAATGTATGATCAAGGGGTGCCTGGGTGGCTTAGTCGGTTAAGCGTCTGGCTTTCGCTCAGGTCATGATCTCGCGGTTTGTGGGTTCGAGCCCCGCGTCGGGCTCTGTGCTGACTGCCAGCTCAGAGCCTGGAGCCTGTTTCAGTCTGTGACTCCCTCTCTCTCTGACCCTCCCCTGCTCACGCTGTCTCTCCCTCTCTCCTAGAAATAAATAAAACATTAAAAATAAAATTAAAAAAAAAGAAAATGTATGATCAAGAACACAAAAAGAACCCTTATAACTAGACAGTAAGTAGACAAACAACCTCACTTTTTTTTTAAGGTTTTATTTTTAAGTAATCTTTTACACCCTACGCAGGACTCGAACTCACAACCCCAAGGTCAAGAGTTGCACGCTCTAACCGACTGAGCCAACCAAACATCACCCCCTCCCCCCACCATGCCATTTTCCTTTTTTATATAAACTTTTCACCAAGGAAGAGATAGGGATGACAAATAAGCCCTTGAGAAGAAGGTCTGACATCATTAGTCATTAGGGACTCCAATATGAGACATCACTACAGGCACACCAGAATGGCCCAAACCGGAAAGCGGGACCATTCCAAGTGTCCGCAGAGATATGGAAGAACTGGAATTCTCACACGCTGCTGCTGGGGAGTAAATGTGTATCCACTCTGGGAAACAATTTGGCAGTTTCTTAAGAAGTTAAGCATACACCTCCCACAGGACCCAGCCATTGCACTCCTAGGATTTCCCCCAAGGGAAATGAAAGCACGTGGTCATACAGAGAATTCTCTTGAAACATTCATAGTAGCTTTATCTGTGATAGCTAAAAGAGAAAAAGTGGAAGCAATCTCGTGTCCCACACAGGTCAGCGGATCACCAAGTTGTACATCCTTACAATGGAGTAGTACTCAGCAATAAACAAGAATAACTATTGATACAGGTAACCACGTGCATGAAGCTCAGGATAATTACACTGAGTGAAAGAAGCCAGGCAAAAAAGAGAACATATCTTTGTATGATTCCATTTATATGAAATTCTAAAAAAAGGCAACCAAATCTGTAGTGACAGGAACAGACTGCTGATCGGCTGGGGACAGGGTGGAGGGGAGGGGGGATGAAGAAGGATGGATTACAGACGAGGCCTAGGAAACTTTTGGGGGTGTTGGAAATCATTACCTTGATTGCAGTGATGGACTCAAGGACTTATAGATATTTATGTCAAGCTTCATACACATCATCAAAACACATCAAATCATACATTTTAAATAAGTACGGTTCATTCATTATACATCGATTATAACTCAAAACTCCATAAGTCAGTCGCCAATCTTAAAAATAGGATGATTCAGTTAATAAAACAAAAGGCTGTATTGCTGGGGCGCCTGGGTGGCTCTGTTGGTTAAGCATCCGACTTTAGTTCGGGTCATGACCACATGTTTGTGGGTTCAAGCCCCACGTCGGGCTCTGTGCTGACAGCTTGGAGCCTGGAGCTGCTTCGGATTCTGCGTCTCCCTCTCTCTCTCTGCTCCCCACCCCCTGCTCATGCTGTCTCTCCAAAATAAATAAATGTTAAAAAAATTTTTTTAATAAAAAGAAGAACTTTAGGGGCGCCTGAGTGGCTCAGCCAGTTGAGTGTCCAACTCTTGATCTTGGCCACAATCTTGAGGTCATGAGATCGAGCTCCAAGTGGGCCTAAGAGTCTCTCTCTCCCTCTGCCCCTCTCACCCATTCACACATGCGTTTTCTTGCTCTTGCTCTTGCTCTCTAAATTAATTAATTAATTAATTAATTAGAAGGAACCCTAAACACCAGGCTTTGGACTTAATCTGAGAAGCGTGATAGCTCGTCAATTCATGACGCACATCATACGTCGGATGTTAGGTCACCGTCCCGTTCTACAAGGGGGGACAGGTGAGGGGTGAGGAGGGCGGCAGAACTTGTGTGAAGACTCCTTTGTACTATTTCCGTGCTGGGTCGTCGAGCCTGTGGCTGGCCTGGAGCTCTCTGCCCACATGCCCCTTCTCCCCCTCTTGTTGGGGGGGGGGACGCACTTTACTCACATCTGTAGCTCAGCACCTCAGTCGGTCCAGCTGATGTAAATATTTGCAGAACTGACCCGGGCGGCATTAGCTACACGCCTTCCTCTTTTCCCTGCCTCAGTTTCTCCACCTCTAAAGGGAAGGTAGCCTTGATTCTCGGAGGATACACTTTACCCTCTCAGCCCGTCCCTCTTCGGAGCTAATAATTACCAGGATCGGTTAGGAAACACGAGATCTGAAGGCTCTAGAAATCAGTTCCATCCTGCGACCCAGAGTTTGCCCAGAGGTCTGTGCTCTTGTAGTTCAGCCAGATCTGGGGGACATTTGAGACCCCAGAAATCTCGGGGGGTTAGAGGAATCTTTCACCTTTGACTCCTCACTATTCTTGTGCACTGAAGCTGAAAAAGCAGATGATTTCCCTTTGTGCCCTGGCTTCCAGGAAGCTCACAGGCACTTCTTGACTGTAGAATGGTGGGGGACAGCCCTGGCTTTCCTACCTATGAGCCCCGGGGAATGAGGCGCGATGCTGGGACACGGGGGGCCACCTGGGAGAGAGAAGGGGCCCAAGGCAGGGACGGAGGGGAGGGGACACACCAGGGAGTGGGGGCGCCGCGTGGCTTCCTAGCTGGGCTCCCTGCTTGCGCCCCACGGCCAGGGAGCGCCTTCTGGGCCAGACGCCACCGGCCCCCGCTTCCCCGGAGGAAGAGCCCGGGTCCGTCCGAACGGCGCGCAGGGACGCCGCCAGGGGGCGCCGGACACCAGAGCGCGGCTCCCCCGCGAGGTCCCGCTCCGCGCGCCGGGGCTCCGCCCACCGCGCCAAAAGCGCGCCCTGGGCCCCTCACCGCCTCTCTTCCGCCTTCTACACCCACATGAGGTATCATCGCCTCCAGGAAGCCTTCCTGGGCTTCAGGCTGGACCAGGCTTCTCCCCCGGGCTCCCAGAAGCCCCTGGGCTCTGTCCACGCCATCAAGCACCGCTCCCTTCTCCGGGGGGGGCCTGGGTCACCCGCGGCTCCAGAATGGCCCCCGTGGCTGTGGCACTCGGGCGAATGAAGATACGTTCAGGCCCCGCGGCGCGCGGAGCCGAGAGCAGAGCCCTGCGGCCACCGGCCGAGCGCCCGCGAGGCCGAGAGCGGGAGCGAGGAACAGTTCTCCCCGCAGCCTCCAGGGGGAGCCCGGCCCCGCCGGCCCCGGGCTCCAGGCGTGGGCTCCGGGCGAGAAAATTAACCTCTGCTGTCTTAACGCACCAGTTTGCGGTGATTTTTTTTTTTTTTTTTTTTTANGCAGGGGTGGGCTGGGTGGGGGACAGACAGCTGAACAAGTGATTTAATACACTTTTCTGAAGCCTGCGGATGGAGGGTCAGGAAAGGGTCCCCTGCTGGGGTGAGGGAGGGACATTTCAATCTCGATTGTCAAAGATTAGTAGGAGTCGGCCAGGGGAGGGGGAGGGGACAGGCGGGCCCAGAGNGATGCAGAAGCTATGTGGCTGGAACTCAGCACGGAGGCCACTGTGGTGCAGGAGGGACGCGCTTTAGGGGCGTCCGGGGTGGCAGGGCCCACGCACGCCCGGCTTGGGGGGTCAGGGGAGGACTTTGGAATTTTCCGGAGACGAATGGAAAGCCATCGAAACCTTCCAACCCGAACAATGTGATCGCCAGAGTTTTAATTTTCAGAAACCTCTCTGCACAATGAAATACGTTTCGTGCCTAGGAGGGAGGCTATAACAGAAACGACAGACATTGGATAAGGCGTGTGGGTGAGGACGTGGGGACAGCGGAACCCCGTGCATTGCTGGTGGGAGCATAAACCAGCGCAGCCGCCGTTCCTCAGAGGGTTGAACAGAGTCACCGTGCGTCCCAGCGGTGCTACCCCAGGTGTCTCCGCGAGGGAAAGGCGCACCTGCTTTGCAAACACTTTGCCCGGATGTTCACAGCAGCGTCCGCGCGCGACGGCCCCAATGCGGGAACAACCGTCAGCGATGAGTGGATGAAGGCTGTGCGGGCTGTTGTGCAATAACATACGATCATCAAAAGGAACCGAGTCCTGACAGATGCCAGGACATGGATGAATCTTGAAAACACTGTGCTCAGTGAAAGTCACAAAAAGCCACATATTATCTGATGCCGATTGTGCGAAACACCCAGAATAGGCAAATCCCTAGAAACAGAGACTAGACCAAGGAGAAGGGGGGCGCGGGGTGCCTGGCAAAGGGCAGAGGGCTTCTTCCTGGTGTCATGAAAATGCCTGGCAGGGGTGAGGGCTGCACGGCTCTGGAAAGGCTGAGGACCACGGAACTGGGCCCCTTTACATGGGACGGAAAGGTCCTCGGAGGGCTGTCTTCCAGCCTAGCCCACGCCGTCTTTTCTCAGACAGCACGCCACTGTGCCTTGCTTTTCCTGGAGTTATGATCATAATTCTGCTTTGTTTCCACGTCTGTTACCTGCTCGGCGCTCTCAGCTGACGTTTGCCCTGTAGTCCCAAGCTTAGGCCTCGAACCCACGTCCGTGAGCGCTCCGTGCTGGGCGAGCGGAAGACAGGACTCTCTTCTCGCACGGGGAGTTCACCACGCCTACACCCTCTCTGGCCGCCCCATTCCAGCCCTTCCCACTCAGTTCCTGCCCTGCGAGCCCTTCACCTTCGCCCCAGCACCGACCCCGGGGATGCCAGCATCATTGATTCCTCCTGCCCTCCAGCTCCTCACTCCTACTCTCCCTCACTCCTTCCGTGGCTCCCCACTTCATGAAGGCTCCCCTTTATTTGTCTCCCCTTCCTCTCCTCCTGAGCTGACGCCCCCAGTTCTGCATCCCTGGGGCCTCAATGACTCTGGTGGACACTGGTCAACCCCGAGTCGCACGCGGTCTCTGGCAGTCCTGGACACAACCGATCTCCCTCAGCCCTCCAGCCCGGGACCCCGTCCTCTCCTGATTCGGCACCACCCCAGAGCGGCCCCGGAGAGCAGACCCCTTCTCCTCCCGGAGCGGTTTTTTGCCCCCAAGAAAAGGCTCAAAACTGAAAGCTACCCGGAATTGAACCATTATATTATCCACTCAAACCGAAAGCAAAAGGGAACAATCAAACTCACTGTTACTCATTAAGTGACTGCTTACACACCGCTCAGGGCGGGGCTGGGGGGGTGTGGNGTTCTGTGCTGCGGGCACTTGGGGCTGGATCATTCTTTGCTGCGTGCAGTTGCCCTGTGTTTCTGAGCACTAGACGCCAGCACCGCCCCCCCATCACCTGGCTGGGACAACCCACCGTGTGTCCGGACGTTGCCACATGCCGGCCAGGGCAGAATCGACCCCTGCCGGAGGGAAACCCTCTGCTCTGTAGCAAAGGCACTGGATAGCGCATCCTTGGAAGTGTAGCGGGGCCCTCCAGACAGACCCGGACACAGCAGGGTGTGTGTGTGTGTGTGTGTGTGTGTGTGTGTGAAGACAGAATGAGATTTTAATAAACTGGCTCAGTGGGGATGGTGGAGGCTTAGTTAAGTCCAAAGTTTGCAGGGCAGACCATCAGGCTGGAGACCCAGAAAAGATGCAGTTCAAGTCCAAAAACCATCAGGAGACCGAATTCCCCTTTGCTCAGGTGAACTGGTCTCTTTTAGTTCTAGTCTAAGGAAGCCTTCGACTGATTGGATGAGCCCCACCCACATCACGAAGGGTAATCTGCTTATACTCAGAGTCCACTCACTTAACGGATAATCGCATCCAAAGAAAAAAATGCTTTCACAGAAACATCTAGAATAATGTTTGACTAGGTATCTGGCCACTGTGGTCTAGCCAATGTGATGCATAAAATTCACCATTGCAAAGGGATGCAGGCTACCCGTAAACGGAATCACTTAGGAAATCTTGAATTTGATCTGGTAGTTTTCTTTCCTTCTTCCCTCCTTTCCTTCCTTCCTTCTGGTTTNCTACAGAACGTGACCATAATAGAACTTGCTTGTGCTATCTTATCATTCATGTGGTTATTGTATCAATAAAGAATACTTTTGTTTGGGGCGCCTGGGGGGCTCAGTGGGTTAAGAATCTGACTTTGGTTCAGGTCACAATCTCAGGATTTGTGGGTTCGAGCCCCGTGTGGGGCTCTGTGCTGACAGCTCAGAGTCTGGAGCCTGCTTCAGATTCTATCTCTGTCTCCCGGCTTGTGCTCTCTCTCTCTCTCTCAAAAATAAAATAAACATTAAAAAAATAATAATAATAAAAAGAATACCTTTGTTTGAAGACAGTTTCTACCCGGAGGCAAGGCCTCAGCAAAACAATCCAGTATTCTGTAACTTTCATAATGTAAATTAGGGCCTGTTTCATAATAATCTCCGGGGAGGGGCAGGTGGGTGTGAACACAGACAAAGTAAGATTAACATAAGAGTCAATCATTGTCAGCGCTGGGGGATGGGCACGGAGATCC
>NW_027529175.1:5031978-5035322 GCF_008692635.1 Crocuta crocuta
TTTTTATTTTATTAAAAAAATTTTTTAATGTTTATTTTTGAGAGAGACAGACAGAGCGCAAGCAGGGGAGGGGCAGAGAGACAGGAAGAAAAAGAATCCGAAGCAGCTCCAGGCTCCGAGCTGTCAGCACAGAGCCCCATGCAGGGCTCGAACTCACAAACTGAGATCATGCCCTGAGCCAGAGTCAGACGCTCAACTGACTGAGCCACCCAGCAGCCCCTAAAGATTTTATTTTATTTTATTATGTTTATTTATTTTTGAGAGAGAGAGAGAGTGTGTGTGAATGGGGGAGGGGCAGAGAGGGAGAGAGAGAGGGAGACAGAATCTGAAACAGGCTCCAGGCTCTGAGCTGTCAGCACAGAGCCCAACGCGGGGTTCGAACCCACGAACCGGGAGATCGTGACCTGAGTGGAAACCAAGAGTCAGAGGCTTAACCGACTGAGCCATCCAGGTGCCCCAGCACTTAATAAGTGCTTGTTGAATGCATATTCATTTGAAGGAAGGAATTAGTGAGGTGCTTTATCCTACAAGCAAGTGCACTTAAGGAGCTGAGTTTTAGTTTTATTTACTTTGGATGAACTGTGAAGAGCATGTGTCCAGCGCTATAGTGTTGGACACATGGGTCTGGAGAAAGCAGGAGGTTGAATGNCCCTCCCCCCCAACCCCTCCTGTTATAAACCCTGCGGTGGGGTTATTTGTCTGGGGAAAACTCTGGTGTGCAAGATCTGCCCAGGACCTGCTTATTCAACATACACCGGCTCACTTAACCCTCACAATCGAGTCGTCTGTTAAATACATTACTTATTGATTTTATTATTTTTTAAGTTTATTTTTGGGAAAGAGAGTGAGTGGGGAGGGGCAGAGACAAAGGGACAGAGAGAATCCCAAGCAGGCTCCGAGCTCACAGTTCGGGGCTCGAACCCACGAACCGCGAGATCATGACCCGAGCTGAAATCAAGAGTCTGACACTTAACGGACGGACCCCCCCCCCCCCCCGCCCCCNCATCCTTAGAGCGGACCCGTGAGGGAGAGGGTATGATCATTTCCAAATGAGGACATCGCGCCCGGAGGTCTTGCCCGAAGCCACGGCCTGCAGGGCGGACGTGTCCCTTGGGCTTAACCCGGATGTCTCCCGCCTCCCCAGGGAGCTGTCTAGGGGGCCCGAGGCGGTCACCGCTTCACAAGACCTAGTTTGTCCCGCCTTGTGGGGGGGCTGAGTTAGGGTGGGGACACGACAGAGAAAACTCACCTCTCTCGCGGGTTATCGGCAGGGCGCTCACATGCAGGCCCAACACCAAAGGCCGGTGTCAGAAGACACCAGGGTGCAATTGCTCTGCATCTGGGCTGCCAGAGGGAGCAGGAAGGGGCCAGACAGATAGGGGCGCAGGCACAAGTAGGGAGGGCAAGAACAGGGGGTTCTGAGCCGACCCTGCCGGGCCGGCTGCGAGGCTGGCTGTCTCCAGCTCCGGGACGTGGATGCACGCGGGGGCCCCTTCCAGGGGCCGGGCAGCGCCTGGGACGGGTGGGCTTCGGGAGGGGCTGAGCAGCAGTTAGGTCAGACCGAGGCCTGGAGTCCAGGCTCCCAGGGCCCAGCAGGGCCTGGGGGTGCCCCGCCCCATCCCTCCATCCACTGCCCCCTCCTCCCCCCACCCCAAGTCCTGAAACACACACTCAGTGTAACCGAGCGTGCAGGCCCGGGGCAGGGGAAGTCACTGCAGCCCGTAAGTCCTGTTTTCTCCCCTGTAAGGGTGGGGGGGAGAGGGCTGGGGGGGAGCACCACCCTCCTCAAGCTCCAGCGGAGAGGGAGGGAGGGCACGGGGGAGGCGCTTGGAGCTGGAAAGTCAGGGCTCTGACCCACCCAGGTTGGCTGGGGGTGAGGGGCCGGTGGGGACTGAGCCCCGAAGAGGGAGAGCACTTCTGAGCCAACACAGGCAATTTGGGGCTGGGCAAGAAAGGGCCCCCAGGCCTGCCAGCCTCCAGATCCCACAGATAAAGAGCGATTAATGTCTAATCCGGTCTTCATTCCAGAGATGGACAAACCAGTTTGCCACTGCTCAACCGGAGAAGCCTCACCTTCCCCCAGGGCGAGGGCATGGGAGCTGAGGGTCAATCTGAACTTCCTCTGCCTCAGGCATAGCCCTTGGCCTTGACTCAGTGGCAGGAGGGGGGGAGCTCCAAGAGCTTCTCCAGGACCCAGCGGTCTGATTGCCCTCAGTCTCCTGTGCCCTAAGGAACTTGGGGACATTCGGTAAATGCAGGTTGTAAATCAGTCCCCTCACCTCCTGCCACACTCAGGTGTCACTGGGTGGGAGAAGCTGCCGCTGGCCCCAATGGCCCCAAGAGATCAAAGCTCTAGGACAGAGGACCAGTCTCACAGACCCCAATGTGGACACCGTCGGGAGCAGGAAGAACATTGCGGATTGCTCACCATGCTGGGTTCTGAGCGCTGGGCGCTGGGCGCTGGGCTCTGGGCGCTGGGCGCTGGGTTCTGAGCGCTGGGCGCTGGGCGCTGGGTTCTGGGCGCTGGGCTCTGGGCGCTGGGTGGTGGGGTCTAGCCACTTTCCTTCTTTGGGCTCCAGAGCCTCAAATGGGGAAAAGGGATTTAAAGAGTCTAAAACCGACATCTGGATTCCCTGTCCCCTCCAGACTCGCTCTTCCCATGCCTCCCCTGTCTCAGTGTACGGCCACTCCATCCAGTGGATGGTGGAAAGTGGCCCAACCTTCAAAATATATCCTCAGGGTGAACATTCTTGGTGCCCTGCAGATGCCAACCTGCCCCACACCTCTCCATAGCTCCTTCCAGGAGAGCATCTGATAGGAACCAGGATGCACTGGGCACCTTGGAAGAGTGTCCTGTCTTCTACTTACATTCATTTAAAAATTCTTTCGCTCAATCATTCAACACTAATGGGCACGTATCGGGGGCAGGGCACGGGACTCACTATAATAAAGAAGACTCCATCTCCATCGTGGCTGGGGAGAGGCTCCTATCCTGGGGCCTTGGGGGAGCGAGTCACACCGACGGCTTGATGTCACCAAAGCTACACAGATTGTGTGCAGGAGAGCCACCGAAGGAAGGCTTCCTGGGGAAAGATGGATTTGGGCTGGGCCCTGGAGGACGGGGGACCGTGCAGGCTCATGGGCACACGGGGCAGCGGGCACAGCGGAGGGGCCTTTGAGAAAGCCTCAGTTATTGATATCAAAGTTGGGAAGCACAGAGAAAGCTCTCATTTTTGGAAACACAAAGGGCAAAAGAGAGAGCATGGTGACCTTGGGGACAGGCCAGTGTCCCAGTGGGGCTGGTGGCAGGGCTGAGGGGAGGGGGGGGTTGGCGGGAGCTGAGC
>NW_027529175.1:5035417-5036132 GCF_008692635.1 Crocuta crocuta
AGGGGTGAGGGGGGAGGATGGAGGGAGCTGACCCACAGGCAGGGGGGAGGGGGGAGGATGGAGGGAGCTGACCCACAGGCAGGGTCTTGGACCCTTGGGCGCAGGGGTCAGCAGTGTGGCGTCTCCTGAACACCGTCAAGGCCCCCAAAGGGGGTTTTGCATGAGGAAGGTGACAACCAGATTTATACTTTAGAAAGTCCCCTCTTGAGGGGCGCCTGGGTGGCTTCGTCGGTTAAGCGTCCGACTTTCGCTCAGGTCATGATCTCGCGGTTCGTGGGTTCGAGCCCCGCGTCGGGCTCTGTGCTGACTGCCGGCTCAGAGCCTGGAGCCTGTTTCAGTCTGTGACTCCCTCTCTCTCTGACCCTCCCCTGCTCACGCTGTCTCTCTCTCTCTCTCCTAGAAATAAATAAAACATTTAAAAAAAAAAAAGAAAAGAAAGTCCCCTCTTGAAAAAAAAATGTTTCAGAGAGGGAGGCAAACCGTAAGAGACTTAAATAAAAACAGAGAACAACTTGAGGGTTGATGGGGGTAGGGGAGCTGGCGGGAGGGGGAAATGGGTGCAGGGCAGCGAGGAAGGCACTTGTTGGGACGAGCACTGGGTGTCGTATGTAAGTGATGAATCACGGGAATCTACTCCCGAAGCCAAGAGCACACTGTGCATACTGTGTTAGCCGACTTGACGTTGAATTATATTTGAAAAAAAAAAAAAAAAAAA
>NW_027529175.1:5036360-5041531 GCF_008692635.1 Crocuta crocuta
CCTATGTTTTTTTTTTTTTTTTAATTTTTAAAAATGTTTTATTTATTTCTGAGAGAGAGAAAGAGACAGCGTGAGCAGGGGGGAGTCAGAGAGAGAGGGAGACACAGAATCCAAAACAGGCTCCAGACTCCGAGCTGTCAGCACAGAGCCCCCGTGGGGTCCGAACCCATGAACCGTGAGATCATGACCCAGGCCAATGTTGGACGCCCAACCGACTGAGCCCCCCAGGCGCCTCCCATGACCTACGTTTAAATTCGGCTTCTTACTTGTACCTGGGGGTCACCAGACACACCCATGTGTCCAGCATATCGGTGTCAGACACCGTGCTGGGAGCCGGGGTCCGAGGCTCTGCTCCGGCCCAGAGAGATGCTTACCTTCTAGCGCGCAGATCCTCCACCTCAGTTTCCCCATCTGTAGACTGGAGGCAAGAATCATACCGCCTCCCAGACCGGATGTGATAAATGACTAAATATACGTAAAACGCTTAGCGGAGTCCCCAGGGGGCTCCTGCTCTTAGTTACTCATCCAGGCAAGAAGGCACCGACAGAACCGATCGGGAACTGTGCTCCCCCAAATCCACAGGCTGAAGCCCTGACCCCCGGTATCTCGGAAAGTGACTGTATTCAGAGCCCGGGCCTTTAAAGAGGTAATTAAGGCAAAATAAGGTCCTGAGGTTGAGCCCTAATCCACCCTGACTGGTGTCCTTAGAAAAAGAGGTCTGAACACANGGACGCTTAACCGACTAAGCCACCCAGGCGCCCCGAGAAACAAGGTTTCTAAGGCTTAAGCCCTTAGCAGGACCGGACAGGAAGACACGAACATGAGTCACTTGGGGGAGGGGGACGAGTGTGCCCAGCACACAGTAGGCCCTCGTTATCTGTTGAATGCGGTTGGATTCGGCAGGACAGGACCCCGAAGTGGGGACTGAGCGCAGCCGGGAGAAGGCAGGACAAATCCGAGGGGGCTGGCGCGAGGGAGACGAGGTCTCTAATCTCCAACACGGCCCAGCCCCCAGCCACAGAGCAAGCACTTCATGCCTCTGCTCTGCGAGGGGCACCTTGAGACCCCACATTTACCGAGAAAGAAACGAAGGCTTTGGAAAGGGGCAGGGGCCTCCGGTGCCACCAGGGTGGGCGCGCTGTGCAGGAGAGGTGGCTGGAGCCTGGGAGAGAGGCGGGAGCTTCTGGAAACAGCCTGGAGCTGGGGGTGGATGGGCCAGCTCCCCAGGCTCAGGTTACCTTACTTACATTTCATTTCATTTCGTTTTAAAGTGACTGGATCTAGGGGCGCCTGGGTGGCTCAGTTGGTTAAGAGTATGACTTTGGCTCAGGTCATGGTCTCATGGTTTGTGGGTTCGAGCCCCGCGTCGGGCTCTGTGCTGACAGCTCAGAGCCTGGAGCTGCTTCAGATTCTCTCTCTCTCTCTCTCTCTCTCTCTCAAAAATAAACAAACATTAAAAAAATAAAGAAACATTAAAAAAAAAAAAGAAATAAAGTGCCTTGGTCTCAGCACGTTGGAAAGCTTGGCTTCAGGACGTCTCAGGTGAGGCGCACACCGAAGGCCAGAGCTTGCTGCGCTGAGGATTACCAGCGACTTCTCTGACTTCTGAAGAAAACAGTCAAGGAAACCGGAGGCCCAGGCCTCTCTGGTGCTTGAAGAAACATGTCTGGGTCAAGAATTTCCAACCCGTAAATTCCCCACGTTTCAGATTCAAAGGAGGTCTGTGCAGGGCGGGGGTTTGCATAACCTTTCACATCCCAGCGCTTCCTGCTCCGTGGCTTCCTGACACGCGCGTCGTCTGGGCCAGGGTTCACAAAGGTGGCCCGATGCACCGAGGCGCGCGGGCAGATGTGAAGTCAGACTGAAGGCTCGGGATCAAGCAGGGAAAGTTTAAAAAAATATATATTTTGGGGGGGGCAAAAGCGGTTTTGGACTGCGCACCCCGGGGCCGTTGAGCACAGGAACCCCCCATCAGGGCCTCCGGGACCCCCACCCCGTTCCCTCCGCGCACCAGCATGGCGGCTGCAGGCGAATGTGCCGCGATGAGCCCCCTCCTCTGTACTTGTCCCTCTTCGGAATTCACCAAACAGAAGTCAGCATCTTTGAAGTGGAGGCTTGTTTATGAACCCAAGACTTGTTGTTTTTTTTTTCCAGAATGTTTTGAGGCCTTAGCCGATTATTATTTTAACTCTTTTCCCCAGATGTTCTTGCCATATTTGGGCAAGACAGAGACAGGAGGACTTTATTGTTTTTTCATGAGAAACTTCAGGGTCTGGGAGAAGACCAGGGGTGCCTGCATCTTATCCCTCTCGTGGGCCATTCTGGGCTGAGCCTTCACGGACGACTCAGCCAGGTCACGTTCAAGTCCAGGGACACAAACAATCGTCGGACAAGAAATGTCAGCCTGTAAAAACTCTTGGAGATCTCTTAGGAGACATCCCNCCAAAAGATCCCTATCTCTGGGGCAGAGACATTCTGTCACTTTCTGTCCCCAAGATAAGGATCTGATCATCCACTCAGCATGTCAGGGCTCCAGGCAATGTGTCTTCTGCCCATTTCACAGAGGGGAAAGTGAGGCTCAGAGAGTCGGCATGTTTGGTTTTTAAACACATCTTTACTTGGACAAATTTCAAATCTATAGACACATTTCAAGAACAACACAATGAATATCCATGATTTTTACCAAATATTAACATTCTGTGACATGTGCTTTCTCTCTCACTCTCTCTCTCTGTCCCTTATGTATCTGCTCTCGTTTCAGATGTGGTGATATCGTCCGGCTTGCAACTCCTTCCACGTGACCGCGACACTGTGACTGCATTCTGGAAACGGGACACCTAACTCAGATTATTTTCCAATACACATTCCATGATCTGGATTTCCCTCATTGTCCTACTCGCTGTCAGAGGGCTCATTGTAGGTAGTTTCCACCCAGGAGTTAATCAAGGGTCACAAGGGCCCTAGTGGTTATGTCTCCTGCATATGTTATGTTCCCGGCCTCCTGTTTTGTGTTGTGTTTGCCTCTGCCTTCGCCGACATTCACATTTTCAAAACACCCAGGCCAGCTGGTTTGCAGAAAGTCCCTCAATTTGTCCAGTTGTTTCTCTTGATCTGATTTAGGTTAGACTTTTGGGACGGGAGCTCTGCAGAGATGGTCCTGAGCCATGACTCTCAGAGGCATGACTCCAGGAAGCACATGAAGTCAGTCCACCCATTATAGGTTACCTTATATCTGATCACTTCCCTAAGTCAATGTCCCCAGATCCTGCATATCTCGTTCCTTAAAAAATCTTTCATCTATGGGGCACCTGGGGGGCTCAGTCGGTTAAGCATCCGACTTTGGCTCAGGTCATGATCTCACAGTTCATGGGTTTGAGCCGTGCGTCGGGCTCTGTGCTGACAGATCACAGCCTGGAGCTGCTTCAGATTCTGTGTCTCCCTCTCTCTCTGCCCCTCTTCCACTCACACTCTGTCTCTCTCTCAAAAATAAATAAACATTAAAAAATTTTAACAAAATCTTTCATCTATGGTTTTAACATTCATTGAGATGATTCTTGAAATCAGTTATCACCAAGATGTTTGCAAAATGGTGATTTTGGATTTGTCATTCTTTGTACCTTTATGAATTGGTGTTCTCCGAAGAAAAATGCTCTCTTCTCTTTTGCAACATCTTTTTTAACTTTTTATTTTACATTTTAAAAAAATGTATTTGTCTTGAGAGAGAGAGAGAGCGGGGGGTGGGGGGCAGAGAGAAACGGAAACAAAATCCTAAGCAGGCTCCACGCTGTCAGCACAGAGCCCAATGCAGGGCTTGAACCTAAGAACCACAAGATCATGACCTGAGCTGAAACCAAGAGTCAGTTGCTCAGCCGACTGAGCCACCCAGGCGCCCTCTTTTACAACATTGTTTAAAGTGCCAGTGTTTCATCCAATGGGCTAGATGTCACTTCTATTAGCAAACTTTCCACCTCGACCCTTCAAGTCCCTTCTGTGCCAGCACTTTGGACATAGCCCCATCGTCTTCCAGTACTTCTTTAGTTTCTAGGCTCCTTCTGACAGTCTCTGTCCAGCCCGGGAGATATGATCTCTCCCAGGGGCCCTGGTGCCTTTCACTGGGGAGTGCTTTTTCAGGACCCAGAGTGCTAAGTGGGCCCCTTGCCCCTTGGGAGCAAGTGCTGCCAGGCCCTTTGAGTAGACAGAGCTAAGGAGTTGCTATTTTTCTCATAACAATACTGCGAATTCAAAACTCCGTAAGTTCTCCTTCCCCCTTCCAAATCTTCCTCATCCTGTATTGAGGACCTAGGTCCTGACACCAGTTATGGGGAACACCAAAGTGGCTGCAGAACTGCTCTGCCCTCCTCACCCCTGCTTCACTGCTGTGGTCTGGGGTTGGTCTAGAGCTCTCTCTGCCCTCACCGGGCTCCCTGCAAGGGAGTAGTCAGAGAAGCCTTGTCAAGCCTCTCAGTAGTTTTCTGCACAGGGTTATGTCGTTCATGCTATACCTCGACTCCTTATTTTCTGTTAAGTTTCCAATCCCCGCCCCCCACCGGCTTACTCATTTCTTATATGTAAAATATAGTATTTCAGGCGCTCTTGGAGATTCCTGATGCTGGCAGGAACCATCTAGTCCACCAGTATTTTCCAACGCTCCCCTGGGAAGCAGGCCTTAAACCCCTGTGTCGTACTTTTGAAATTTCTAGGGGGAGGTACTGTGTTCTGCCAGTGTGTGCGTTTCCGAGACTTTCTGTGCGTCCCTGGAGTGTCCCTGGCCGTCCCCCAAGGGTCACACCGGGGTCTCGGGATGGCTCACAGGCCCCGGGACCTCAGGGTCTCCATGGCAGCGCTTTTTCCGACTAGCCTGTTTCATCTTCACAGGAGCGCAGAGAGTAACTGGCACTTAGTAGGTCTCCGTAAGTAGCTGCAGGAGTCAGCGGCCCATTTCACAGTGTGGAAGCCGAGGCTCCTAGGGGCGATGTCTTGTCCCCGGAGGTCTGATGAGGGAAGGGGCGCTGTGAAAGCGCCGCCCAGCTCCTGCACACAGTAGGCGCTTCGCTGGGGGCTTGGGGAAGGTCCCGCGGGGCGGGTCTGTGCCCGCGGATCCAGAGGTCTGGGCGGCCGGGGCGGGGCGTATGCAAATATCTCGCGGGGAGGCCGGGGATTGGCCGGCGCCG
>NW_027529175.1:5041544-5048191 GCF_008692635.1 Crocuta crocuta
GAGCCTCGGGAGGGCGGGCCGCTGTGACCTGGGCCCCGACCCTCCCACGGTCCTCGCACGGGCCTGGATGGAAAGGACCGTTGCGACCGGGGGACTTGGCTCCAGGAATGGGCATGCCTGGCTGCTCTGTGCCAAGCCCTCGGGTGCGATTGCAGGGCTCAGGGATCACAGAGCCCTCTGATGGGTGCTGTGAGTGACGCACGGGGGGCTGTGGGAGAGCAGAGAGGGGCTGGACTAGACCCTGGAGAGGCCTGGACTGGAGGCGGTGGAGGGGCATTTCAGGGGAAGGCGCAGCCAGGGCCAGTTAAAGGAGGGAGGTCTATCCTGGGACCCTCCCGACCGCAGCGAGGCTGGAGCATGGGATCGGGTGGGGTGGGGGCCGTGCTTTGGGGAGAGGCTGCAGACCAAGGAAGCAAAGCCCAGAACCTCAGGACTTTTTGCCCCTTCAGAGGGGCTGTGCTGTGCTGGAGTACCTTCAGAAGCAGTGGGGAGCCTGGGAAGGGGCCTAGGAGAGAGACAGGGTCAGATCTGCGTGCTAGAGAGCAGAGGATGGGGGAAGGGCTTGTTTCTGGGGTCCACGGGAAGAGAGCCGAACCGCTCGACTGGGCTGAGTTCATGAACAGATGCGTAGGAGAGGCTGAACAGAGACGGGGAGCAGTGGGCTGGACTGCTTGTCTCATAAGAGGGGGCTCGTGGGGGCAGGGGTGCTGCCTGTGTCTGAGACCAGTTCCTTAGATGACCCTTGGGGAGGGGGACCCCAGTGCCTGGCGCACTCCAGGTGCTCAGTAACCGAATGCAGACATGGGATGGGTGGCAGTGTGCCCAGGGGGTGTGGGCACTTCTACGGGGGGGTCAGCTCCTGCCCTCACTGCCTCCTCTAGGTGTGAACCTCCAGCCCCAGCTGGCCAGCGTGACCTTTGCCACCAACAACCCCACCCTCACCACCGTGGCCTTGGAAAAGCCTCTCTGCATGTTCGACAGCTCAGTGGCCCTGGATGGCCCCTGTGAGGTCTACCTCTATGTCCTAGTCGACTTAGGTAAAGCTTCTTCTTCCCCGGGCGGCACCGAAAGGGGCTCTGACCTGTCTGCAGGCAGGGGGACAGGAGGCAGGTTTAGCACCGTAATGCAACCACCCCCATGCCCCTCACTGGCACACACCCGAGTGGGCTGTGTGCCAGCCGTGGGCGGGGAGCTGCAGCCACACGTACGGACTCGTCCCCGAGAGGGACATCCTGTCTGGCGGAGAGATAAAGGCAGCACCAGTCACTGAGCACCTGCGTCATGCTGGGCACTGCGCATACCTTAGAGCTAATGTTTACGACTGGCCTGCACGACGGCTGTTGGGATGCCCATCACACAGCAAGGAAGCGAGGCTCACAGACGTGGAATAACTCATGGGAGCCCCCAGGTCGGAAGGCGAACCCAGATCACCGTGGTGGCTCAGACCCCAGCCCTTCCCCAGGCGCCCAGGGTGGTTCATGATTGGGGTTTGCAGGGAAACCGTGCATTTGGACCCACGTGCTCTGGCCCCACCCTCCCCTTTCACCGGAGCGATCCCGGCTTCTGATCGAAGGAACCCAGTGACAACCTCTTACATTTCTGGCAGCCCATTCAGAGCCATCATTTTATTCTTTCAGCCAACATGTCCTGACTGCCTACCTGTGTCCGATCTGTGCACACGCAGGGGGCGTTCTCTCCCATTTCACAGACCAGGGGCCAGAGAAGTAAAGGCGGGTCGTCCAAAGTCACCCAGCAAGGAAGAAGGGAGCTAGGACCCAACGCAGATCTGTCTGCATCCCCACCACACGCCCCCCCCCCCCNAGACCCAGTGCTCTCAGGCAGGGAAAATGACCGAAGTCTGCTGGGTGGGGAGGGGCTGTGGGAAGAGGAGGTGGGTGGGAGCCGGGAGCCCTGCCCCTCCACTGCACAGGGAGCCCTCGAAGCAGGGCCTGAACCTGCTTCAGCCTGGGAGCCCAGGCCCAGCACAGCACGGGCTCCGAGAAGCTGTCCGCAGGTATTGGGTGAATGGCTGACTGAGTGACTTTGAGCCGGGGTGGCCAGGCCTCTCACCGCCGACCTTGTCTCTGCAGCCAGCTCTAGGAACGCCTCCGTGCAGGATGCCACCAAGGCCCCGCTGAGCTCCACCTTCCAGCAAACCGAGGGGGGAAGGACAGGCCCCTATAAAGCAGCGGCCTTTGACCTCATCCCCTGTGGTGACCTGCCCAGCTTGGATGCTGTAGGGGATGTGGCCCGGGCCTCGGAAATCCTGGATGCCTACCTCGTCAGGGTGGGCGCCAATGTCACCTGCCTGTCAGATCCCAACTTCCACGGCCTCTGCAACCCGCCCCTGTCGGGGGCCACGGAGTACAGGTGGGTGAGCGACAGTCATGCCCCAGCCCTGACTCAGGAAGGCCAGGAAGGGCCACGTTTCTCGAGCCAAGACTGTCACAGGGCTCCTGAAGGGTCTGCTTCCGGGCGTGCGACCACGCCAGGGCCCCATGCACTCACGAGGACCCCGGCTTGGCTTAATTCTCTGCCACTGTCACCTTGAAATTCTTTTATTTTTTTAAATCTTTTTTTTAACATTTATTATTTAAAATTTTTTAACATTTATTTATTTTTGAGAGACAAAAAGAAACAGCACAAGTGGGGGAGGGGCAGAGAGAGGGAGACACAGAATCAGAAACAGGCTCCAGGCTCCAAGCTGTCAGCACAGAGTCCGACGCGGGGCTCGAACTCACTGGCCGTGAGATCATGACCTGAGCCTCAGTCGAGCATTTAACCGACTGAGCCACCCAGGCACTGCATTGGAATTCTTAATTTTTAAATAAGGAGCCTGAATTTTTATTTCACACCAGGCTCCACAAATTACGCACCAGGTCCCGGCTCATCACCTATGTGGCCCTTCCTACCCAATCCACTTCACCCACAGGGGAGGAAACTGGTCCAGAGAGGGAAGGGGGTCACCTCTTGAGAAGCAATGGTCCCATATGAACTAGAGCCCCACTGAAGGTTTTTCCAAACCTCATCGTCTGCCTTCTTCTGGCACATCTGCCTGCGTCCCCCTCTCTGCACCATAGCGGTCCCTGATTCGTGTCCACGTATATTTCCCGAGCACCATCTCTGTGCAGAGCTGGGGGCTCAGCTCTCATCCATGGCCACGGGGTCTCGCCTGGTGCCAAAGCCTCGGGTCCACCCACTCCCGTTACCATGGAAACGCCTAGGCTGAAGTCTCTGTACCATCCAGGCCCACGCGGAGCCGAGACCATCAATTGCCTGCCTTCCGGTCGGAGGCCTTCTTCTTGCTTTGGTCTCAGCCCCTGGGCAGGACAGGAGCCTTAGTCTCCCCTTCCCCACGCTCGACCTCTTACCTCTGACCTTGTTCTTCACGTGGGAAAACCCCTTCCTCTTCCTAGATCCCCACACCTCCTACCTGGGGGACACGAGGCACAGAATCCCGGCTTCTGGAATTCTCCTCTTCCACCTAAAGAAATAGGAGATTAGGCAACACACTGGATGCTGTAGAGATTTTAAGGGTCTTTTTTTTTTTAAGTGTTAAACTAGAGGCTGTTGATTTTTTGCTTCTCAGAATATCCACTGTTTGAAACTGACCGTGTATGAGACCTTCAACAGGCTCTGGATATTTTGTGCTAATATTAATTTATGATTAGATACACTTAGTTGGGGTTTTCTACATAAAAGTACAGCCCTGTCCCAGGAGAGTTGGGTTGGGAATGAATATTATTCCTTTTTTTTTTAATTTTTTTTATTTTAAAGTCCCATTTGTGGTACCAAGGACCAGGCTGGGAATAGTGGAAAACAAAAATCCTACCAGAACAAATGGGTTGGTACTCAGCCAGTATGCTACACTCCTCATATAGATAATCGAGAAATGGTGTGTGTGTGTGGGGGGGGTCCCAGAGGGAGAGCTGACGGGGGGCCATGGATCCCTTCCCGAGGGCTTCCTGGAAAGAGCCCAGGGGCAGGAATATGGGCCGGTGGCGCCAAAGCCAAGTCCAGCGCTGTCCGTTGCCCAGAGCCCACCCTGTGGCCGCCTAGATTCCCACCTCTTAGAAGTACCCCATCTCGGGGCGCCTGGGTGGCTTAGTCGGTTAAGCGTCCGACTTTCGCTTAGGTCACGATCTCACGGTTCGTGGGTTNNNNCATCTGTCCCCTACCTCTGCCCACCCCCCACGCCTCCCACCTGCCCGCGGCCGGGGGCACAGGATGAGTAGAAGTCACTCTTGGCTCCGTCTCCTTCCAGGTTCAAGTACGTCCTCGTCAACATGTCCACAGGCTTGGTTCAGGACCAGACCCTATGGTCCGACCGCATCTGCACCAACAGGCGTAAGTAGAGGGGGAGGGGTGGGGAGTTGCCCTTGGGGGAACCCGGGAAAGCAGACTCAGTCCGTCACGCGGAAAAGTCTCCCCGGATGTAGGCGGGCGATTGGGTTGATGAGAAAAATGCATCTTTTAAAAATATTTTTTAATTTTTTTTTTTTTGAGAGAGAGAGACAGAGTGTAAACAGAGGAGGGGCAGAGAGAGAGGGAGACACAGAATCTGAAGCAGGCTCCAGGCTCTGAGCTGTCAGCACAGAGCCCGATGTGGGGCTCGAACTCCCGAACCGTGAGATCATGACCTGAGCCGGAGTTGGAGGCTTAGCCAACTGAGCCATCCAGGCATCTCAGAAGATGCACCTTGAAGTGGTTTACACTGACACGTCCCCTCCCCCTTCCCTGCGGCAGGTGGAGGGTTTGGTGGCATGACTGAGGTGGAGGCATTTGCCTCCAAGGGCCATGGTGTTTGTCCTGCATTTCCATCCCAAACCCGCACGTGTTGGGTCCTTACGGCCACAAATGTCATCACCACGTAGATGGCTGGAGGCTAAGACTTGCGCGGAGACTGGCAGTGAGGGCGGGGGGCGGGTGCCAGCCTGGGAGGAGCCAGGACTGCTGCCCACTGTCCAGCCCCATCCCTGCTCGGTGCCTCCTCAATCCTCTACCCGGGTTCTCAGGACGCATCCGAGGTTTACGCACAGAATCCTGCCTGCTAAACCTGAGGGCAACGGGAGAGGTCTCCAAGGGTCATCGTGACGGCACCTGAGCCTAGCTGCAGGGCCCCTCCCCCACACCTTGGCCTCCAAGAAGAGACTTCATGCTACGCTGAGCCCAGCACAGAGCCGAGAGCTTTACCTGTAGAACCTTCTGTCTGTTCCCTCATCCCACCCCCACTGTAAGCTTATGGGGCACGCGATAGCTCTGAAAGGTAGCTTGAGGTCACACGGCTAGTGAGGAGTGTAGACGGGCAAGGCGCGAGTGCATGTGGCTCCCCGCCTGCCCACGCACTGTGCCCCCTCCCCCCCACCCCAACAGCGCTGCCTTGGGACCAAGAGTCCTGAGTTCAAGCCCAGCCTCCGCTCCTCACTGCCGTGTGAACCCTTCAGAACCTCAGTTTCCACATCTGAGAAGTGGGAGGAAAACTCCTTGCTCTGCCTCCTCAGCAGGATTCCTTTGAATCATCCAGACAAAAGCACTCAGCCCAGTTCTTTTGGGGCGGGGCCTGAGGTCGGTTTGTGGGAAGACTGCATTTTGGGACTAGACAGACCCGTACGTGGACTTGAGCCTGGAGTCTAAGTGCCCTTGAACAGGAACTCAATCTCCCTAAGCTGCAAGCCGCGATCTGCAGAATGGGCGTCTCGTGGCCCTGTAGGGGACAATGGGCAGCAAGCAGCTGGCTCACAGTAGGACCTATAAATTGTTCACTGAGTTCTAAGAGGGTGACTTCGGTAGAGGGGTGGCCACGGTGCAGCTGGCTCCGTTAGACCAGGGCCCTTTGCCTCATCTTTAAAAAAATTTTTTTTCAATGTTTTTTAATTTATTTTTGAGAGAGAAAGAGAGAGTGCATGAGTGGGGGAGGGGCAGAGAGAGAGGGAGACACAGAATAGAAAGCAGGCTCCAGGCTCTGAGCTGTCAGCACAGAGCCCGACGCGGGGCCCGAACTCATGAACCATGAGATCATGACCTGAGCCGAAGTCAGATGCTTAACTGACTGAGCCCCCCACGCGCCCCTGCATCTTTGATTGCAGATAATCTGTATCCCATCCAATTCACCAGAAGAGTTGAATTAGTTTGTAATTTAAAATTATGCAAAAGGACAGGGGCGCCTGGGTGGCTCAGTCAGTTAGGTAAGTGTCAGACTTTGGCTCAGGTCATGATCTCACGGTTCATGGGTTCGAGCCTCATGTGGGGCTCTGTGCTGACGGCTCAGAGCCTGCTTGGGATCTTCTGTCTCCCCCTCTCTCTGCCCCTCTCCCTCTCATGCTGTCTCTCTCTCTCTCTCTAAAAAATAAATAAACATTTGGGGCGCCTGGGTGGCTCGTCGGTTAAGCCTCCGACTTCGGCTCAGGTCATGATCTCACGGTTCGTGGGTTCGAGCCCCACGTCAGGCTCTGTGCTGACAGCTCAGAGCCTGGAGCCTGCTTCAGATTCTGTGTCTCCCTCTCTCTCTGACCTTCCCCAGCTCTCTCTCTCTCTCAGAAATAAATAAAAAGCTTAAAAAAATAAACATTAAAAAAAATAAAATGATGCAGAAAGACAGGAGGAAGAGCCGAGGCACATGAGGTAGTTGGGAAGAGGGGGGGGGGGAA
>NW_027529175.1:5048315-5052691 GCF_008692635.1 Crocuta crocuta
GCCAGGCTGGGGTTGGGGGGGGTGCCCTGCGTGTCCCTGGGGGAAGGGTGAGGGGTGCAGTGTGGGGGGTGAGCGGGTCCGTGTTCTGTCAGTCACCCCCTACTCAGCGATCGACACGTGGCCGGGCCGGCGGAGTGGGGGCATGATCGTCATCACGTCCATCCTGGGCTCCCTGCCCTTCTTCCTGCTCGTCGCCTTTGCCGGTGCCGTTGTCCTCAGCCTCCTGTGAGTAGCCGCCAGCTGGGGGGCACGGCTGGGGGGCACGGTGGGGGCACACCGAGCACGTTCCTCCGAGGGTCCTGCGAGGCAGGGGAGAGCCCAGAAGGCCGGGGCGCCGCCTTCCACCGGGGCGGGGGGGGGTGCTGGTGAGAGGGGAGCAGGGTCCGGGGGGTCCGAGGCCAAGTCGTTCAGCGGGGTGCGGAGGGGCTCAGCACCAGGCAGGTCCCAGCTCTGACGCCTCTCCTTCTGTGCCTCAATGTCCTCATCCGGGAGACGGGGACACTAGCAGGTACTATCCTCTTTGCAGCGTTTTGAAGGTTAAGGGGCATCGTCCCTACAAGTTTCCAGCACCTGGACGCGCAACAAACATTAGCCTTTGTCATAGTTCACCCACTCGCTGTACAGATGGGCACACTGAGGCCAAAGAGCCCTGGGCTTCTGACACTACCAACAGCTCTGATGTGCATCAGTTTGGACGAGCACCCGTCTCCCGAGGGGTTCCGGAGCAGCTCACAGGGCTGCCTGGTGGGAAGCCAGGGGTGCACACCACCCGCTAATCCCGGGACCGCCATGCAGGGGGTGAATCAAGGCACCAGCAGGTGCTTGGGAATCCAGAGGAAGGTGAGGAAGATCCTGCCTGGTGCACCAGGGCGGGCTTCCTGGAGGAAGGAGCAGAGTAGGTGAAATTAAGTGGGCACAGAAATTAGCTCAGCGGAAAAATCCCTGTGGGTTGGGTGGGGGGTGGGGAAATGGGCAATGAGCTTGCAAATCAGGTTGCCCTCTGACATTTAAGTCCGTAAAAACAAAAATAATGGATAAGATTAGTCACTAGGAGACAGGTGAGTATGGTCAGACCTGGAGGCGGTGGAGACATGGATGTGTCCTTCCCTCCTTTTGGGCAACACATTAAAACTTTTTTTAATGTTTATTTTTGAGAGGGACAGAGACAGCGGGAGCAGGGGAGGGGCAGAGAGAGAGGGAGACAGAGAATCTGAAGCAGCTCCAGGCTCTGAGCTGTCAGCACAGAGCCCGACGCGGGGCTCGAACCCACGAACCGCGAGACCATGACCTGAGCCGAAGTCGGACGCTCAATGGACTGAACCCCCCGGGCGCCCCTTGGGCAGCACATTAATCTGGCACCGAAGGCCCTGTTATCTGACCTTAGCCTGGGCCTCCCATTTATCCGGCCCCCGTCCCCGCCCCGCTACGCCAGCCTTCCCACTGATACCCCAGCCCTGCCTATCCGGTGCCTGGAATGCTTTCTCAGCTCCCACTCTCCTCCTCCCGGATATATGAACTGTCCCCTCCTCCAGGAAGCCTTCCTGTGCTTTCTGTCTGGTCGTTCTTTCCTGTGGCCTGTCTTCCCGGATAATCTTAGCTCTTTGGGGATTGGGGACAGTGGCCTCCACGTGTCCAGCTCACGGCAAGGTCTGTAAATTGTTTGTTCCCACCGTTCCAGAGCGGGCCCAGCACACAGTGAGCGCTCTTGCCGAGAGCAGTGTCTAAGCAGAAAGGTTCCTGACCAGCTGCAGGGGGTTAGACTTGCTCTGCACCCCTAACCCTCTCTTGCCTCGTCCCCTCGGTCAGGGACATGGGCGGTTCTGACGGGGAAACGACGCACGACTCCCAGATCACGCAGGAGGCCGTCCCCAAGTCCCTGGGGACCTCGGAGCCCGCGTACACGTCCGTGAACCGGGGGCCGCCGCTGGACAGGGCTGAGGCGTACGCCGGCAAGCTGCAGGACTGAGCCCGGCCCCGCGCCTGGGGTGTGCGGGCGGTGGGTGCTCACGCCCTGACCACCACCCCTCCACGGTGGAACGGGCGTGTTGGCCCAGACTGCGTGAAAGCTGTTAATAAAATCTTCCCAAGAGTTTGAGTTCAAAATGAACGAGTGACAAGACAGACGAATGAATGAATGAATGAGACCGTGTCTGACGGAGAGGTTGGATTGTTTCTCTAGAGGGTGGGGGCAGGGTGGTAATTTTCGGTGAGTGGAGGGGGTGAGGGTTAGGAAAACCGGGTGTCGGAACACCGGAACGTCTGGAAGATGGGGGACCAGCACCTCCCTGATCGCCTCCCGTGGGCTGGAGGGGTCCTGAGAGACGGGGTGCGGGGTGCAGTCACTAGATGGTGTTTGCGGTTCACTGGCTACCGAGGTCCTCGAAGCGGAACTGGGCCCCACGGGGCAGCTGCTGTCAACTCCTGTCTCCCCCAGCAGCCACCTTCCTCTCTCTGGGGCTCAGCTTCCTCATCTGTAAAATGGGCTGAAATGGCTAATTTCAAGGCTCCTTCCCAGCCTTCCCTGAGGGCACTGCGGTGGGTGGGCGGAAGAGGCTTCTGGAAACAGAAGAGGAGCACCAAGCCCACTGTGGGGGTGGTGAAGGGACTCTCCCGCCCCTGTTCCTCGGTTCAGATGACCAGTTCTCTCTTCTGAACCAGGTAGCAAGACCACTTCCCTCTGGGGAATGGCCAATATGAGTCATGGTTTTTCCATCACTGAAAGAAGAAGTTTCTCGGAGCAGGGCTGTGGGTTAAAGCAGGCACACTACCTGTCAGCTGTGAGGAAGACAACACTCCCGAGAGGCAGCTGTCTCCCTGCTGGCCTTCATTTGCAGTGGCTGATGGGGTCCACTGAGGCCACCAGATCTTCCTCTGGGGGTACGGACGCTGAGACAAGCAGATCCACCAGAGGGTTCCAAAGCTGGGAAGGCAGGAGGCAGAAGCTGTGAGAGGAAACCTAAAGGCAGGGAGGGGTCAGGAGAAGCCAAAAGCAGCTGGGGGTCCATCGGGGTGTGCGCAGCCACAGGAGCAGAGAGGAACCCGGTCATCGGGCTGCCGGGAGGAGCGGCCCGGGAATGCTTGGCCCAGCTCTCCCTCCCTCACCACTGTATTCCGAGCCCAGGAGCTCTAGCCTTGGCGGCCACTGTACTTCTATGCTTATACGTCCTCCCCAAGCCCTGCCTCCCTTAGGGCCATCCTTCCAGACTGTCTCCCGGAGAAACCCTGGCAGCTGCAAAGGGGAGGCAACACTTCCTGGAAAGTCTGCCCTTGTTAAAAATTCATGCAAATTTGCATTGTGTTTTATTCCATTAAAAAAATTTTTTTAGGGGCGCCTGGGTGGCTTAGTCGGTTANGGCGCAGAGTCCGACGCGGGGCTCGAACCCACGAACCGTGAGTTCATGACCTGAGCCGAGGTCGGACGCTCAACCGACTGAGCCCCCCAGGCCCCCCACCCCGCTTTCTGTTTTATAACCTGCCTGCGTTTATGTTAATTGAGCTGAGCTTCACATCACACACAATTAACCATTGCAAAGCCAACAGTGCAGTGGCATTTAGAACATTCTCCACGCTGTGCGGCCATCACCTCTGCCTGGTCCCAGAATGTTTCCATCACCCCAACAGGTAACCCCGTGCTGATTAAGCACCCCTGTCTCTGCCTCCCCCACCCCAAGTCCCCAGGTCCCTGACAACCACCAGGTCTCTGGACATTTTGTGCCAACGGAATCATACAACGTGTGGGCTTTGGAGCCTGGCTTCGTTCACTCCGCATCATGTTTTCGAGGTTCATCCACACTGTAGGGGTGTCAGTGCCTCGTTCCTTTTTTACGGCCGAGTCACCGCCCGGCGTATGGCTCTGCCATTCATCCGTGAACGGACATGGGAGTCATTCCACCGTGTGGCCGCTGTGTCGCCGCGAGCTGCTGGGAACAGTACTGCGCTGAGCAGGCGTCTTCACGTACTCGCCTGGACACCTGCTGCCGGTACCCGTGGGTGTGGCCCCAGGAGCGGGACGGCTCGTCGTGTGGCCGTTCTGTCCAACATGTCGAGGAACCACCAAATTGCTGTGGCTGCGCCGCTTCGCATTCTTGCTACCAACGTCACCTGTATTCATTTTAGTACCAAACAGCCGACTGCATCGGTCGCTGTGGAGACAGCCCCAGACTTACTCTCTGGGTTTGGGTCCGGATCCCGCCCCCCACCCCTTTGTAAAGAGCAAAAAGCCCNNNAAAGCACAGCCTTTCTGGAATCAGAGCCGACTTACCCGTCGGCCGGGAGACGTTAGTGAGCCGTTTCGTCTCGTGCCGCCTCGGTTTCCCCGTTTGTAAGTAAGGTGCCGTGAGTGGCACGCGGAATGCAGCTGCTGTGTGGTCACGGTG
>NW_027529175.1:5052926-5053139 GCF_008692635.1 Crocuta crocuta
TCACTTCTCTGACCACCCCCACCCCCATCTCGCACATAGAAGGGCAAGAAGGGCAAGAGGGGAGTCGCTGTGACCTCTGGGGCCGCTGAGCACCGGCTGGCGACCTCAACCAAAATGGGAGCAAGCCAGGCGGGTCAGAGGGCACCGGGACTCTGGGGTGGCTCGTAAGTCGCCCAGGACGCAGCGGCAGGCGGAGCTGAGCGGGAGGCGGTG
>NW_027529175.1:5053267-5058081 GCF_008692635.1 Crocuta crocuta
GCAGCTCGGTACCAGTCCCGTATCCGGTTTGGAGGGACCAGAGGAGCCAGATGACATCGCTGGCCAATCACGCAGCGCCCCCCACTCCGAAAGGTGGGCCCCACACGGGACGTGCCGGGGCCACTTCTGAGCCCTTCTCTAGAGCCATCGGGTGGGTCCCCTCTCGTGAGAGAACAGCCCGCCAGGGGCATGGATGCAGAAGACACGTGGCGCAGGGGCGCCTGGGGGCTCGGTCGGTTAAGCACCTGACTTTGGCTCAGGTCGTGATCTCGTGGTTCCTGAGTTCAAGCCCCACATCCCGTCCAGAGAGACACTGGGACTCCAGTGAGTTCACTTCGGATCCTCTGTCTCCCACTCTCTCTGCCCCTCCCCTGCTCATTCTCTCTTTCAAAAATAAATAAACATTAAGAAGAAGAAGAAGAAGAAGAAGAAGAAGAGGGGCGCCTGGGGGGCTCAGTTGGTTAAGCGCCCGACTGGCTCAGGTCATGATCTCACGGTTTGTGGGTTCGAGCCCCGTGTCGGGCTCTGTGCTGACAGCTTGGAGTGGAGCCTGCTTCAGATTCTGTGTCTCCTTCTGTCTCTCTCTCTGGCCCTTCCCCACTCACCCCTTCCCCGCTCATGCTCTGCATTCGGTCGCGCTCTCTCTCAAAAATAAGTAAGCATTAAAAAAAGAAAAAGACCTTGGAGCAGAGCCACAGCCCACGTGCAACGCACAGGGGAACTAAATCTGTGCCGCACACCCCGGAGGCTTTGGGCCTGGCGCTGGAGGGCAGCTCCAGCTGGTGCCCAGATGCCCTGCACAGAGGCACATCGGCCACGTAGACGGGGCTCCCCCACAGCTGCCCTGTGTCCTCCCAGCACGGGGAGCGCAGGAGGCATGGGAGCCTCGTCACAGAGCTGTGTGCCCCCACATCTTCCCCGGAGGCCGCCAGGGGCAGGCTTCCCATCCGGGTTCTGATGAGGGTTGAGGCTTCCCGCCTCACCCCTCCCTCCCTTCCTGTGGGTGCTGCTGTAGCAGGAGAGCTCCGTCCAGGAGGGCCCCCCCCACCCACGAGCAGTCATCTGGCCCTGGCGGTTGCGGGTCCGCCTGCAGGCTCGCAGGGCGCTGGGGTCTCGCTCAGCTTTCCTTTGCAGGGTCTAACAAGGAATTTCGTTTGTTCCCCGCCAGATCCGGATAGTCCTGTTACCCACAGAAGGCTTTTTTTTTTTTTAAATGAGAAAGCTTTTGTTCTTTAAAAAAAATTTTTTTTAATGTTTTATTTATTTTTGAGAGAGAGAGAGACACAGCGTGAGCGGAGGGTCAGAGAAGGAGGGAGACACAGAATCTGAAACAGCTCCAGGCTCTGAGCTGGCAGTCAGCACACAGCCTGACGTGGGGCTCGAACCCGCGAACCACGAGATCATGAACTGAGCCGAAGTCGGACGCTTAACCGACGGAGCCCCCAGGCTCCCCCAGAAGGCTTTCTGATACGCTGAGCACACACGACGTGGGAGGCCTGAGGACTGGCTGAGATCACTTAAGGGGGGGGTACAGGGAAGGGACAGAGCGTCAGCAGTGGGACCGGGAAGGAGGGACGCCCAAGGCGACAGGAAGAGAACTCACTGGAAAGTTGCACCCTACACCTGTGACCCCCGCGCGGTCTCTGGCCTCTGTTCTCTGGCTCGGCCCCAGAACCTCCCCATCACCGAGGCAGTGACAGCGCCGCTCACATGTCCCTAGAACTCCTCCCCAACACACCCTTCTGTCCACAAAACTGCCTCTCTGGGGTTCTTTGGTTGGTCACCCCCATGCAGCACCGGGGGAGAGAGGGTAAACCAGCGTCTTTCAGAGGGTGGGCTTAAAGGCGAGGCCAAGGCTCTTCTAACTTCCAGGCAGCTCTACCCCATCCGAGCAGAATAACCACCCACGTGGGCGGGCGGAGGTGGGTGGAAGATGGTGCGCGGGCACCTGAGTTCTGGGCCGCACTACGAAGGCTTCAGAGAAACTTGTAATTATAAACACCCACGGGAACCATTTTCTGAGCCCTCCCCAGCTTGCCCCACGGTTGACACGGCGGGGCCTTCAAACTGTGCTTTCCACCTCTGCGTAGACACTGCCTCACCGTCCCTCCCACCCCAGGCGTGGCTCATCAATGAACTAATCACATAGACGTGCTAGGGAGTAACTTCTCTGGGTGCCCTTGACCTCATTGGTGCAAAGAGGGTCGGAATGCTTGGGAAGGCTGCTCTAAAATAAGTGAGTTTGGGGGGCGCCTGGGTGGCTCAGTTGGCTAAGCATCTGACTCCGGCTCAGGTCGTGATCTCACAGTTTGTGAATTCGAGCCCCGCGTCGGGCTCTGTGCTGACTGCCAGCTCAGAGCCTGGAGCCTGTTTCAGTCTGTGACTCCCTCTCTCTCTGACCCTCCCCTGCTCACGCTGTCTCTCTCTCTCTCCTAGAAATAAACAAAACATTACAAAAAATACAATAAAATAACTTATTTTTTTCCCCCTGAGAACTGATCGATCACAAAGTGATGTCATTCAGTTCAACCCAATAGAGCCCTGAGCCCCAGGCTTGGGAAAGCCGCTGGAAGACCAGACACGCAGAGGAATTATCAGAGCAGAGCCTTGGGCAGAGCTCGGTCTGGCCTTCAACACACAGGTCGGGCTACAAGTACTGTAGGAATCAGGTGTGATCCCCTCCCCACCAATCAGGGCTGGAATAGTCAGAAGGGCTTCCTGGAGGAGAAAGTACTTTTCTCAGATCCCTATCATCTCTAACCCAGAACTCCTGAGCCCAGAGGTCATATTCCACGGCCCTGTCACAGGTAAATAAATGCTGAAGAAACAGGAACAAGGTCCTGGGATGTCATATTTCTTGTTCTTCTGTTTTTAATGAAGATTTCTGAATTTTACCAGCAACACGGCACACAGGCTGCTTGAAAAGAGGGAAGAGGAGGTTGGGGTGCTTTTCGGCGAGGCCTCAGCCCCACGCCCCGTGCTTTCTCTGGGAGGACCACAGTCTCCCCCCGGCCCCTCCTCAGGGCCCTCTACCTGGTTGGAGGGGTGCTGCGGTCACTATCTCCCCTCCTTTGTGGGGCGCGTGACAATCAGAGGCCGGACACGGAAACTGCCAAGAGGCAGGGGCTGGTGGTCTGGGCAGCGCGGGTGCCTTGCTCATCCAGTCCCTGCCATATGCCAGCTTTGGGACGGACGGGGGCACCCGCTGCCGCCCCTCCACCAATCAGGGCTGGAGGAGTTGGGACCCTTCCCACGCCTGCGAGAGGCGATGCGCGTGGATGCGGTGGGCTGCTCTCACCCACTCCTCCCCGGCCGTGGCCATGGCGTTCACCCACCAAGGGGCTCTTGATGTTACCGGTTTGGGGCTGTTCTGAACGGCGCTGCTGTGACTCTTTATGCGAGGTCTTTCACGAACACAGTTTTCATTGTCTCCCCCCCCACCCCCTGATGAATACCCGAGGGGGCAATTGGTGGGTTGCCTGGCCATGCATGTTTTCTTTTTTTTTTTAAAGATTTTTTTTTAAATGTTTTATTTATTTCTAGGAGAGAGAGAGAGAGACAGCGTGAGCAGGGGAGGGTCAGACAGAGAGGGAGTCACAGACTGAAACAGGCTCCAGGCTCCGAGCTGGCAGTCAGCACAGAGCCCGACGCGGGGCTCGAACCCACGAACCGTGAGATCATGACCCAAGCGAAAGTCGGACGCTTAACCGACTAAGCCACCCAGGCGCCCCACGTTCGCTTTTGAAAGAAACCGCCAAGCTGTTTTCCGGCGGCTGGAAACCATGTACAGTCCCCCGCCCCCCACCCCCGCACTGGCTGGATCATCTGGTTTTTCTGCACACTTCCCAGCATTTGGTTTTCTCACTATGTTTTATTTTAGCCTTTCTGACAGGTGTGCACTGGTTGTAACACGTCACCTGCCCAGAGGCAGAGCGTGAGGGTTCCCGTTCCTCCGCACCCTAACGACACTCAGTATGGGAAGTCCTCTTGATTTTGGCCATTTAATTTTACATTTGTATGTAACGCTATCTCTTTGTGTGTTTTTTTTAATTTTTAAAAATGTTTTTAATTTATTTCTGAGAGAGAGAGAGCGAGAGACAGCGTGAGCAGGGGAGGGTCAGATAGAGAGGGAGATACAGAGTCTGAAACAGGCTCCAGGCTCTGAGCTGCCAGCACAGAGCCCGACGCGGGCCTTGAACCCCAAACTGCGAGATCATGACCTGAGCCGAAGTCGGGCGTTTAACCGGCTGAGCCACCCAGGCGCCCCTCCTTGTGGTTTTGAGTTGCATTTCCTTGGCGGCTAAAAAGGTTGAGCATCTTTTCAGGTCCTTATGTGCCACCATGTATCTATGCCAATGAAGCATGTGTTGAAGTTTTTTTTTTAATTGCGTTGACTGTCTTCTTACCATGAGTTATAGGAGCTCTGTCTATAGTCTAGATCGGGGCCTTGGGGAAACGCTTTGCAAACGTCTCCTCTGTGCATTGCCCTTTCGTTTTCACGCTCGTGTCCGTTCCCCACCCAACTTCCTTTTCTTTATCCTCATTACACCCTGACATGTATGTTTATTGCCTGTGTCCCCTTCTGCACTGTCGGCCCCATGGGTTCAAGGGGTAGTTTTCCTGCTGTGTCCTTGGCTTCCAGCACAGGGGGTACTCAGGACATACTTGTTCAGTGCCCGTGCCGGCCTCCCTGGCCACATCACAGCTGCTGGGGGGGTGGAGGGGCACGTGGGTTGCTGTGCGGAGACCTTAGAGCAGCTGTTGTAAACTTCCAGGTCAGCGGTGAGGAGGCCTGAGCCGGGCGTGGGCGTGGG
>NW_027529175.1:5058220-5059884 GCF_008692635.1 Crocuta crocuta
GTGGGGGTGGGGGTGGGGAAGAAGAGGGCCGGGGAGACTTTTCCAGGGCGCATTTGCCAAGCTCCCTTCCTCCCTCCTCCTGCCGGTGAGGCCATCCCACCAGGCACACACCCGTGTCTACGATGTGCATGTGTAAGGAGGGGTACAGATGCACAGGGGAGGTATGTGCATGCTGTGTATGTTGTCTACGAAGGGTGTGGTCAGGGTGTGTGATACACGGATGTCTGGCCTCTCACACCAGCGCAGGGCATCTGTGTTATGACGTGGGTCCTTCGCGCAGCGAGGCGACAAGTTCCTGTCCGGGATGGAAGGATGGTTGGCTGGTCTCTGCCATCTTCTCTGCTCACCCCTCCTGGGGCCCTGTGACTCCGTGCCCCCGGGGAATGATAATACCTACCGCATACGGGGACTGTGCGGATGAAGTAGGATGTGGCCCTTAGTAGGTGCTCAATAAACAGCAGCGAACACACGCACACATAAGC
This sequence comes from Crocuta crocuta, assembly GCF_008692635.1. Lineage (NCBI taxonomy): Eukaryota > Metazoa > Chordata > Mammalia > Carnivora > Hyaenidae > Crocuta > Crocuta crocuta. Next base: position 5,058,703 of record NW_027529175.1, read on the forward strand.
ACGTCCGTTCCAAGGACACGAATGCCTCACCGGGCAGCCCGTTGTGGGCCCGCAAGGGCACCGCTGGTACAGACGTGGATGGAGTCTGGTGCCCGGGCTCCGGGAGCGGAGTCTTGCTGTTTCACCCGCATCCAAGTTTACTCCTTTGTTCAGCACGCACTAGGACGTGCTCATGCCAGCTGGGCGGAGGCGAGGACGCAGTTACGCCCCCGGTACCCAGCGCCCTGTGACACACACACACCAGTGCGCCGGCGCCGGGCCAGCCCCTTATCTGCCCTGAGAATGCTCAGGGCAGCCTGGTGGCACGACCTCGCGGTAATTTTCCACAACTTGAGAGAAGCCGGGCCCCTTGGGATAATAATGACCCACTTTCCTCACGGGGGCTGCTCTGAGGACTGAAGGCAAGCGAGTGCCGGGAAGCCCACCTCTGCCTTGTTCGCTCCCCACAGTGCGCTGGGCTCTGCTCCGGGCCCCCCAAAAGTTCACAGGCTGCTCCGGGCCCCCCCAAAGTTCACAGGCTGCTGAAACACGCGAGCTTCCCCGGTGGGCTGGGGGCGGGTGTTAACAAGCCACTTTAACAGCAGGCCGGACAAGTATGCTAAGGCGGGAAGGAATAATCATCCACTCTGGCGGCTCGGGCAGGGCAGGGAGAGCGGCGATCTGGGAAGGCTGCGCAGAGGAAGTGGTTTTTGATCCAGCTGGGTCTTTTCCGGGGAAGCCGACTTCCAGGGGCAAAGGGAGGAGGGGCCGCTTGAATAACAAGACCCCCAGGCGCCGGGGTCCACCTGCGCGCCCCTGTGCCGAGCGCAACCACGCGCCATCCCAAGGTGGCTCAAGCACCCCGCTTTACGACGCAGACCCTGGGGCACGGAGGGGACCCGAACCCCAGCCGGTGGCACTGCCAGACGCTGGGAAGGGCACTTCTTGATGAGGGGAGAGCGCAGGGGTGTGGGGGGGGGTTCGCGCATTCACAAACATCTGGCACTGACCGCCGGTTCCGGGCCAGCTTCCGGGGCCCCGGGGCGCACGTGCAAGGCAGGGCCCCGGTTCTCTCGCGGAGGGAGGCACAAAGCAACAGACAGGTGGACGCGGTTTCAGGGACGGATGAGGGAAGAGCAGAGCGGGGGCTGGGGCCGGGGTCCCTGCCAAGAGTCGCGCCGCGGAGTCTGGGGCGCCCAAGCG
>NW_027529175.1:5059934-5060477 GCF_008692635.1 Crocuta crocuta
GGGAGCCTCTCTCCGCACCCCGGGGCTGCTCCCCTGCCTCCCACTACCACCTGCTCTGAGTGCCCCACTCCCCTTTTGGCTGGTCTCCGGGCCGGGTTTCTCAAATCGAGGGTCTGCGGACCCCGAGGGTCATCCGTGAGCCTTCGCCTGGGGTTTGTGAAATCCCGACGATAATACACGAGAAGTGGGGGCAGATGACCGGTCACCAGAGGAGCCTTTGTAACAGAGCGGGGGTGTGTGTGTGACCTCACCCCCCCACCGATCGTTTGTGTTTGCATTGAGGCCAGGGCGGGGACGCGTTTAACTTTTAATGCTCTTTGGTGCGAGTCCTAGGGCCCCACGGAAGAGTCCAGAGAACACAGCTGGCAGGGAGGGAGGGAGGGAGAGCTACGTCAGGGCAAATCAGGCTTTGAGGTTGTCTCCCCGGCTTAGTTTTTCCATTAGTGGAACGAGTCTCTTTTCCAATGCCTTAATAATCAGGAGGAATGATCAGCGGAGCCAGAGAAGACAGACACTTGCTCTCAGGGCCTTGCTCTGGGGGGG
>NW_027529175.1:5060700-5061177 GCF_008692635.1 Crocuta crocuta
CCCAGTGGCTTTGAGCCCAGCTGGGCGGCATTCTCAGGAAGTGGTGTTTCTGGAGGGCTTCTTGAAGGGGAGGGGGCTGATGGGTAACAGGTGAGCGCAGTCCTGAAGGGTGGGGTGCGGACAAGTTTGCCGGAGCCTTCCAGGGAAGGGGACAGCGTGTGAAAAGGCAGAGGCGACCGATCAGGGAAAGAAGTGTGGCTGGAGCAGAGATCCGCCCTGGGATGGCTGGACGAGCGGCGCCTCCCTTCAGCACGGGTTCTCAGGGTGGCATGGGAGGGACTTTGACGTGGGGGAGACTCCAGCTTGGTCCCGGGCTCGTGCCCTTGGCCCTTTCCTGAATTGCTGCGTCTGCGGTCTCCCCAGTGAATGGTGATGAAGGAAGGTAGCACTTGGTGCGTGGAGAGGAGGGAGGGGAACTCCAGGGAGACCGGAATGGGGGGAAAACCGGGAAGTTTGGCAGAGCAGGGGGGTTGGAGC
>NW_027529175.1:5061185-5071534 GCF_008692635.1 Crocuta crocuta
GAGGCCCACTGAAGGGCTTAAGGGGGGGGGAGTGAAACAGCCCCTGGTGGCGGAAGGGGAGGGAGTGGGTGTTGTCAGGATGAAGCCGGGGCCTGGGCCGAGGTGGGGACCGTGGGGTGGGGACCGTGGCTTGCTCCCTCAGGTCCAGAGCCCTCAGGACTGCTGTTCAGCTCTTTCCTGTCTGAGCTTACAGTTTTCTGCCTGGGAATTGACTTTGAACTTACTAGCCCCCGTAGGAGAGGTTTTGTCCTTTTTTAAACTTAATTTTGTTTCTTTATTTTGAAAGAGACCGTGCGAGTGCAGGAAGGGCAGAGGGAGACAGGCTCCCCAGCAGGCCCCTCGCTGTGGGCACATAGCGCGAAGGGGGCTCGATCCTACGAAACCGTGAGATCATGGCCTGAGCTGAAATCAAGAGTAGGGTGCTTCACCGCCTGAGCCGCCCAGGCGCCGCGAGGTTTTGTCTTTTGGCCCAAAGGATGGGTGGCCACTGGGGCTTCATCGGGGCGACTCTGTGTGTGTCACAGTGAGCCCAGCACCCACGCAGGGGCTGCACACTCAGCACAGGGGATGCCCCGAAGAGGCTGATTCTCAGAGATGGAACAGCGTAGTGGGTTTGGAGGTTGAACTTGGGAGCCCGGAGAGAAACAGGAAGTCCTTGAAGGAGAGGCAAGTTCAGATATGTGAGAACTGTCACTCTGGAGACCGGTCCTGGGGGCCCGGAAGCGGGTGACCCTCAGTGCCTGGACAAGTGGTGAGGACTCAGGCCAGTAGCAGAGGGCTTGGGACCTCATGTGGTGATGAAGATGTTCTGGACCCATGTTCTCCAGACTCTGCCTCCCGCAGCTGTCCAGCACTCACCCCAAGGCTAGTGTGACTTAGCTCAATGTGTAGATTAATTTAATCTTAACTAATTAAATCCAGGAGGACAGCCAATCCTATCGGGCCATGCGAAACATGCTGTTCTAGGCTATGTTCTTTTTTATTTATTTTTAAAAACTTTATTGTTTATTTTGAGAGAGAGACAGAACTGTAGCGGGGGAGGGGAAGTGAGAGAGGGAGACACAGAATCGGAAGCAGGCTGCAGGCTCTGAGCTGTCAGCACAGAGCCCGACACGGGGCTCGAACCCACGAACTGTGAGATCATGACCTGAGCTGAAGTTGGACGCTTAACCGACTGAGCCCCCAGGCTTTTAAGTGTTAACGCTTTTCATGTTTCTAGCAACGCCGTGAGATGTGAGATATTATTCCTCTTCTTACAAAGGAGATAGAGACTCAGTGAGTAACTCAACACTAAGTGGTACCACCAGCACCTAGTTCTTGAACTTGGAAGGCCGGGCTCTTCCTAGTAGACCCTGCTTCCTTCCCGCACGGAGCCTAGAGCATCACCTGGCCCGAGAGGGAAGTCCTGGGTGGCGGTATTGGGTCCCCGCCGGCCCTCCCTGCCGAGGTCAGTGTGGATGGCCGGCGGTGCACACGTGTAGACCAAACAGAACTGTTGTGAACTGTTTGTTTTGCTTGCCGCTTCCTGTTGCCTCTCAGATCTTCATCACAGCGGCTTTTCTCAGCATTTCTGGAAAATGAGTCACATAAGCAAGTGAAACTGTAGGTCAGCCTAACACTGTGGCTTGTTGTTTGTGGGGATTTGGTGGTAGAAGGAGGTACCTCAGATGCAGTGAGTGCCGTAGGTGAGGGTTTGGGGTCATGGGGCAGGTGGTGCCCAGGGTAGCGCCAGGTTACGGGCCGTGAGCCAAGAGGGAGCGTAGAGCAGGTCCCTGACTCCTTGGGGCCCTCCGCCAAGTCACTCTGAGTCTCCGTTTCCGCTTCCCTGGGATTGGGGCATCGGGCATCCCATACCTTTGGATCCTTCTGTAATGTTGCAATCCATTAGACGTTTACGTTCTAAAAAGAACGTCTCTTTTTGTTGGGTTGGATACCTGCTCGGGGTTCAGCCTGCCCGTGGCCTTGGTACTGGTGTGTCTTAACCATTGTTGGCTTCTCCTTAAGTAGCTCGTCTGTGTGAGTGCATTTGACGGTGTGCCATCTGATGGACAAACTGTAAACCAGCGGGCGCTTTATTGGGTGGCGGGCTCCCGGCAAAACGTCAGGTGTATCTGCCGTCCTGTCCGGGACCGACTTGCATTAGCAGAACACGTCATGGTGACTGGCCTCGTAGCGGGGTCAGTGTCGGCCTGGGCCAGTCGCCAGGTGAGAAGAGCTACTTCACGGGGTTATTGGGAGGGTCGAGTGAGGCAGTGCGTGTGAAGTGCTTCGTACCCTCCCCTGCCTCTCTCGTGAGGGCACAGACAACGTCAAAAACGAATGTCATTTCTGGACTACACTGTGACTTTTACGGTTTTTCTTGGTGGTGGGTTTTGTTGTTTTCTTGGTTTGGGAATTTATGCCCAGTTTCTGCCCAAGCGACTCCGGAGGCTTGGTTCATTTATAACAGCTAAAAATAACCATTCCCCCCCCATCATAATTTATTTTGACTGAATTTTAGAAAGTGATTGATTAAGCATCATGTGTTCATATTAATGTTTTGTGTCTTCTGTAAATTGAAGAAAACCAGTTCGTCCTAGAGATCCCTTGTTAGCAGCAAGGCGGGCACGAGGTTTAAGCAGCGCTGTGGGCCGATGAGGGTAAGGTGGCACTCGCCGCCTTGGCACCGCAGTGCTGCATCAGATCCCCCGGTGCTGAGGGAGCCGAGCCCCCTGCTCAGGTGGTTGACGGTGGTGAACCTTTTATTTATTTATTTACTTTTTTACTTTTTAACACTTATTTATTATCGAGAAACAGAGACCGAGCATGAACAGGGGAGGGGCAGAGAGAGAGGGAGATACAGAATCTGAAACCGGCTCCAGGCTCTGAGCTGTTAGCACAGAGCCCGATGTGGGGCTCGAACCCACGAACTGTGAGTGAGATCATGATCTGAGCCGAAGATCTGATGCTTAACCGAGCCCCCCACGCGCCCCTGGAAGCTTTTGTTGCCCAGTGATTTCTGCTTCTGGGCCCCCTGCCCTGCCCTCTGGTCCGCATGGGAAGCCAGGCTGCTGTGAAGAAGGCGGTTTCTGGGAATCACATGGTAGTAGAAGGAGGGGACAGTGTCTGTGGCGGGAGCTATAGGAGCCGCCGTAGGACGCTGGGCAGCGTGAGCTTTAGGGCTCCCAGACTTCCAGACCCTCCTGGTGCAGCCCGAGTACAGCAGGTGGATTTGGGCTCCTTTAAGGACATCCCAGTCCTTAGGAGCCCACACTGGGTTACACTTGACACTTACACTTGACCCTTGAACCACACCCACTTGAACTGTGTGGGTCCATTATGCACAGCTTGTTTTCAGTGAATACATTGGAACATTTTTGGAGATTTGTGACTATTTGAAAAAACACAGACAAGCCACGTAGCCTAGAAATAGCGAGAGACTTGAGAAAAAGTTAAGATATGTCATGAATGCATAAAATATTTGTAGATACTAGTTTATTTGATCAGTTAACTACCGTAAAGCATACACAGATCCATTAAAAAGTTAAAATTCATCAGAACTTGCAAACTGTACGTGACTTCATTCGCCATGAGAGGAGTGTAAACAGACGTAGACGCGCACTGTTAAAACTGCAGGAAATTCCCTGTGGTCATACTGTCCAGTCCTTATTTCGTTGCTACTTCCGGTTGTGTTGGTGGTGAGTTCAAGTCCTCCCAGTATCTGCTTAAAATGCCGTGGGCACTGATCCCCTGTGAACAGTTCAGCCCCCTGTGAATGTTGCGTCCCGATAAAAAGCGCTCTCTGGTGGCTCTTGCTCTCTGTAGTTATGTTTTGCGGGAGTCACATGTTATACCCAGATTTCCAACCATGCCGGGTGCGTCTGACCCCTCAGCCCCACCCCGTTCTCCTGTCAGCACATCTGCACACCTCGCGGGTCACTTTTGTAACAGTAGCAGCTGGCTGTGTTGATAGAATGTTTACTGGGGCCTGCCCTCCAGCCAGGCCTCTGTGGGACTCCAGTCATTTGTAGTTGCGGGGACCTGCGTCAGACTCCTGCACGCCTCCTGGGAGCACCTCAGTCCGTCACTCTCTGGGTCCACTGTGGCTGAGTTAAAAGCCAGCGTTTGGAAAATTTGACAGATGCTTGTAGGATCCCCTCCCCTGCTGTGTAAGAGGGATCTATTTTGAGTATATGTCCACGGTATACCCCCCTTCTGTGACCGGGCGCTTTATAACTCGAGAGCTCCCGTCCCCGCACTCCTCTATGTCACTCAAAACCCGTGTCATCCGTTGCTAGGGAGAAAGGAAGAGGTTTATCTGAGATTTGTTTCAGGATCCCTCAGACCCTAATTCATGGTGTGTGCTGTAAAGTAGTTTGTAATAGAAAGTAATTAAGGTTGGATGGAAGGTTTTTGTCGTGCTAACTTAATATAAGACCATTCTTGACAAACATTTTTCTCTCTCCCCCTTAAAACCACGGATCCGGGCACTTGTTGATCCGTTCTTTTTTCCCTTCTCTCGACACTTTCCTGTCTCTGTGCTCCTCATGGTGGTGAAAACGGCGGACGGAATGAGCGTTTCAGACGGAGGTCGGTTCTGTAGGTCAACGCCTGGCTTCAGCAGGGCCTCGGCTGCCCTCACGGGGATCACTCACGCAGCTGTCATGATCTGGCTGCTGGACTGGCCCTGAGTGGTCCCCGGTGGCCTCTTCCATGCTGGGTGGGTGGACGGTGCCGGTCGTCAGATGGCGTGCCTCGTCGGCTCAGCGCTGGTGGCCGGTCGCCCTGCCCGAAGGCTGGACTGCACTTAACAAGGCCCGGGTTCCAGAGGGCTGCCTCCAGTGTCAGAGTGCTCCTCCCGTCGTCGTCGTCGTCGTCGTCGTGGGTCAAAGAAGTCACGTGATGATGGGGACCGTCCAAGGGCGTGGTTATCAGGAGGCACGATGGTAGCGGAAGGTCATGAGCAGTCTGGCCCAGTGGGTTTAGGGAGCTGGGAGGGGGCTTGTCTCACCAGCTGAGATAACAGACTGCGGTCATAGTTTATTCTCTTTTGCGTTGGACTCCGATTGATGAACATGTATTTCGTGCTAGATGCTGGGGGTTCAAAGGATAAGACCATCTCTGGCTCCTCTAAAGCTAGTTCATAAAACACTCATGATCTCAGATTTTAAGCAGAAAACATGCTGTTCAGACTTTAATTTGTGGCTTTAGAGAAAATGGACGGGAACTGATCCTACAGATCCGAGTTGGCGCCTGATTCCGCATCCAGGAGGTGCTGATAGGTCCTTGAAGAAAAAAATGGGATGCCCTGGGGCTGCAAACTGTGGTGATGACATGGTCGCCAAGGAGACCAAAAGATGCAGCTTCTAAAAGGTCTCTGAAGGCTTTTGTTACTGCTGTCTGGCATCTGACTGGCTCGGTGCAGGGATGGGAACAGACGGGCAGAGGCTTGCCATCCTGCCCAAACTTCTAGGATCTGGCCCTAATCGCTTTGGAAAACCCCTCCTTGGCCCTTGGTGTAAGGAGGAGGAGCGCTTTGGGGTACTTCCTGGGTTATGGTGAGATTTGGTTCTGGTGCTGACAAGTCTGCTGAAAGCACAGGAAGTGAGGCAGGTCTGCAGCCCGCGTGCTCCAGCGGACCGTTGGCGTCTAAATATGGGCAGCTCTGCGCTGCCTCTGGTCCTTGGGCTGAGTTTTCCTATAACTGAGCGCTTCCCCCGTGGGCTCCTTTGATCCTTAAGGGTGCACAGCAGTGCCGCAGTCGAGAGGCACCTCCGTGCCTTGAAGTTGGAGCCCGTGATTCTGTCTGAAGTCCTGTCTGCAGAGCCGGCTCCTGACCTTCCCGAGCTCAGGCAGGGAAAGAGGTTTGAGCACTTTAATCCAGCAACAGAGCCCACGGGAGGGCAGGCTCGGGTGTGTTATGAAGGGCTCAGTACTTGCCGGGTGAGTTCTTCTGGAAAACTTTGAAATCGCCTAATTTTGGTTACGTCTGGCCCGCCAGAGTTTAAATTGTTCATACTTTGCCGACGTGTCAATGCAGTATTTAGCGTCCGGTTCATAGCTAAGGTCCTGCCCGTGTGGGGAATCACAAGCAGTTGAACAGAAATTGGAAGAGCGACAGGTAGAAGGTTTTTTTAATTTTTATTTTTTACCATGGGAACAATTTGAGGCCTTTCTGAAGTCTTTGGTGGACCAGGGAATGTTTAACAAATATCCTAGGGGCACCTGGGTGGCTTAGTCGGTTGAGCGTCCGACTTTCGCTTAGGTCATGGTTTCGGGGTTCATGAGTTCGAGCCCTGCGTCCTGGAGCCTGTTTCAGAGTCTGTGACTCCTTCTCTCTCTGACCCTCTCCTGCTCACGCTGTCTCTCTCTCTCTCTCTCTCCTAGAAATAAATAAAACATTAAAAAAAATAAAAAATAAAAAATATCCTAAAGTGGGGCTTTAGGTGGCTTAGTCGGTTAAGCGTCCGACTTTCGCTTGGGTCATGATCTCGCGGTTCGTGGGTTCAAGCCCCGCGTCGGGCTCTGTGCTGACTGCCGGCTCAGAGCCTGGAGCCTGTTTCAATCTGTGACTCCCTCTCTCTCTGACCCTCCCCTGCTCACGCTGTCTCTCTCTCTCCTAGAAATAAAACATTAAAAAAAAAAAATATCCTAAAGTGTTGCGTAGAGAAGGCCGACATCAAAGTCTGTCCTTGCAGGAGTAACTATTTCAAAGAGATGAGCATTATTTTGGGGGGAAGGGTAGGAGGCAGACCCAGCAGTCAACCAGCCGCACAAGCATCTCACCTTCACTTTTCAAATACGATTGAGTAGGAATGAGCCTCAAGGTCTGTTCTGAAGCAACGAGGAGGGTAAGGAGCCGCCTCCCTGGCAGGTCGGAGCCCGCACTGTTTGACGCACGGTCTGACCCTCCACACACGTTCGCAGGAGAGCGCCTCAAGCCTTCAAAACTTGGTTGGCACGAATTTGTGTTTTATAGTTGTTAAAACTGACAACTGGTGAATGGTTAGTCATTGATAACCTCGGGGCTGGGATCCAGGGTGCCTTCATATGGTGGAAAGCCCCAATATTTGTTACCTTCCTTAGAAAATATCTAGTAGGTTAAAAAAAAAAAAAAAAAAGATTTGACTCGATGGCTCTGATCGGAACTCCAGTGGGAAGGAGGAAGGGCGGGAGCCAGCCCCAACTTTGCCTGCCTTTCCCCTTGGATGGATGACAGGCATCCGTGCACGATTCCACTTGCCTGTGGGCTGTGATTTCTTAACATTCGAGGGAAGGGTACAGGCACCGCTGGGATGTTGGTGCCAGGTCTGAACCCTTTCTCGGGGCCGGGGTGGGACAGAGGCGTGTATCTCCATCGTCCGGGCATGGTCTTCGGATCCCAGTTAGCTCTCAGATCTAGTGCTTCTAGACTGATTAAGCCTTGTTTACTTGCCCTGGGAAATTATTTTTGGTGACCTGATTCTAATTGAATTAAAAACAAAAGACTACACCGTAGCGACTTCTAGCTCTGAATTACACTTCTAGTTCTGAATCTGAATCTTTAATAAGGAAAGGAAAACGCTTTTCTTATAACACATGGGAAAAGAGTAGGGTATGACCTTTGGACTCGAATGATGGGAAAAATGTAAAATGTCTAGAGGGAAATGTACACGTTCCTAACAGTTCTTGCCCATAGGCAGCAGGGTTATGGGCTTTATAAACTTGGTTTTTCTGTATATTTCTTTGTTTACAGAAATATTAGTTCTGGAATTGGGGGAAAGTGATTCTGTAAAATTTGGAGAGTGTGGAGATAGTTTGGCCGTAGAGACCTAGCTGGTGTAAGATGCTTGTTTCACGGAAGCTAAGAATGGACCTTTTTTACTTGGATTTCAGCCCGGCTGCGGGAGGGCTCGGTGCCTTGGCGGGGACTCTTCCGCCCCCTGAAAACGTCGCCCTCCTGGCCTTGTTCTGGTGCGCCACTTGCCATCGCTCCCCGTGACAAGTCATTTGCACGCATGCTCGCGGGCAGGGCGCCCGGCACTGAGCCCGCCCCGCCATCTGGGCCCAGCGCACGTTCCTTCCCCTCCCTTTCCGCCCAGAGTAGAGCTTCGGAGAGTATGAATCCGAGCCTGTGCCTGGCCAGCTTGGTCGCAGGCGTGGGAACGGTGGCATCTGGATGTGCGCTTTGTATGTGGCATTTCTTAGGTCTTCTGGTTTAACCGAGATCTGGGGCCTTTGATTTTAATCCCAGCTTCAGCCCTTGCAGGGTGGTAAGGAGAGAGCTGTCCCCCGGAGTTGGAAGGCACTGCTGACTCCTTCTTCTCCTTAGGATTTACAGATGGATCCAGTGGAAAAGACGACAAACAGAAGTGAACAAAAATCCAGGTAAACAAAGTCAGCTACGCTGCAGGCAGGGTTAGAGCACGCGCCCCGGGCCTCCTGACCCGGTGTTTGGCCCCCGCACGGGGGACGTGGAAGGAGGACACAGTGTCAGGAGGGGTGCGGGGGGTGTGCAGCCGCCCTGCGCTTCAGCGTCAGAACTGTTCCCGAAGGCAGTTCTCTCTCTGCCCGAGGACGTGGCCGTAACCTGGTCTCCGGACCAAGCAACCGGTGAGCCCAGGGTCCCGTCGGAGACTGGCAGTGCCGTGCCTCCGGGAGGGCATTCTCCGGCCCTGCGGACGGCGGGTCGCGGGTGTTAAGTGGGGCTGGGTAAGGAGGTGCCAGCCTGGGGTGGGTCGCGATGGAGAAATGGCAGCAAGCCGGCTTGGGCCAGAGCCTTTCGTACCTGTCACCGCCAGCGGGGTCATTTTGTCATTGCGCCCGGCAGCGTCAAAGGAATTCAAATTGCCGGCCTTTTGTTACATACGTGTATCACTTAAATGGGTGCTTCCCTCCACGGGGCTCCTGGGATGAGCGAGGCACAGCTGTCCCCGGCTCCTCTATGGGCTGAGGGCAGAGCATGTGAGATGAACCCATGAGGAGGACGGCAGCCCCTCCCCCAGCAGCCGGAAGTAGGGGGCCAGGGGCGCGCCTGGGTTTGACCTGAGCCCCGCAGGGTTCCTAGAGGTCATTTTCCCTCTGGTCGCGGTACTTCCAGGATGACTTCCACGCTCTCCTTCCTTTGTTTTTAAGTAGAAAGTTTTTAAAAAGCCTCATCCGGAAGCAGCCCCAGGAGCTGCTCCTGGTCATCGGGACGGGCGTCAGCGCCGCGGTGGCCCCGGGAATCCGTGCCCTGTGCTCGTGGCGGAGCTGCATCGAGGCCGTCATCGAGGCCGCCGAGCAGCTGGAGGTGCTTCACCCGGGGGACATCGCCGAGTTCCGTAGGAAAGTGACGAAGGACCGGGACCTGCTGGTCGTTGCCCACGATCTGATCCGGAAGATGTCGCCTGTAAGTCTGTCTGAGGGCCGCTCTGGGTCCCCCTGGGGAAGCTTGCTTCTGGGCCGGGGGTCGGTGGGTCTGATGTGAACCCTGTACGAGCCCGCGCTGTGTTCTGCTCTCGGCAGAGCCAGGCCCACGAGCCGGTGTTCACGTCCCTTAGAACTTGAACCATCACTTGTGACAGCGGTGATGCCGGGCACACCGTGGGGCTCCTGACAGAGCCCGAGCCTAGTGGAGCCCAGGACGTATGTGACGTGGTGTCTGGGATGTCGTGTCCCACTGGGAACGGACCTTATGACTTCATTCCCTTTGCGCCAGGGGTGCTGGTGCCGGGGAGGACGGGGTGGGGGGCTCACGTTGGGCAGCACGGACACCAGGAAGCCACACGATGTGGGAGAGGCCAGGGACGGGTTTCTTCTGGTTCCTTCTGTGTTTGTTAAAGCACAGCCGTCGTCTGAGAGTTGGGGGGGGACGTGTTGGAGACACTGCTCAGAGCATGAGAGGGTGTCTGAGGGTCATCGTGGAGACCGGGGGAGTTTGGGCTGCTGCGACCCAGCTGCCGACTTAATGCGATGACTGCAGCCCCGGGGAAGGGCTTCGGCTGCTGGCCGCGGTGTTCTGTTGACGCGGGGCACGCTGCACGCGGGGCAGGGCTGGCGGGTTGCCTGTTAGGTGAGTACAGTTGCTGGTGCCCAGCCACGTGATCATACGTGTCCGTGGCTGCTGTCACACATTGACGCAGGGTTGGGTAGTCATGACAGAGACTGGGGCCCACAGAGCCTAAAGTCGTCACTGTCAGGGCCTTTGCTGAGGAGGAACGGGGACGAGTCGGTGGACAGAGCGGTGTGGCGGGCGGGGCGTGTGCTGGTGAGGTGGTTCATTTGGAGGGAGGCCAGCGGGGCGGACACTCAGCCCCCCTGCGGGCAGAGCCTTCATCTGCTCTTTGGTTTAAACTTCATAAAACCAGAGTTAAAGTGAGGCCGGTGGGAACAGTTGTGTGGGTGACCCC
>NW_027529175.1:5071591-5080516 GCF_008692635.1 Crocuta crocuta
TTGAGAACAGGAATGTGGGGGGGGTGGGGAGGTGTCTGTCCCAAATGCCAGGAAGTCCCAGCCAGAGAGGAAGGGAAAGCTTAGTTAGGAGTCCCGGAAGGCAGGCTACCCCCTGGGAGAAGGAAGGGGGGAGGGGGGAGGGTCTCTGGTCCCATCGGGGGTGGGCGGGTCCTGATGGTTTTGGAGTCGCCCTGGGCACCGAGGTGCTGGCAGGACTGGCAGAGAGGGGAGGCCCGGCCACAGATTCTGAAAGGGCCCTGCTCCTGGTGGTGAGGAGGCTGGGATGTGACGGGCCGCATGGGGGACATGGGACACCAGCAGAGGAGGGAGGGAGGGAGGGAGGTGCCTGGAGGCTCAGCTGAGCAGGTGAAGGAACCGGCAGGAACTGGCACAGAAGTGCAGCCATAAGAGACCTAATAGGAGCCGGGACCCTGTGGGTGCCCCCCCCCCCGTCTCCCCAGGCTGGNCTGTGACCTCCACGGGACAGAGGGGACGTCTGATGGACAGTCCTGAGGGTGGGCTGGCGCATTTGCTGTCATGCATCGTGGGGCGGCCGGGGAGGCTCGGCCCTCCGGAGCGCATGCTGCCACCTGACCCTGCGCCCCCCCTCCCCTTCCCCCGCGCCCCCTCCCAGCAGGGCTCTCCAAAAGCTTGTGTGTACTTGCGGCTCCCCCTCCCTCCCCTTGAGGCCGGGCTTTGCCCCAAGTGTGCAGGGAAGCAGCTCAGGTCAAGGCCGAAGGTGCCCTTTGTGCTCCCTCCGGAGGCCAGAGCTCATTCCCGTCCCATCGAATCACTCAGCAGCAGGTGCCTTACTGTCCTCCACCTAATTTAAGATGCTGCAGGACCGAGAAGACCGCACCCCTGCACCCCTCCAGGGGAAATCTGCAGTCTTTCCTGTGGCCTTCAGGGCCTCACGCCGTCTGGTTCCAGGTCCCCGCGCCTGCTCACCCTCACCCCCGGGGGCCCCGGCTCACCCTAGGACCCACCCGTGCGGTTGCTACCTCAGTGCCTTTGCATCTGCTCTTCCCTCTGCTCGGGGCACCCCAGAGGCTCTCTGCTCCAACGTCCCCGATCAGAGGCCCTTCCCGGTGCCCTTGGCCCCCAGCAGCACCATCCCCCCTTTTCTGCTTTACTTTCCCAGAAGGTTTGCCGCTATCGACGTATCCCTTACACCTTGTACATGATGTGTCTCCCTCGCTGCAGTTTTAGGGAGCTCTCCCAGGTCAGGGGTTCCTTCCTTTCCTTCTCAAACCAGCAGCCGCGTAGGTAGGTGCTCGGTGGCCGAGAGAGGGTGTTTTTGTAACTCCTGTTGCACCTTTCCATAGCGCACGGGTGACACCAAGCCCAGCTTCTTCCAGGACTGCCTGATGGAGGTTTTCGACAACCTGGAGCAGCACATCCAGAACCCGCTGGTGCTGCAGTCCATCCTCAGCCTCATGGACCGGGGCACCTTGGTCCTGACCACCAACTACGACAACCTGCTGGAGATCTTCGGGCAGCAGCAGAGCAAGCCCATGGAGTCGCTGGACCTGAAGGACAAGACTAAGGTGCGGGGCCNGCGGGGCCGGGGGGGGCGGGAGTGGGGGGGGGCTGACCGAGCCCCCCTCTCACAGCAGCACATCTGCGGTCACCAAACCCGGAGGGTGGGGGCTCTGTGCCTTTGTATGCGTGTGTTTGCGGCACACACGCCTTGTGGGAGGGGGTGTGGGTGGCCCCAGGGTGTGGGTGGCCCCTCCCCTGCCTCACAGGTCGGGTGATGCCGGGTGTAACATCGGTGTCTTGATTTTGCCCCCCGAATACTGTGCTTGAGCATTTTCCTGTCAGGAAGCGGATTAGAAGCTCGCCTACAAACGGTACCTGCGGGACCGAACCAGAATCGGGGCCTCTCTGTCCCCGTGAGCGTCCTTCCCAGTTGTGCGCAGCGCAGCCGGGGAGAGGGTTCACTCCCGCCGCCTCCTGCGTACTTCCGTAGCGCCACATCCCAGAGGAGCTGCGGGGTCAGAGGGTCGGAGTGTTTTAGACGATGCGAGGCACCAGATTGCGCTCCAGGAAGAGAGCCAGTCCCTGCTGCCGGCAGCTGCGTCAGCGCACGTGTGTCCCACGTCTTGTTACGCGTGTTTCCAAGAGGCCACACACGATGCACGTCTCCCATTGAGGCGGACATCGGCCAACAGTTTGCATTTTCGTTCCTGTTGAGGTTGATCATGGTTTCATCTTGTCGACTGTGTTTCTATTGTGAAGCGTTTGTGTCTGTTGTGTTTGCCTAGAGATGTCGCGTCCTCACTGACCCTGCTGCTGGGCTCTCCGGGTCTCCGCACAGGAAGCCAAAGCGCACAGAGATCGCGCCTCGATGTTGAGAGCTGCTGTCTGGCGGCTCCCCCCCACCCCCCGCGTGGCAGGGTTGATGCGTGCCTGGGGACGGCGCCCCAGGGCTGCGCTGGCACGGTCCTCACGGTGGGGGCGCATCCTCCCCCGAGCTGTTAGTGACCCGTGACCGCGCACCTGCTCTCCGCCCCCCGGCTACATGCTCACATCTGTGCGGCTCGCTGGCTGTTGTAAATCGTGTCTCTGGAAGTCACCTGCAAAGGGCCTGTGGCAGGAGCGCTGGCTGCCCCACCTTCTGCGTGGTGCCCGGCGGTGCCCCGCCTGCCCGCTGAGGGGACAGTGGCCCTGGCGTGAAGATGAAGTGGAGCGTGTGTGATGGGCATCTTTTCAGGGGCCCCGTTCTAGATTGTGAAACGAAGTCAGCGTAGGGCTATTTGATAAGGTCTTTGGCCCCGTGTGTATTTTCTGGGCGTGACGACAGCGTATCCACAGCGGTAATAAGACCTGGCACGTGGACGTGACAGTGGTCCCGCTCGTGCCCCACGGCGCATAGCTGCCGTAAAGCACTTCTGTGTGGTCTCTGACAGAGTGGGCGGGGCCGGCCCCCGGCGTCTCAGGCTCTCCAGGTGTCATTGTCAAGTGAGACGTTTCTCGTTCTTTCCACGGCACGTTGTAGAAACCACGAATCCACCGTACATGTTTCCCTCTTCCGTCTGTTTGAAATCCCCTCCCCCCCCGTGGGGGCTTGTGTCCGCAGGTCCTGCAGTGGGCGAGAGGCCACCTCCAGTACGGGGTCCTCCACATCCACGGCCTGTACACCGACCCCTGCGGGATGGTCCTGGACCCATCTGGGTATAAGGATGTCACCCAAGACCCGGAAGTCATGGTGCGTTGCCCGTGTCCCTCGGGACTTGGTGGCCTCCGGGCACGCCTGCCCCCCTGGTCACCCAGCGGGCCCTGTCCACGCCTCTGTCTCCTGGGGCCGGCGCGGCCGCTCGGGGGCGCGGGGCGCTGTCTCCGGCCGGGCCTGCGGGGCCCCGCATGCTCCGAGCTGGTGTTCTGTGGCCCCTCCGCCCGACCTCAGGTGGGGTTTCCTTTGCATTCTTCCAGGCCTCTCCTCTCCTTCCTCTGCTTGGCAGCCTCTCCAGCTTTCAAAACCTCGGTTTACACTCGTTCCCTGTGAGGCTGTTTTGATATTCTGGACAAAATGAAGCGCGGAAAAGTTTTTGTAAACTCTTAAGTGGAGCGCTTAGAAAGCACAGTATTTTCTCACTGAGTCACCGCTGGGCTGGGGATGGGCGCTGCGGGCCACGCGCTGGTCCCGGCTCAGGCGGCGTGGCAGGTGGCCAGGCAGCTGGGCTGACGCTCCTCACTGCCTCAGTGATGCTCTTGGGGCCGGGAGGACACCCGGCTGGCACCGGGCCTCCCTCCAGGGTGTCGGGTGTCTGAAGTGGTGACTTCCCGCCGCGTGCCTGAGTGAGAAAATACTTGCCGCCCCCTCCTGCCTGCTCCCCGGGGTCCCTGTCCTGGGTGCTCCCCCCCCAGCTCCTCTGCTCTCACTCCCAGCAACCCAGCTCTGAGCCCAGCACCCCCGTTCCCATATGCGAGCCATGGAGACCCCTGAATTCCAGACCGTCATACGCACATGGTTCTGGATAGAAACGGAATGTTCTTAGCTCCCGTTTTAAGACTTTAAAATTGTACTTAATTCCAGAAGATCTGATCGGAGGGACTGCACCGCAGCACGGCTGGTGGGTGGGCGTTGGGCTCTCCTTCCTCCAAGGCACGTCTGTGCGGGACATTGATCGGGACCTGGATCGGTGACCCGGGCTGGGCGGGGAGGGGCTTCCGTGGGAGCTGGGCAGGGACCGTGTGCTCGGCGCGGCTGGCGGGAAGGCCTGTTGCCCGGGGACGTTGTAGCGGCGCGGCCACGCGGCATCCTCGCGTCTCGGTCGGTTTCCCCGCAGGAGGTGCTGCAGAGCCTGTACCGCACCAAGTCCTTCCTGTTCGTGGGCTGCGGGGAGACCCTGCGGGACCAGATCTTCCAGGCCCTCTTCCTCTACTCGGTGCCCAACAAGGTGGAGCTGGAGCACTACATGCTGGTGCTCAAGGAGAACGAGGACCATTTCTTCAAGCACCAGGCCGACATGCTGCTGCACGGCATCAAGGTGGTGTCGTACGGGGACTGTTTTGACTACTTCCCCGGGTACGTGCAGGACCTCGCCTCCCAGATCTGCAGGCAGCGCAGTCCAGGTACGGGCCCCTCGGGGCGTAAACGGACAGCGTTCGTTCCGCTTTTTCCTCCTGGTTTGAGACCTGGTGTTCGCAGCGCCCCGTAAAACGGAGACGTAGTTTCACGGCCCGTGACCCTGACCGGCCCTCCAGCGCTGCTTTTAAAAAGGTCCGTGTGTCCTTTACAAGCTGGAGGCTGGGGCGGCGGGCCCGACGGCGACGGGTGCGAGCGGAGCCTGCGCGCTCAGCGCCCCACGTGCGGTGGCCCCGTTTGTTCCTGTTTCGGGGGACGCGACGCCCCCGGCCCCTCCCCGGGAGAGCGGGCTGCCCAGCGGCCGCCGCAGTCGGGGTCCCGCAGCCCCGCAAAGCGCAGAGACCTCGTTTATGCCCCTGTCGCTGTGGAGGCACAAAGTGATTTCACGAAGACTTTCCTGTCCTTTTGCAAATAATGTCCTTTCCCCGCCGGGCCCAGGGCAGCACGGCCTGTTGAATCCTTCTCGGCCCAGCTTGTGGGGACCTGTGACCTGCGCAGGAAGGGCCAGGGTGACTGAGCAGTTTTTAAATGGGCCATCCTGACGTAAGGGCGGGTAGCGGCTTCGAGTTTGGTGGCATAAAACACAGACGATGGTGGACGCGGAACAGTCTTCACTGGTTGTCATTTAATTGCAACCAGAGCCCATCNGGCTTCGTCTTTCCCACTAGTCATTGCGAACGGTTTGCGAACAGTTAGCAAACGACTGCTTTACGTTGAGGGCAGTGGTCTGTTTCGTGGTCAGAGGAGCAGCAGGGACGGACGCTCGTGGGGTCCCGCACCCCCGTCAGTTTTGCCTTCTCCACCTTCACGCTGGGTCACAGGACCCGCGGCCGCGAAACACGATTTGATAGGTGGCGAGGCCAGCTCGGAGAGGCAGCTCGCTTGCCCAGTGAGCTGGGACTGGATCCTGTGTGTCCCAGACAGGCCCGCGCCTCCTTGCCCCGCCCCTCCGCACGCACGGCTGCCCCGAGGACCAGGACCCCACGGGAACCCGAGTGGGCGCGGGCTCTTGGGGTGAGCCCCTGCGCTTTCCTGTCCCCACCGGGCCCCCTTCCCAGACCCCGGCAGCGAGGTGGGTCTGACGGGCTGTCAGGGCCGAAAGCTCTTTCGGACTTGTAAGCTGTGACCGTGTCCTTGTGGACGTTTGTGCTTATCCTCGTGAAGTACCGCTCCCGACTGGAGAGGACGGTGTCCCGGCGAGGACAGTCACGGCCGCGGGTACGGCCGCCCGGGTGTGCCACACGCGGAGCCCCTGGGTCCTCGCAGTGACACTGGGAGGAGGTAAGGAGGGGCGCTTGGCGGCCGTGACGTCTGGGTTCTGCTGACTGTTCTTTCTTCTCCAGATGCTGACCGAGTGGACAGCACCACGCTGTTGGGTAAACAGACCTTGATTTTTACCAGCCCGGTTTTTGTTCCGTTGTCTGGCCGCTGCCGTTGTAGAAGCGTGGAGCACTGCGGGCAGTGACCACGTAGCCGCTAGTGAGACGGCTCCCCCAGAGCCGGTGACGGCTCCGGCCAGTTACGAATCCACAAGACCAGACCGGGCTGGGTGGCGACCTGCGTCCTCCCGGGGTGGCCTGGGCACCGGGCTGTGTGGCCGCGGTGGCCCGGTGGGTAAGGGGGTGGTCTGTGCGGACCTGTGTCCCCGCCCGCCTGGCTCGGCGCCTCGCTTTCCGTTCCTGCCTCGTTGCCCTGCGCAAGGACACCTTCAGTGGGCCCTTCCCGCTCCCACGTGACTCCCAGGTCCACCCTTTTCTCTGGAGGAAAGCGTAACCGTGGGGTGTGGCCGGGGTTGTTTGGCCGGTGCTTCAGCAAAATCCGATCTGTTAGTCCTTGAAGGGTGGATTCTAGGACGGATCGGCTTTTACAGAAGTTTTCACCTTGCAGGGAACGCGTGTCAGGACTGCGCCAAGAGGAAGCTGGAAGAGAACGGGCTTGAAGAGTCGAAGAGGCNCCGGTACGTGCGTTCTCCGCGGCGGCCGCTTGGCCACACGCACCGGTGTCGTCGCGGAGTTCTGTCCGCTCGTGGGGCCCTTGCCGCGGGTGGGAGGGGCGACCGCACGGAGGCCCCGCCGAGGACATGCGTGTCTGTCGAAGGCTGCACGTGCTGGAGGAAGCGCTCGGCGGTCGGGCCGGGCGTTCTCGCCCCGCTTCGAGAAGCAGCCATGTTGGGAGCCTGTCCCCACCCCCGGCACCCAGGGCTGGCCACCGTCCTGCCTTCCGTCCCCTCGGTCCACAGAGAAAACCGCTTCAGATCTCCTGTCTTTTGTTCCCTGTGTCACCGACGGAGAGTTACAGGACCGTTGATTTAAGCGGACAAACGTCTGTGGCTCCGGGAGAGGGGACCCGGCGCACTCACGTGCTGCCTCCGGGTGTCCGTGGCCCAACACTGGCCGCCGATCCGCCCTCCGCGCCCCCTCGGCCACCTCCCTTCCCTGAGCCGCTTCTCTGCGGAGGTGCTGGTCGCCAAGGTCACATCATTGACCGTGCCCTGCGGTCTGTCTAGAGATGGTGGAATCTAAGGTTGGAAAACAGAAGCAATTACTTTATTAAGACCACACAGCCGTCGGTTTTCCTGGCCGGCCGGCCCCCCGGGGGCTGTGTGACCGGGCCGTGTCTGTGCTGTTCTCAGTTCAAGGGCAAGTGTGTTTTTTCGCTCGTTACATGTTGGTGTTGCTAGTGTTGCTTTTTATTTTTGGAGGAGTTTCTACATTTCTATTTGCCCTTGTCCAGAAAATAATGTCTTGGGGTATTTTTTCTTTTTTTAAAGTTTATTCGAGAGAGAGAGGGTCAGAGCTGAGGAGGAACAGAGAGACAGGTAGGGAGAGAAGAATCCCGAGCAGCCTCCACAGTCAGCACCGAGCCTGATGCATGGCTCGAACTCAAAAACCGTGAGATTATGACCTGAACTGAGTTAAGAGTCAGACACTTAACCGACTGAGCCCCCCGGCGCCCCACGGTGTTTTTCAGTGGCTCATCCACTGTCATACTGGCCTTCCCTTCCTGTGACATCCGGCCTCTGCCCAGCTCCGGGCTGGTCACTCTTGCCATGTGGGAGCTCTCGCTTCCCAGGCCACGGCCCTGAAAACCTTCCGGCCTCCTGCCCCCGGCCACGCGGCTGGGACCTCCTCGGGGGGGCGCTCGCAGCCCCGCATGTCGGGGGACTGACACCTCGAGGCCCGGGCTGTGGGATTCTGCCAGGGACTCCGTTCTCAGTGATTTGTAGGTGATCTGTTGCCTTCCTTTCTGGAAGCTTTCAGGACCTTCTCTTTCTCGTGTTCTGAAATTTCACGAAGATGTGTTTAGACGGAATTCTTTCTCATATACGTTGCTCCATCTTCTTCCTGATTCTCCAGTCCGGGGATACCCCCCGTCTCCCTGAGTACGTCTTTCCGTCGTGGCCCCTCGTCCCCGGCCTCCTGCCGCCCGGCCTCCTGGATTGCGTTCCGAGGTCTTGTGTTTTCTCTGATGTCTCCCTGCTCCATTTGTTTTCAGTTTTTCAAAAACTTTCTGGGAGATTCTCAACTTTACGTCCTAGTCTGCGGGTTCGGTTTTTATTTTGAGAGTGTTAACTTGTTAATTTCGGGAAGCGCTTTGGTTTTCTGACACATTCTCTTTCATAGCATCTTTCCTCCCCTCCGCCAAGACTGTGCTGTCTTTTCAGATCCTGAGAGGCTACCAGAGGCTTCTCTGGCTGGCTGACTCCATTCCTGACAACACTGGGATTGCAGATTTTTAAAGCAGAATTTAGGTGATTTTTTTTTTTTTTTTTAAATAAGAAAACCGAAGCAAAAGGCTCCTAAACACCTCATTGTCCACTAAAAACTTCTAGGCCCGAGGGAGCACGTAACCTACCAGTTCACCCACTTCCTTGGCACCTAGAAGCCCGCGTACTCCCGGCGTCTGCCCCCCGCGGCCGAGAAGCCGGCCCTGCGCAAGCAGCCTGTCGTGGGTACAGTGGTTTCACGATGCTGGTGCAGACGACGCTGAAGTAAAACGAAGCGATTTTGGAGAGTGGCTGCGCGCAGTGGCGTCACCGGAGTAGGGCTGGTGACGACGGGACACGGAGGCTGTGGCCTCATTCACACCGCCGGGTGGACGCCGGCGGTGAGGGCCTCCGCGCACTTCCCTCTAGAGGGAGAAGGCTGTTCGGGGCGTTTCCTGCTTGGTCTTTCCGCAAATATTTGGAATGTGGATTCGGCTCCCGGGCACGAGTGTAACCTGGTGACAAGGGAAAGAATGAAATGAGCGTTGACTTGTTTCCTCCAGGGCGGGTGGTTTTTTCCACGTCTGTCCGGGGCTCCTCAGTCGCCTGTGATACTTAAGAAGGCGGA
>NW_027529175.1:5080533-5080723 GCF_008692635.1 Crocuta crocuta
GCCACAGTCGTGCGTGCGCCGCGTCTCCCGCCCGGGGCCCCCCGCGGGGCGGCAGGTGCGCACCGGGGGGCAGGGCTCACCGCCTGGCGGACTTGTCGGGGGCAGCCAACGAGCCCCACGCGGCGGCACCCACGCCAGCAGCTGCTTCTCCCCGGGAGGCCGCGTCTGCTCAAAGCCCTCCTGCCTCACT
>NW_027529175.1:5080850-5107107 GCF_008692635.1 Crocuta crocuta
TCCTGGGGGTGAGGTTCCCATCGATCTTCGCAAACCCAGTGCGGTGATTTCCTTTGTTCCCTGACGCCGTGCACAAGTCACGAAGCCGTATCTAGACCGCGGCCTCTGCGTCGGAGTCATTTTCAGGGTCTGGAGCGCGTGCGCACCGCCGTGGGCGGCCGGGCCGGCGGGACACCTGCCGCAGGCCCTCCTCCAAGCCGGGCCTCACCGTCTCGGTCTTGTTTCTCCTTGTTGCTACAGATGACGCCGCGGGGTCTTGAACTCTCTGGAAGCAGTGCGTTCCCGCAGCCTGCAAACCAGCCTTCTGTAACCGCAGTGCCGTACCCCGAGCGACGAGGAACTCCGTGTGGGCTCTCTCCCCCCCCAAATCCGCCCTGCACCCCGGAAGAGCCGTGCGGGGGTGCGGCCCGGGGCCTGGGGCACGACCCGCCGTGCGGTTTGAGCGCCCGGGAGGCAGAGCCTCGCGGGGGCCGACGGACAGCCCCCTCAGGGACCGCAGTGCCGGAGGGAGACCGGACTCCTGGCTCCCGCCCGGCGGGCCCCCTCCGTCCAGGTGGTTTTTCTAGTAAAAAGGGGAGGGTGAGGACTGTCCAAGCAACAGTAGTTGCCAGAGGAAAAAAAGACACATTTACGATTTTTACGTGGCAACGTGTTGCTGTAGGAAAAAGTTGAAAGTCTGGTCGTTGCGCTCGTCGGCCGGTAGGAAAGGACGAGCGGGTGCTCGGCGGCGGCGCCAAACCTGCGGCGGAGAAAGGTCGGGTTTGAAGAGGAGAGCGCGGCCCGGGGGGGGTTCTCTGGGGTTACTCAGGGCCGTGACTTGGGCTCTGGGGAGCGGCGGGCCCAGCGGCCGCGGAACCCCGGAGCCAGAGGGCCTCCCACGAGCGCGGCTCAGCGCCCCACGGGTTCCGTGTGGCGACGGGCACCCGAGAAGGGACAAGCAGAGCACAAGACTGAGCTTGCGACTTTCAGTGAGAATGGAAACCCCACGTTTTCAGAGACTTTATTCTACGGGGGAAGGTCCAGGCTTCCCGTTTCCCTCCCAGAAGGCTCTCTCCCCGGGGCCCGCAGACCAGGGCAGGCAGGCTTGTCAAGGGCGTCCGGGTTCACGCAAGGCGGAGCGCGCCGTGCCGGGGGCGCGGTGGCGGTGGCGGTGGCCCCCGGGACCCTGCTGGGTTTCCTGCCAGACTCCGTGTCGCTCCCCGCGGGCGGCGCTGGGCTCCCCCGGGTACGGAGAGAGTTAGGAGCCGAAACGTAAGGTTGGGACGTGTTGAGAGCGAGAGAGGCTGGAGACCTGCTTACGACATTCTTTTCCTTTGCGAGGCATGAAAAATCAATCGTTTATGTTACTCTGGTCATAAATAAAATTTTAACTTCAGCTGCGCGTGCCCAGCGTTCGTTCCGGCAAAGCTGACGTCGTGTGTGTGAGGAGCCCTTTCACCTTCAGTTCTCTCTCCAGTGAGCAAGTGAGTCCTGTGTGTGAATCTTTTAACAGGCAGACAGAAGTGTGGGTTTTTAAAGACACACAGTGGCACCAGAGGGGCGCCTGCGCCTGGCGACTGGTTGGACACAGGGCAGACCGAGGTGACCGGCCTAGGAAATGACGGGGAGGGGAAGAGCCGCCGCGCTCGCGGCCGTGGGGCGTCCTTGCTGAGCTGAGCGGCCGCCTGCAGTCAGGGCCGCTGTCCCCGATCGCACTGAAGGGCAAACTCGTTGCCACACGGTTGGTGTGTGAGAAGCGCTTGGAGCAGGACGCGTTTGTGTGTCATTCTGTGGGTGAGAAACCCGGCTCCCCGGCCCCGGGGTCGTGCCCCCAGCGCGCATGTCCCACCGGCCTGTGGCTTTCAGGAATGACGGGAGACTGTACCGTGGGGTACAGACCCCAACACCCCGGGTCCAAGGTGAGCGAGTGAGGACAGCCCAGGGTGCGACTGGGGTTGACTGAGCTCACGTGGCAACGGGGACGGGCCAGTGGAAGTTGTGACGCAGAAGTGGGGGGTTGGCGGCAGCGGTCCCTTTCTTAGAAGGGAACGGAGGACACGTGCAGTGGCCCCTGCTCGCCCCACGCGGCGAGCGGTCGGCTGGGTGAGGGTGGGGGCAGGGCTTTTGTGGCTCGATGTGGGCGCACAGCGCGCTCTGTTTACGGGAAGCAGTGAGTGTCCAGAAGTGACCACGCTGCTCCCCTGTTACACTTGGGCCCAGCCCGTCTGAGGTAACTCTGTGAAAGTCTGAGAGCACACGCGAGCGTGTGTGTGCGCACACGCGCACGGGAGGGGCAGAGAGAGACTCCCAGGCAGGCTCCCAGCTGTCAGCGCGAAGCCGAAAGCCAGGCTCGATCTCAAACCACGAGGTCACGACCTGAGCGCCAGCCGGACGCGTAACCGGCTGAGCCCCCCGGCGCCTCCCCTCCACACTGTTTCCGGGACTGCAGACCCACGTGCGCCGGGGAGCTGCTCTCCTCTGCACAAAACTTCTCCGTTTGAAAGGGAAATGGTGGTGGACGCCGCTGCAACTTTCCTTCCTCCCCAGAACCACGTATCGGGGTGGAGGAGTCCGCTGTTACTCGGGAAGCTCGTGTCCAACATTTCC
Organism: Crocuta crocuta; assembly: GCF_008692635.1. Taxonomy (NCBI): domain Eukaryota; kingdom Metazoa; phylum Chordata; class Mammalia; order Carnivora; family Hyaenidae; genus Crocuta; species Crocuta crocuta. The sequence continues at coordinate 5,083,437 of NW_027529175.1, forward strand.
TCCTCAGGTTTTACTTAGAAAACTTCGGGTTGCACTGGAGTAGACAGATTGGAGACATTGCAGTTAGAATGTTCTTTATTGATACTTTCTGCATTGCCATGAGTGCCTCTGAAATAACTTCCCATGAAACCCGGCTTTAACACCTATACCTCGTATATTTGAGAACCAAGGGTTTCCCTGAAAGATTACTGAACACATACGTACTAGGCAAGGCCTAAGTGAAAACAATGCAGAATTCAACGTTTTTCTGCCTTTCAAAATGACAGTTGAAACTATGGCACAAAATTGAACCTTCCTTTGACAACTTGGTCCGCGCTAACTCACAGGAACCTTAGCCACGGGACGGGGGCCTGAGTGATGGAAGCGAGCCGCCGCGGCACAGGCTGCTCCAGCAACTTGTCCTTCAAGAGCAAGAACCAGGCAGCTGTGACCCTGCCCGACTGGCCCGTTCGTCCGCACACTCCCCCAGGGGCTCAAGGGGCCCTCGCGGTCTTAACGTGACTCTCGGTTTCTTTTGGTGCTTTCTCGGCCTTCAGTGTCTGGATACTGAGAAAGATCTAGGGTCAAAACTCTGCTGAACATGCAGTCGTTGAACTGAAATGAGAAAAGACCGCTCAAGTCACTTCTCTACTGAGGGAAAACGTGTTATTAAACATAAAAGGCCACTAGTGAATCCGGATCTGCACTTAAAAAGGAACATCTATAACCACCGGTCTCCGTGCACATCAGCTTTATGGTGTATTCTCTGGTAAAAGGAACAAGCGTGTGCCATCCCGACATCCTCCTCTCCGGCACACGGACTGCTCTGAGCGGACACAGGAGACGCTCCAAGGACCGGGCTCCAGGCTCCATTCACAAAGGAAAGGGGTGCAGATGGAGGAGGCACCACGGGCCTTACTAAGCGACTGCTGCTCATCACAGTTCCCCTCAGCTGCCCCCTGATCCGGGAGCCCCCACCCCTGTCCTTGTATTAGCCTGGGATGGTGTGTAGCAGGAGGTCTGGCCGGCGGCCCTCGGGGTCACTGGGGTCACTCTTCCCCTGGGTGTGCACGTGTCCGTGTGCCACGCACGTGTCAATAAGCTGTTTTCCTCTTGTTAATCTGCCCTTTGCCGGCCTGATTTACAGCCCCCACCCCGGCCAGGGAACCTGAGTGCGGAGAGGAAAAAGGTCTTTTTTGTTCCCCGACGTGGGTGACAATTTCCAGAGGCTCCCAAGAATCTTGTAGGCACAGGAAGGAAAATTAAGTTTGTTCTTCGTTTAGATGAAAACTCAGCAAGTAAGGCCTACTGTCCCCAGACTGAATGCTCTGACTTAGCTGCTCTACCCCATTAGCCCAGGTAAGTATTCTGAACAGTTTAAGGTGTGTTTGAATTCTAAGTTACTATACAGCTTGGAATGTCCAGTGAATTTGGGGTTTGTCCCCCGCTCTGGTCCTTCCTGAAAGCTACATGGGCCCTTTAGTGCCACCCACAGTGCATTTGGTCTAAAACATTGAAACATGACAGAAATACGAACTACACTGTGAACGGTTTACTGTGCGTGCACCTTACTGCTCCGGAACTATCTTTCACTTAAAGTCGATCTTAAAATTTCTGTGTACTGCCACAGAAAAATATCGTGAGTTTTAAAAAAATCTTATTTGATTCAAAAAATCATTTAAGCCTGATATTTATCAAACAGTACGTGCAGACTCCACTGGGACTTGTAATTCACTCCAGGACACAACGAGGTGGCGTCAGGGGCCCGTCTTTACCTCTGGGTAGATGCCTATCAGCGCGTCGGCCTGGGAATAGAACTCCTCCTTCAGGGAAATGACGACCATCTGGAACTGCTCCTGGGTCTGCTCTTTGATGTAACTTGAGACCTGGGGAGCGGGGAGGACAAGACACACATTTCACCAGCAAGGAGGCGGCCTCCATTCTGGGCCCCGAGACGGTTGGTGACTGTGCCGGCTGGAGTCGCCCATTGTAGGGGACAAGGCGCTTACCTGCCTTTCTGGTAACTCAGTAAACCCAGTATAAGTGCAGAAATGGAAACAGCTCAGATTAAAATAAAACGTTAAAAAAATTGTAAATCTTAACGTCTAAAACTTTAAGAATATTTTAAAGAACAAAGCTCTAACTTAAGATACCATCAAGTGAATATGCAATCAGCGTTCATCACAAGATAAAAACTACCACTCAGACATTATCAGGGTGAGGAAGGACTGGTCTGTAAATCTCCAACTTCCTATTTTGCTAATAAGTCAAAGCCAGATGTGAGTGAAAGATGGCAATTATATATGAATTCCTAATCCACCCTCAAATTATTTGGTTAGAGTTGAACTTGGTGGCTCCTTCAGGAAGCTCAGATCCAAGGAATGAGAGTAAGAACAAAATTGGTCAGAAAGGGGTCTTGTTGAACAGACCATGCAGAGAACCCAGAGAAAGATGGAGAAGAGCTTGGCCAGTCTCCCAGGGGATTTGCCAACTCCCTGCACGTCTCTGAGGGGCTGGAATGGCTCTTGTCCGCGTGCCCGAGTCCTGACCGCGCGGGGACCGAGGTTCCAAGGACCAGTGCTGGGAGGGGAGTGGCCGGGAGGGGAAATGGCTTTTGGCCAAGAGGCTGAACTCCAGGCAGAGGGAACTCCGCGCTGTGCTTGCGGAACTGCCTGAGGGGTGCGGGGCTGGGGGGGAGGGCACCCTAGGCCCGTGGGAGCCGCTCACCCCGTGTCCGCCCACACTCGGCAGGGCAGCGGAGGGGCCACCAGGGTAGATTCCGGGGGAGGAGACTGAGTTAACAGGTCTTTGGTACACAGGCTGGATGCCCACAGAAAAGGCCTAAGACCTCATCCCTGGAGAGGCCACTCGTACGTGGCAGTCTTGTTGGGAGGCACGGACACCTTCAGTGCCACTGAAAACAGCAGTCCACAAAAGTAGACCCCCTCCCCCCATACAGAAGACAGGCTTCACCTCCTTGGGGGAGAGGTCTCCTAACTGAGTCAGGCCACCGGGTCCAATGAGCCGATGCACGCTGGCTGGCATTCCAGAGACTACAGATGGTCTTTTGTTCCCGTTTTCTTTCCCTTCCCCAGTTACCCCGATGCCTGGCAGGTCACAGAAGGTGGCTCTTTCCTGTCCTCTGCAAAGTTCAACTGGGGATCTGTTTTCTCAATTTTGTGACTGGAGTGGACACGTCAGAAAGTAGGGGTGAGGGATCTGGGCTGGGTGAGGGCAGCTGGGGCAGTGCTGACTGAGGCCACTCTGGCTGCCAGAATGACCTCCGCACCTNACTCCAGGGACCCGGGCCCTGCCTGGTGGCACCGGGACCGGATCAACTCTCAGAGGTGGGCCCCTGAGCCAGGCCCCCAAGACCAAGGCATACGCCTCCATGGCGCTTTACAAATGGCGTGGTCCTTTCTGGAAGATGGACGTGCCTGGAAGTGGAACCAGGAGTCCGATCCACCGTCTGCACAGCTGCAGGGCCGTGACACCGGGGCTCCGTGGGCCAGAAGCGCCCCCCTCTTTGGCCCTGCGTCCGTGCGGAGCCCGCCCTCCTGTCGGAGCTCACGGCGGAGGGAGGCTTCAGAGCCCGGCTCTCTCTGGAGGCTTCACACTGGCCAGNGCTCTGCGCTTCGGGGCTCACTTCACACGGAACTGCCGAACCGGCTCCCGCACCGTCCCACTTACTGCAGACGGGACCAGGGACAAGTGCGGCAACTGGATACGCGGCAGTAAGTGAAGGGCGGCGGGCGCAAGTCTGAACTTTAGCTCCTCCGGAATGTTATTGGAAATGCTGTTCTTGGACCTTCTGAAACCAGCGGTTTGGTCCCGTTTGCCTCGGGCCTGCGGGTGTCCCTCTTGGCCCCGGTGTCTAGGAGTGGGGAGAAGCCCCCCAGCAGTGCCGCGGGCTCAGCACGGAGACCCTTGACCCCCCGTTCTGATTCCCCAGCAGTTCGCTGAGGGCCCCCTGACCCCTGAATGAAGACGACCCCCCCAGTCATCTTCTGCTTAGATCTCTAACTTAGATTTGGTTTTCAGAAGCAACAACAACAAAAAAGATCTGGTTTTCAGTCCGCTGTTATCAAACAAAGGTGTGTGTCGCAGGGGGACTGCCTCTGAGCAGAGGTGGTCCTCGGCTCACAGGCGGGGTCTGCTGGAGACTCAAAGCAGGGGGAAACGTACCTTGCCAATGTTCGTGTTGTCCAGGGCTGCGTCCACTTCGTCTAAAACAAAGAACGGAGCGGGCCGGAAACTAGGAAGAAATCACCGGTGGGTTACAACCTTCTGTGACAAGAGGCCTGACGGTACTCAGAGTAAACAAGGTGCGTCCCCCCGGGCGCTTCTGCCTCGCCCACGCCGCCCGGTCCAACGGGCAGTGCTCACTCAGTCGGCGTCCCCCGCGACCTCTGCGGGTGGCCCTGGGGCTGCCCCCGCTTGCCGCCCTGACCTCACGGATGAGCATCTACTCCCACCTCCCCGCCGCTCCTCCCTGTGCGGTGCTCGAACTGTTTCACACCGCGGGGCCCGGGCGCGGTGCTTCCACGCTAATTAGCTCCCCGTGATTTCCTCTGACGTCAGGGGTTTAAATCCCGTCCGTACACTGCTGGCTCCCGCACCTGCCTCACGTGCCCAGCAGCCTACCCAGCGGTTCCAGGCGGGCGTCTGATAAACAGCTCAAGCTCATCCCAAATCCCACGCCTCCCCTGCCCCTCCAGACCTATGTCCCCCCCCAGTCTTTTCGCTCGAGTTGATACGGGGTCACCCCTGCCGCCTCCGTCCCGCCCCACACCTCGTCTGGTCAGCTCTGCCCCCTGGTCCAGCCCATCCTCCGGTTTCTCCTTTCCTGCGACAAGTTCCCGAGCCCCGTGTCCACCACTGTCACATACAGTCCCTTCACTACACATGCCGGCTGTCTCTGGCCTCAGGGCCTTTGCACTTGCTGTTCCTAAGGTCTAGAACAGTCTTCCACATGACCTGCACCCTTCATTCCTCAAATCTTTATTCAAATGCTGCCTTCTCAAAGAGGCCTTGCCGGGTGACTCTAATACTGCAAACCCTTCCCTGCTACTTACTGTCTCCATTCCCTACTTTTTCTCTATGGCATCTGTCACTTCCGGATAGTCCTTATGTTCGAGAGTTAGTTTGCTAAAATACCTTCTCATCGGTCTTCCAAAACAAAATACAGTGTATCTGAGGAAAGGATTTTGTCTCGTTCCCTGCCTACACCACCACCTGGCACACGGCAGAGATCTGGTCAGTATCTGTGGGAAAAACGGGTGGTAGTGACACCTAGTAATAGTCTTATTCTGCAGAGACTTGCTCAACGCAGAGTCCTGCTGCCTCCTGCATTAGTGGCGTTTTCTTTCCCTTTCCTGCACTGGCCTCTTCCTACGAAGGTGGGAACTCACGCTGACCCTCACGAAGGGACAGAGGCAGCGCCAGGTCCACCTGCGTCTTCATCTCATGACTTGAATGTGGAAAGTCAGCTGTCCTAATTGTAGCTGACGTTTCCTTGATTTACTTCGCAAACTGCCATCGCCATTAGTGGAGATGAGGAGGTTAAACACTTTTTCAGAAGAAATACTTTGCGTGACATCCTCTACAGAAACACAGCTGAGTATACGGTAGGAAAGTAATAAACAGGCTGGATGTTTTGTTCTGCTTGCTAACTGTTTGTTGGCAATCCTGGTGTCACATCTGGTCATTCCAGGATTTCTTTTTCTCCTTTTCTAGAAACCTGGAATATAAGTAGCCTCTGGTAATTCCAGAAATTTAATGAAAATCTGTCAGAGACCGAATTATGTGTTAGATTTGCAGTCTCAATGGTTATAGGCCTAGAACAACCTGAATTGGCTGGAGAAAACAGTTTTGCCCCACATATGCTGAGAGAGAACTTCACCGTGGCCTTACCTGTGCACAGCGAACAGGAGGGCTAACGCTGCCACACACTTTTCTCCCCCTGACAAATTGTCCATTGGCATGAACCGTTTGCCCGGAGCCACGCAGTTGTAGCTAATTCCCTCCAGGTAAGGCTCTTCTGGGTTTTCTGGGCTAAGAAATGCCTGAAACACAGGTTATTTATTTAGCAATATCACAGAAACAATTAGTAAATTTCGACTTTGGAAACTGAGACGGTTGAACTACGAAATACGCTATTGGTTAGGTTTCCCTCCATTTTGATGGGAAAACACCAAGGCCTGTAAATAACGGACACAGCTTTCCCCGCGGTCACGGGAAACAGGGCTGTCCAGGCGGTAGGAGAGGGAGACACTGTCACACACACAGGACCGCCATCAACCTCAGTGGCACCCGTCGCAGTCTGACAACAAGTCTTCATCCAGGTCACCCGCTGGCCCCACTCCTCAGCCTTTACCGAACAGCTGTTGCGGGCCAGGTGCCGTAGACACAGACGGCGATCCTGCCTTCAAGAAGTTGATGGGTTTATTTTAGTCTTACTTTACTGAAAATAAGTAAGTTATTTTCAGCTCAAATTCTAAGTGTCTGATGCAGGACCAACTTTCAGCCGGAGAAGACCCCCACAGGATAGGGAAGAGCAGCTGGGGAGGACCCAGTCCACCCCTTGACCCCACATTCAGCGCCGCGGGGTCTGCTCTGCGTACCGACCGCGTCACGGGCACGGTTAGAGCAAAGGCGCTGTCTCAACACACTCCCTGCCTCTGGTTCTGTCCTCTGCTGTGGGCCTCTGCCCAGTGCCACAGACCCCAGGCCAGCCATTCCCAAGACCCTCTACGGAACATGCACCGGAACTACAGAGACCACTGGAATTAAATTAGTACCAGACAACAGAACTCCAGAACTGAAGAGAATCTAGAAACAAATGCTGAGCACCACCCTGCCCCCTCCATTTTTCAGATGAAGAAATAGGACCAGAGAGGTTCTGCCTTGTCCAGGCTGACCAGTGGGACAGTGAGTGGGGTCTAGAACACCATTATTACGAGCACCAAACTTCTGGAATTGACTTAGCTCCAGAAGTGGGTCACTCAGATAATGGTGGATATTGACTCCCCACCAGAAAACGCATACCACCCACACAAAGTTACCAGCAATGGTCGGGGTGGAAACGCCTACCTGGGCACTGGTGTTTCTGCAGAGCTTCTTGTAGATTTGATCAATGGAGACAGAGACATGCTCAAAACACTGGCTGAAAAGGTCGTATCTCCTTTTTTTCACCTGTTCAAACTCTTGCCTACACATTCTGGCTTCCTTTCTGCTGGCCTCGAAAGCTGAGAGAGAACGTTCTTTATTGTGAAGACCACTGGGGGGAAGGCTTCTCTTATTGTAATTTTAAAGCATAGAGTTTGAATTTGGTTATCTTGAGTAAAATCTATTTTTAAAATACCTCAATTGTTACTAATTCCAAGAGCATGGCTCTTAAAATTGATGGGCCCTTTTTCTAGTAGGGCTAATTTTTTTAAATGTTCTATTTATTTCTGGGGGAGAGAGAGAGAGAGAGACAGCGTGAGCAGGGAAGAGTCAGAGACAGAGACACAGTATCTGAAGCAGGCTCTAGGCTCTGAGCTGTCAGCACAGAGCCCGACGTGGGACTCGAACTCACAAAGTGCGAGATCATGACCTGAGCCGAAGTCGGACGCTCAACCGACTGAGCCACCCAGGTGCCCCATAGTAGGGCTAATTTTAAAATAATAGTGACAAATTCAGTGAAAGACAATCTAAGATGACCGTCATACTGGTATAAAAAATTATGTTCCAATATAACCAGGACAGTTGTTTTCAAATTAAAGCAGAACATTTTTTACAAAGGCAGCAACCAGTGACTCAGTACCGAAGGTACGGATTAATACGGGACGAGAGAGGAAGATGCAGGTTAGAAATAAAGACCCAGAACCCACAGCCCCAGGAGTGCAGCCTCGCTGGCCAGTGGCAGCCCGGCCTCACCATCTGTGGACTCCTGGAACTTGTCCCTGATGGCCTTCAGGTTCTCCAGGGCCCTCAGGTTCGGGGCCGCCGTCTTCAGCAGGACGTCTTCCTGGGCCGCCACCTGCTGCAGCAGGAGCTGGAGGTGGGCGTCCACTTCTTTATCGGATTCAAGGGCCTATTATTGGCAAAGAACAGCGAGGACTTGCCTGCCTTTCGGACCCTAACTGCTGTGTAATTAGGCCCAGGGCCCCTGGGGCCCAGGTCCCAGCCTCCCTTTCCCCGCGCCCGCTCCTTCCCTCCCTCGGACGCCTGGGAGTCGGGACCGCGGTGGGGCCGCGCCATCCACAGCTCCCTCGCGGGCCGTGCTCCGCCGTGGCTCCAGCGTTCTCGATACTGCTCTCCCGGAACATGCCTCACCCCCGTGCTCCCCGATCCAGGTAAAAAGCAACAATTCATAGACCACCTTCAGTTTCTCATTCATTAAAAAATGCTGATTGTTTACTTGTGTATTAGACCCTGAGGAGTCAATGACGAAAACGGTTCTGCCCGTGCCCTTAAGGAGCTCACAGGGAAGCCAGGCACACAGGCTGGCATCCGCGGCCGTGCGGGAGCCCTGTAAGGGCAAGCGGAGGTGCTGCGCGGCAGCGAGAAGCATCCAACCCGTCTGGGGGGCAGACACTTCACCTGAAACCACCAGGGTGAGCAGACCTTGAGTGAGGAGGGAAGGGAGGAAGGGGTGTAGGCATGAGCTTCCAGGAAAGCGTTCTTGCCCTCCCAGGGTGCCTCACTAACATGTGGACAAATGTAGCGTTTCAAGGCACCGAGAAGAGAATTATTTGAAAAATGTTGGGCAAACCTGGCTAACTTAGGCAACTTTTTAAAAACAGATTCTTACTTTATGCCATCTACCACAATACACTTCAGATGAATTAAATAGGCAATGAAAACAAAACAGGAACATTTACTCAGTAATAAGGTGGGTAAGGATTTTCTAAATATGAAAGCACTAAATAGACTATAGAAAAGACAAAAGCTTTTCTGTGATTGCCAAAAAATAGAAGAAATACAACCCAAGAGCCCAACAAACCTCACAACACCTATTAAAAACATGTGAAATTAAAAGATATGGATGTTGCTACTTGGCATCTACCCTCCATTTCGTCCTTCTCACAGAGCCCATGTTTGAGTATTTCTCCCTCATGGGTCCCCTGTAGGTGGTGTGNTTAACCGACTGAGCCACCCAGGTGCCCCAGCCCTCCTTCACTCTTTAGAACACACCACTGCAGGGGCGCCTGGGTGGCTCAGTCGGTTAAGCATCCAACTTCGGCTCGGGTCATGATCTCACAGTTCGTGGGTTCGAGCCCCGCGTCGGGCTCTGTGCTGACAGCCAGCTCAGAGCCTGGAGCCTGTTTCAGATTCTGTGGCTCCCTCCCTCTCTCTGACCCTCCCCTGCTCACGGTGTCTCTCTCTCTCAGAAATAAATAAAACATTAAAAAAAAAAAAGAACACACCACAGCAAAGGCAGCCCATCTCTTCCCTGAAGGTTGTGGTTGTGGTTGTGTGGCTGGAGCGCTAAGGCTGCCTAGTCGCCATGCCCTCCCTCAATGAGAGGAGTGGCCTCAGGAGGGAGTCAACACACAACGAGGTGCAGTACTGCAGCAAGGCTTATGGGGGTGATGGAGACACAGAGCCAGAGCTGCTGAATTGGACACCTTGACACCGGGCCCCAGGTCTGTGCTCTGCATCTGGGAAGGATGTGTCCCCTACTGTGAGGGCCACCCTGGGACAGTGACAGGCTGGAGTATGGTGGCTACTTCCGTCTATCTCAGGGCTTCTCAGAGACTAAAGATCATTGTCAATCTCCAAGGAGGCAGCCCTGCAAAACACTCTGACCACAGATTTCATTCGGGAAGGATCTCCACGATACTGATGTTCTGTGAACACACAGTGAGAAATGCGGAGATAAACATTTTTTAAAAGTTATCTATTTATACCATTTCTTTGAAAACCATTAGGAAATCTTTTTCCCCCTACACTTATGGTCTAAAATTTTTTCTGTATTATATTTAAATATTCAATATCACCATGAATTAGCCTGAACAGAAACCTTCCAGTTACCTTCAAATCATCTCTTAGAGCGCTGTAGTCTACCTCAATGGCTTCTTCTTTTTCATAGATGTCGCCTGTTGCCTGGGTACTTTCTGCTTCAGTTCCCAACTGAAAAACAGAAGAAGCCCTTTCATTGTTACGTGAAATGGTGATCTCCATTCATCCGTCTGCCCCACGCCCCCTGATTGATTGCCACCTCGCTCAAGTTAAAAGTTAAAATCCTTATGTGGCCTATAAGGCCATGATGCCCCGGCAACAAGAGCCCCTGCTACTGCATGTGCATAGGATGGTGTTGAACCAGTGATCTAGCACAGTCTCTCCCACCACAGAAGAGTCCTGGAGGCCTGGGTAACATGCCCTCTGTCTGAACACCTCCAGCGGAAGGGAAATGTCAGGTTCAACCTCAAAACTGTGGTAAGACAACTGTTCCTGTAACAACTATTGTAATTATTTCTACCCAGTGTTCCTTGTTCAGCCCTCTGGAGAGAGAGAATTTCTACCTCGTGCCTTTCCTAGTTCAGCCTTTACAGAAGATCTTATATGGCATCCCCATCATGTGGCCGCTACCAGAAGTACTTACAAAGTTCCAGTCAGGGAACTTATCGCTAAGGCCCTTCACCATTCTAGTACAAAGTGTTCCCTAGGAGAAGAAAGCTGTTTCTGTGGCTTCTCCTTCCTAACCCTGTATCCCCCTTGGGACCAAAAAGAACAAATGTGACCCTTCCCCTGTGACAGGCCATCTTCTAATGGAGAAGAACGATCATATCCCCCAGGCCTTCTCTTCCCAGCACAACATGGTTGAGACCTTTTCACTCTCCTGAACGCTTTGCTGTTAAGAAGCATCATGCTTTAAAAGGTGAGTGCAGGGGCGCCTGGGTGGCTCAGGCAGTTAAGCATTGGACTCTTGATTTCAGCTCAGGTCATGATCCCAGGGTCAGGAGATTAAGCCTTATGTCAGGCTCCTGCTTAAGATTCTCCCTCTCCCTCTCGTCCCAGGCTCGAGTGTTCTCTCTAAAAAATAAATTAAAAAACCCCCAGACATNCGATTAAGCCTTATGTCAGGCTCCTGCTTAAGATTCTCTCTCTCCCTCTCCCTCTCGTCCCAGGCTCGAGTGTTCTCTCTAAAAAATAAATTAAAAAACCCCCAGACATTTTTTCTATAGTATAATGACCGCTGTTTTCCTGCTCCCATCTGCTTCTGCTGTTAACAGATGTCCCTTCTCTTCCTGCACCAGCATGAGTGGACCCGCGACCCAGAACGAGCCAGAGTTCTTCCCCAGGATTTTCCCAGCACAGAGCAGGGCAGAGTTCTCTTTCCCTCCCGGTCAAAGTTAGTGGTTACAGCTGCAGCCCTGTGGGGAAGGCCTATTTGGGAGAAGAGAGCCAATATATACTGAGCCAGAGAGAGTTCTTGACGGTGTTCAAATTCCTGGACTGAGTCGGGCATGAGGTCACCTCCACTGCAGTCCTCTTCCTTTACCCCCTTTAAAACCTTCTGAACTGGGTTTGTCATCTGTGACCAGGAAAGGGCTTTCCCCTTTCCTTACCTCCTGTCTGGAATGTGATCTCTGCTAAAATAGAGGAAAACAGACAGCGACTTTGAGAATTAGGTCAATCTGAGAAGCAGTCATGCTAGCATGGACTAAGGGCACCTCCGCAGTGGAGGATGGATGGAACGGAGCAGTCCGACTGCAGCCAGGCAGAGCAGAGGGGGGAGGCGCGTGGAAGGGAGACCCCAGGCAAGTACGAGCTCAGGGATGAATGACCTGGAAGGTGGAACAGTTACTGACGCCATCCTGTGGACGAGCTAACGGAGATGGTCTGTCTGAAGCCCACAGCAGCCGCCTTCCTAACACCACCCGCAAAGGTGGCTGAGTCCAGCAGCTCTGACTCCTCTCGGGTGCTAATGTGTAGGAAAGAAACTCTGGCCCGTCCTGTGGGGGCTCAGCGGACATGGATCAGCAAGAGACAGAGGAGGCCTGCACAAAACGCCCAGTCCTCCGCATGATGATCATTTTGCCCTTCCCCGCCCCCCCCAGGAGACCTCTCCGCGCCTAACGGGGCTCTGGGACGAGAGGGTGTGTCCGCAGAGCCGGGACTTCACGAGGCAGCCGCAGGGCGGCACGTTAAGCTCCACACGCCGGCGGGAGTCCCCGGCGGAGTACCTCCACTTCGATGATGTCGTCCAGCGATCCCATCAGAAGAATTATTTCAATGTCTTGAACTTTGCAGTCAAGCAGCATATTATGCTTCTCTAGCCGTTTCTGCTCCAAAGAAGTTTGAACACTTACAACTTCTTTTTGCCATTTTCCCACTTCCCTGTAAATATGCAGATATGAAAAGTGATTGTATTTTACTCATTCATAAAGTTGTACCAAAGAAGAAAAACTAATGTGTTACAAATAAATCTACATGGAAAAATGACTACTTTTTCCTAGGAGTGCTGTAAGTTCTAGAGTTACCTCACTGGTGCTTGTCATATAAACCTTACCACTCGTGAGAAAGGCCATGAATGTAATTAATTTATCCAAGTGAGCATTTTCAAATAATAATTACTTGAATCAGGCTAGCTTTGTTTTAAAATCTAGATAATTTTTCAAGCTGCATTTCTCCCTCAAGAGAAATGCAGTGTATAAGCTGTACACTTTAGAACCTCAAACCAATAGAAGCAATATTTGAACAAGAGAAATGTCCTACCAAGTAAGTCATGACAAACCTAATGGACCGAATGTTTTATTTACTACAGCCCCTATTAATGTAATGCCTTCTATCTTAAATGAAGGTTTGGGGGTTTTGCCAGTTAAATAAAATAAATCCAGAATTATGTGGCTTTCAAGAATACGATGATGAACAGAGATGTGCTTCTGTTTAAACTAAATACAACAGTGAAAACAACTGAAGAGTAAATGAACTTAAATTGCACTCAAAACTCTTAGACCAAGAACTTTCTGGCTCTATCTTTGAACAGTGAGGAAAACTGTGAAATGCTAAGAGTGGAGCAAACATAGAGCACATTTCCTCTGATCGCTTACAGCTGCGTCAATCACACAGGAAAGCAGAGGTCGCTGGGGTGTAACAAGACACCTGACTCAATGTGTCTGTCACCACCACAAACACACACGCTCGCTCATATGTGCCAGGTTCTAAGTGTCTATGAACAGCCCCTCACTGAATCCTGATGACTGTCCCGGGAGGCGGGCAATGCTGGGACCCCACGTGACCGTTCACTACCTGAGGAGAGGAAGGCACGTGTACCAGCGGCAGAACCGGGGCGCCAACCACGCAGGCTGGCCCCAGGTCCCGGCCCGGCCCGCCGTGCCCCCTCTCACAGCCGGGCTGCAGGGAGACCCGTACGGCAGCGTCAGGGGGACTTAGGGTGAGAGACACCTCACACAGGCCCACGTTTTCATCTGCCAAAAAGAACTATTCATTCTAAACAACTGACCACTTTTTTGGTTTTCCCCTAAATGAGAATGCTTGAAAGGTATGCTGTGGGACACATATTCAAATAACAAAACTGCCTGTAACAAATTTCAAATTAGTAGTAAATGTCTTTAAAACTCTGATTATGGTCCTTTAAACTGATAAACTTCTTAATTACCTATCAATAGCCAAAGCTTTCTTCCGTTCTTCTTCAACCTGAGCTTGGACTTTCTCGGTGTTGGCATTCTGAGTGACAAATATGTCCTTAAGTTGCTGCCGCTTTGCCAGGAGTTCATCCACAATTTGCAGACACTTTTCTTCAGCCTGAATGGGATGATTTGCACTGCAGACTTAGCTATCTTTCACATTAATAAGGTCAACAGATCATCCTACCATCAGCAAAGCAAAGCAGTGATCCTGTGTGCTGCTTGAACTTCTATTCCAGCACGTGACCCACTCTTGTTCTACACTTCTTGGAATTGCTGATTACTACCTGCCTTTCTCTTTCACTTTGGATTCATTCTCAGCTTGCTACGCTCTGACTCTGTTCCCACTGTCCAATGAAAATGTTGTTGGTACTGTGACCTCTCAATTGGCAAATTAAGCAGACACCTCCCAGACTTTACCCTTCTGACAACTGTCCTCACTCCCTCCTTCCCGAGATCCTGCCTCGCGTTACTGCTCTTCACCGTCTACCGCTCTGCCCGGGGAGTGGGGTTGGGGGTCTCAACCATTCACATATGGTTTCAATTTACTCCCATAAACCAGCCTAGACTCTTCCGGTCATTCACGTGCTCTGTATCTGCTGGAGATTGCTATCTAGACGTCATACAAGCAACTCAAGCTCTGCGGGTCCAGAATTTTCTCTCTTTAACTTGCCCCTCTATCCACCAATCATCCAAATTAGAGCTCAGGAGTCCTCAGTGTCACANCTTCAGAAGTCCGGCAGTGTTCACTCGATGAAAGAAAGAAATTCAGTGCCAAGGCGCTTTAGCCACCTGTTAGTAGTTACCTTCTTCAGGTTGTCAATGTCTTGTCTGCCTTTCTGGATGGTTTCTTCTAATATACTGATCTTATTCAGCTTCTTCTTCAGCTGATTGCGACTATATTCGAGTTGAATATTAAGCCGAGTTTTCTGTTTCTCAAATTCTAACCTAGTATAATAGAGTCAAGTGTTACAAGTGATAAAGAGCCTTTAGTTCTTTATTTTTAATTGTTATTATGGAAAATTTAAAAAAAACTACAAAAGTAGAAGGAATACTATAATGAATCCTGTTTCATCTAGAGCTCTACTGGTCGCTGCCCTCCAGCACTGGGTTATTTGAAGCACATTTCATACATATTTTCATCTGTAAAGATTTTAGTATATGTCTCTGAAAGTGAGGTGACCATTAGAACAAAACCACAAACTACTATAGATAGAAACGATGACCATTCCTTAATATTAAATTCCTATCACTGCCAGATTTCTGGAGTCTCATTAAAAACAAAAAAAACTGGTTTTAGTCAGCATCCATACACTGCATATGATACATGTTTCTTCCATCTTTTATTATCTGTAGACTTCCTTCCCTCCTCTTTACATTACAATTTATGTGCTTATTCTTCTTTATTTGGCCAGTCTTTCCAATCGGCTAGTCATCCACAGACTCCAAACTTGGGAAGTAAAGAACATGTCCCTTCCCGAAGCACCTTCCTACTTTGCCAGCTTCACAGACTCCTCGTAGAGAATTCCAAGGCCAACCGTAGTTCATTCTTCCACCTTCTCTCTCAAGTTCCCTGCTAACAGCATCGTTCAACCCAGAAACCTTGTAAAGCACAGTCATGAGAGACTGCTAGGTACTGCTGACACACAGACCACAACAGGAACAGTAATGATAAAACCAGAGAGCTATTCCACGAGAGGGGACTGTGTGCCAGCCGCTGTTACGAACGCCTTTACATGAACTCACTCACTCAAGTCCTGACTCTCTGAGGTGGGTGATACTGCTATCCTTGTTTACAGTGAGGACAAGCAGACCAAGGCAGAGCCAAGTTTCTTGCCCAAGGCTACCTGACTCGGAAGTGGTGGAGCCAGGTGTGACAGGTGTGACACGCTCTGATCTCTGCTAGCATGCGCTGACCATGGCGCCTGTGCCGTGGTTAAGAACAAACCACTGCAGGATTTCTTTCTGCTGCGGTGGCAGACATGCAGACCACGTGCCAGTCAAACCTTCCTCGCTTGGCTCTGGAACACCACAGTACTCCAGCTTTCCTTTCCCCTCCCCAGATGCCCCTTAATAGTTCCTGGTGATCTTACCCAGGCACGTGACTGTAAGTGCCATCTGCATACAAACCCAGAATTTATACCTCTAGCTGGGACCTCTCCCATGAACTCCTAGCATGTACATTCAACTGCTTACTCCACATTTTCAGTCGGACGTCAGAGGCATCCAGGGTACAGAACAGATAAGCTACTGGAAGTAATAAGAGGTTTTAGCAAACTTATGTTAGATTAATCTAATAGTCAATAGCATATTTCTACACCAGTAGAAACCAACTAGAAATATAGCATAAAAATAAATACTGTTCATAAGAGGAAAAAACCTATAAAATATCTAGGAAGTAACTTAAGATCACACAAGATCTCAAAGGAAAGTAAAACTTTAAAATTCTAATAAAGGATATAGATGATTAGAATAAATGAAGAGACATACTATGTTCTTCGGTGAGAGGACTTGATATTTTAAAGATGTTCTCCCCAAATAAATATATAAGTCCAATGCAATCCCAATCAGAATTCCAGCTGGATATTTATGGAAATTCAATAAACAGTAGTAGACATAATTCCTTAGAAAGATAATCTATTGCAGTTCAAGTAGACTTCAGAAAACAGAATATGACAGGGATAAAGAGGGGGCATTTTACAAGGATAAAGGAATTAATTAAGCAAAAAGACATAATGATCCCAAATACGTATAGACCTAATCACATGAAGTAAGCTCACAGAACTGGAAGAAGAAATTGACAGATTCAAAAGTACACTTAGAAATTTCAACACCCCCTCCCTCAGTGTTTGATGAACAATCAGGCAGAGGACCAGTAAGTCACAGAGAGGACTCGAGTGACTGGATTCAACTGCCACCCCAAGAATAGTCCATCCCCCAGCAGGTGTCTATTAAACAGGACACTTCTGGACCCCACAACGGTTGTTGAAAGAAATCACAAGAGACATTAGAAGGTATTTTGAATGGGATGAGAATGAAAACACAACATACTAGAAGTAGTGGGATGCAGCATAAGCAATACTTACAAGAGACAGTTCAAAATGTTTACATTAGAAAATAATGCTTATATACCAAAATAAGTAGAAGGAAGAAAATAATAAAGGCGAGAAAAGAAATGAACAACATAGACACACCACAGAGAAAAATCAATGAAGCCAAGAGCTGCTCTTAGAAAGGATCAGTAAAATTAATGCCCCTCTAGCTAGGCATCAAGAAGAAAAGTAAGATAAATCGCCAATATCAGAAATGAAAGAGACAACATCAGTACATATCCTACAGACATTAAAAGGATAAAAAATGATCATTAATAACTTTGTTAATAAATGTGACAACTTGGATGAAACACATAAATCCCTTGAAAGAAACAAACTACTAAAACCCATTTGATACTACTTGGCAATGACAAAGAATGAAATCTGGCCATTTGTAGCAACGTGGATGGAACTGGATGGTGTTACGCTAAGTGAAGTAAGTCAGTCAGAAGAGACAGACGACATATTTTTTTTTTTTTTTACAAATAGTTTATTGTCAAATTAGTTTCCACACAACGCTCAGTGCTCATCCCGAAAGTGCCCTCCTCCATGCCCATCCCCCCCTTCCCCCCACATCCATCAGTCCTCAGTTTTTGTCAGCATTCAAGAGTCTCTCATGGTTTGCCTCTCTCCCTTTCCCCCACCATTTCCGCCCTTCTTCTCCCCCTTGTTCCTCTGTCAAGTTCCTCCTAATCCTCCTATACGTGCAAACATATGGTATTTGTCCTTCTCTGCCTGACTTATTTCGCTCAGCATAACACCCTCAAGGTCCATCCACGTTGCTACACACAGATGCCATATATTTTTACTCATATGTGGATCTTGAGAAACTTAACAGAAGACCATGGGGAAGGGGAAGGGGAAAAAAAAAGTTACAGAGAGGGAGGGAGGCAAACCATAAGAGACTCTTTAATACTGAGAACAAACAGGGTTGATGGGGGTTAGGGGGAGGGGAAAGTGGGTGACGGGCATGGGGGAGGGCACTTGTTGGGATGAATGCTGGGTGTTGTGCAGTAACCAATTTGATAATAAATTATATTAAAAAAAAAACCTATTCAAGGAAAAAAATACCCTGACTAGCCCTGTATCTATTAAGAAAACTGAATTCGTAACTAAAAACCTTCCCACAAAGAAAGTGGGTGGCCCCAGTGGCTTCATGGGCAAATTTCACCAAGCTTTTAGGAGAGAAGTAATCTAATTCTACAAAAACCCTTCCAGAATAAACAAGAGGAGAGAACAATTCTTGATTCATTTTGTGGGTCTTCCTTCCATTAGGCATTACCCTGATACAAAAATATGACAAAGATATTTCAAGAAAAAAAAATTATATATACCTATACACTCATGAATGTAGATGCAAAAATCCTTAACAAATTTTGGCAAATCAGATCTAAGAATATTTGAAAAGGATAATACAGCATGACTGAGTGGGGTTTACCCTAGGTAGGTCAGTTGGTTTAACACTCTAAAATCAATCAGTATAATTCACCATATTAATAAACAACACCCCAACCATGTAATCATCTCAAAAGATGGCAGAAAAAGTCCCCATTCATGATGAAAAATTTCAGCAAATTATAAACAGAAAGGAACTATCTCATTCTGCTAAAGGGCACCTTAAAGTCAAAACCATATCTAACTGTGAAAGACTCAATGCTCTGCCCCTAAGCCTGGGAATAAGGCAGGATGTCTGCTCTCACCGCATTTATTTATTCAACATCGTACTGGAGGTTCTAGCTAGTGCAGTAAGACAAGATAAAGAAATAAGAGGCATACTAATTGGAAAAGAAAAAATAAATTTTCATTTTCACTGAAAGATGATCATTTATGTAAAAAATTCTAAGGAATCTAGAAAACAGCTCCTAGAACTAATAAGCTTAGCAAAGTTGTAGGATACAAGCTCAATTTATAAAAAACAATCTTATTTCAATACACTACCAACAATCTATTTGAAACTGATAATTAAAAACAGCTCTATTTATAATAGCATAAAGATATAAGGTACTTAAAATTGAACAAAACATGAATAAGACCTGTACACTGAACACTGAAGAACATTAATGAGAGAAATTACGGGAAATCCACATAAGTGAGCCAGACACTATGTTCATGCATTAGTACTGTTAAAACATGTCATGTTTTAAAACATGTCCCACATTGGTGTACAGATTCAACACAGTCCCGATTAAAAAAGTCCCAGCAGACTTTTAAGAGCAGTTGAAAAGCTGATCCTAAAATGTACACGGACATGAAAAGGACGTGGAATAGGCAGGGGCTTCTCTGTCCACTGTTGAGGTCTCAGTGCCTAAAAGAGTTCCTGACTGACAGGAGGCTTATATTAAATCGGCATTGAGTAAATAAATGGACTATGAATTATAGAGAATAAAATTAAAGGGAATGGGCCAAAAAATATTTTGGCCAAAAGAATAGTTTTTACTTCTGGACAAGAGGAGAATGACTGATTTTTTAAACAGGTTTTCTCTATGTTCTCTAAGAGGTACACACTACTTTTATATTTAAAAATTATATTTGATTATATGAAAAACCCACAACTAACATTATACTCAATGGGAATAAACTGAGAGCATTTCCCCTAAGGTCAGGAACAAGACAAGGATGTCCACTCTTACCACTTTTATTCAACATAATACTGGAAGTTCTAGCTACAGCAATCAGAAAAGAAAAACAAATAAAAGGCATCCAGGGAGCCTGGGTGGCTCAGTCGGTTAAGTGTCCAACTCTTGATACCGGCTCAGGTCATGACCTCATGGTTCATGGGATCAAGCCCCACACCGGGCTCTGTGGCCTGCTTGGGATTCTCTCTCTCCCTCTCTGTGCCCCTCTCCCACTTGCTCAGATGTGTGTGCATGCGCTCTCTCAAAATAAACAAACATTTAAAAAGTTAAAAAAAAAAAAAAAAGAGAGAGGGGCGCCTGGGTAGCTCAGTCAGTTGAGCGTCTGACTTTGGCTCAGGTCAAGATCTTATGCTTTGTGGGTTGGAGTCCTTCATTAGGCTCCACTGCTTTGATTTGGTGTCTCCCTGTCTCTCTGTCCCTCCCCTGCTTATGCACTCTTTCTCTCTCAAAAATAAATGAACATTTAAAAAATTAAAAAAAAAAGAAAATACATCCAAATTGGTACTGAAAAAGTTAAACTTTCATTATCTACAGATGATATTATAATACATATAGAAAACAGCTACTAGAACTGATAGGTAAATTCAGTGAGATCTCAGGATGCAAAACCAATGTACAGAAATCCATTGCATTTCTATACACTGATAATGAAGCAGCAGAAATTAAGAAAACAATCCCTTTACAACTGCGCCAAAAGTAACAAAATGCCTAGGAATAAACTAAGAATTAACTAAAGAGGTGAAAGACCTATACTCCGAAAACTATAAAACATTGAAGACAACACAAAGAAATGGAAAGACATCCCATGTTCATGGACTGGAAGAACAACCACCCTAAGCAATCTAGATATTTAACACTATTCCTATCAAAACACCAAGAGCATTTTTCCACAGAACTAGAACAAACAATCCTAAAATTTGTTTGGAACCACAAAAGACCCTGAATAGCCAAAGTAATCTTAAAAAAGCAAAGCAAAACTGCAGATATCACAACTCCATATTTCAAATTATATTACAAAGTCGTAATCAAAACAGTATGGTACAGGCACAAAAACAGACACATAGATCAAAGGAACAGAATAGAAAACCCAGAAATAAACTCACAATATGGTCAATCAATCTTTGACAAAGGAGGCAAGGCTTTGCACTGGGAAAAGGACAGTCTCTTGAACAAATGGTACTGGGAGAACCGGACAGCTAGATGCAAAAGAATGAAACTGGACCACTTTCTTTCACCATACACAAAAATAACCTCAAAATGGATTAAAGACCTAGCTATGAGACCTGAAACCATAAAAATCCTAGAATAGAGCACAGGCAGTAATATCTCTGACACTGGCCAGAACAACTTTTTTCTAGATCTGCCTCCTGAGGCAAGGAAAATAAAAGCAAAAATAAACTATTGGGACTACATCAAAATAAAAAGCTTCTACATAGTAAAGGAAACAACCAACAAAACTAAAAGGCAACCTACAGAATGAGATAAGATACTTGCAAATGACATATCTGATAAAGTTAGTATCTAAAATATGTAAAGAACTTCTATGACTCAACACCCAAAAGACAAATAATCCATTTAAAAATGAACAGAAGACATGGACAGACATTTCTCCAAAGAAGACATCTCGATGGCCAACAGACACTTGAAAAGGTGCCCCACATCACTCATCATCAGGGAAACACAAGTCACAGCGAGTTATCACCTCACACCTGTCACAATGGCTAAAATAGAAAAATACAAGAAACAATAGGTGCTGGTGAGCATGTGGAGAAAAAGGAACCCTCCCTCATGCACTGTTAGTGGGAATGCAAACTGGTACAGCCCCTGTGAAAAACAGAACAGAGGTTCTTCAAAATTTAAAAATAGAAGAACTACCCTACAATCCAGTAATCACACGGCTGGGTATTTACCCAAAGAATATGAAAACACTAATTCAAAAGAATATATGCATCCCTATGTATACGGCAGCATTATTTACAATAACCAAACTATGGAGGCAGCCCAAGTGTCCATCAATAGAGGAATGGTTAAAGAAGATGTGGTATGTATATACAATGGAATATTACTCAGTCATAAAAAAGAATGAAATGTTGCCATTTGCAACAACACAGATGGAGCTAGAGAGTATTATGCTAAGTGAAATAAGCCCGTCAGAGAAAGACAGATGCCATTTGATTTCACTCATATGTGGAATTTAAGAAGCAAAACAAATGAACCAAGGGAAAAAAAGAGGTAAAACAAAAAAGAGACTCCTAACTATAGAGAATAAATACATGGTTACCACAGGGGAGGTGGGTGGGGGGATATGTGAAATAGGTAAAGAGGATTAAGAGTAAACACACTTAATCTTGATGAGCATGGTGTAATATATGGAACTGCTGACTCACTATACTGTACACCTGAAACTAATGTAACACTGTATGTTACCTATATTGGAAATAAGATAAAAAATTTAAAAGTAAGTAAAAATAAAAATTACATTTGATTTTTGTATCTATATAAGATGATGGATGTTACCTAAACTTACTGCAGTAAATAATTTTACAATGCATGTAAGTCAAACCATTACTCTGTACACCTTTTACAGCGATGTATGTCAATTTTACCTCAATAAAACGAAAAAAAAAGACAAGTACCTAATACAAAATAAACCAATCAACGAGATGCGTATAAGTCAAGTCTAGACCTTAAATAATCTGCTATCATAAATGCTTTGTGTTTCCTATTTCTGCATGACTGATTACTTTTAAATATAAAATGATTATACCCTGGGCAAAGGCACTATCCTTTGACTTACAATACAAACTTGTTATTGTCACTACTGTACCCTTAAATTTAGAATTTATTGTCATATTGCCAAAACAATTATATTTGAATAGATAATATATGGATGTGGTACAATATTAAAAAGGTGTCAGAATACACAAAAAGTAAAATATCTCTTTCCCACCCTCAGTCTTCTCAGAGGCAACCACTCTTTACGATTTTTAAACACACGTGTACATATATTCTCCCCCAGATTGTATTTGTCTTCATTTTCTTCAAGGTGTTTTGCCACACGAAACATCTTTATTTCTATACCTTTGCATTTCATCCTTTCCTCCCGGTGTGGGAGGAAACACCGGTATGGCTCCCGGTGTTTATGTCACACTGAAAGACCTTCTCTAATTTGAGGTCATTTAAAAAAATTCTCTTATGGCTTATTCTAGTATTTTTACACCTTCATTTTATTTATTAGAATGTTTGGCATTGATCTGAGTCTAAAGAATGAGACAGGGATCCAAATGGNCCTCCTGGTGTGGGAGGAAACACCGGTATGGCTCCCGGTGTTTATGTCACACTGAAAGACCTTCTCTAATTTGAGGTCATTTAAAAAAATTCTCTTATGGCTTATTCTAGTATTTTTACACCTTCATTTTATTTATTAGAATGTTTGGCATTGATCTGAGTCTAAAGAATGAGACAGGGATCCAAATGGGTTTTTTCCAAGTTCAAAACACATGTATCCAACATGATTTACTGAAAAAATATATTTTTTCTCTACTAATATGAAATGCCAGCTTTATATTAACTTGAATTTCCCTTATAGATCTGGACTCTATTTGGGAGCAAGTCCCTCAAGATTTTAATTAATCCAACGTCATACATGTTTTAAAATCTGGGAGTCTTAGTCCTTTCTCATCACTTTTTTCAGATTTTTTTCTTAGCGAATTCTGAATGTGAAGTCTAGAATCAGCTTACCTAGTTTAAAACAACAACAACAACAACAAATCTTGTCCACACATGTGTTGAGATGAAATTATAGATTCAATTAGGGAGAACCAATTTCTTTATAATACTGAATCTTCTTATGAAAGAACTTGTCTGCCTTTTCTTTTTATTCAAGTTTATTATTTCTTTGTCTTGTTTAAGTTTCTTTTTTAGAAAAGCCTATTTTCTGACGGGGGGGGGGAGGGGCAGAGAGAGACAGAGAGAGAGAAAATCCCAAGGAAGCTCCGCACTGCACTGCCAGCACAGAGCCCGTGCACAGCTCAAAGCCACGAACTGGGAGATCATGACCTGAGCCAAAATCAGGAGTCAGATGACGACTGGGTGAGCCACCAGGCGCCCTAAAAGTTTCTTTACATACTTTCACATTTAGTAAATTTATTCCTAAGTACTAAGTATTTTACCTTTTTCCTCTCTAACATAATTTAGATATTTTCTCCCTACACATTGTCTCCCTGGTAGTTTCTATATAGAAAGGCTACTAATTTTAAAATTAATTTTTATATTAATTTTTTAAATTTATAATTTTCATATTAATATTTGTATTCAGCTATAT
>NW_027529175.1:5107122-5136212 GCF_008692635.1 Crocuta crocuta
CTACATTGCTGAATTCTTTTTTGTTTATAACAGTTTTCCAAGAATTTCAATTTCCAGTTTGTTTTCTAGGAATTTCTAGATATATACCATGTAACCTGCAAACAGTGGAAATTTTGTCTCCTCCTTTGCAAATGTTATACCTTGTTTACATTTCTTGTCTAACTCTATCAACTAGTATTTCCAGGAGTACATTAGGTAATGGTGACACTGAATCTTCTTCTCATTTCTAATTTTACTAGGAATACTTCTCGTGTTTTCTAGTGTTACTCTGTGAAAACATAATGTTGATTTAGAATAAGGTATATTTTCTCATACCACAGATAACTACTCACATTTTAAGAATTTCAAATCAAAAATGAATGCTGAATTTGGTCAAGTGTCTTTTTAATCATTTCTAGAGTCGAATGTATGATTATTTTTTCCTTTGATCATTAATATGGCAAATTATAGCAATAATTCCTGATACTGAACCACACTTATTCTTGGAATGAAGTCTACAATCGATGACGGTGGATTATTTTGCTGTTGTTGTTGCACTGCTTGTTTCCTTTTAAACCTTATTTTATTTGGTTATTTATAGGTAGGAATGACTTACAGTTTCTTATTGTATGTATACATGCCTTTTTTAGGTTTTTGCATCAATATTATTCAATTATTATATTATGCTCATTTAGTAAAAAGATGTTTCTTCCTCTTCCACACCATGGAGAAGTTTAAACATTGAACATCTGTTTATATGTTAAATGCTGAAGTTACTTATGCCTTTAAAGTTTGCTGGGATGATTCATTTGTGAAACCATACATGCTTGGTGAATTTGGGGATGGGCGTGGTGGGCAGGAAGCTTTTTTACCTTCCTTTCTATGGTAACTGGGCTCCTTAGATTTTTCTATCTTGGGAATACATTATTTCTTGAAAATTACAAATTTTATCCACATGCACAGATATTTATAGAGGAATAAGTAAATTACTGCCTTATTATTCTTTTAATAACTACTATGTCTGTGTAATTATATTCCCATTCTCTTATTTGGTATATTTAGGCTTTCTTGCTTTAAAAAGTTATTGAATAAAAGAATTCTATCTCTTTATAAGAATATGAATGTTTACTAGATATTTCTTGAAGAACTGAAATAAAGAGTCGCTCAGGCACAATTCCCTTAAATTAAGAAAGAACTGTTACATTTATATCTGTGTAAGTAGCTTATTAACATCTTCTAATAAAAATACCTTTTTTGATCAATTTCTTGTTGCTGTTTAACATGTTTCTTCTCAAATTCACGGATATTTTCCACACCAATTTCTTCACAGAAGTGTTGAAATATATTATCTTCAACCTTTTAAATTATTTCAAAACAATTGGTTTTATAATTAAATTTAGAAAGTATATAGACAGTGCTTAAATCTAAATTCTTCCCATCAAGAACTCCTGTAATAGGCCAAAAAGCATTATTGTACTCTGAGGAGCCAGTGATTTCTTTTTCTTTAACTCCACAACTACACCCATCTATTTTCAAATTTCTTACTCTAAAAACTAAATAAGGAAGCTCATAATTGGCCTTATTAACTGTCTTGGCTTTATGAAGTGTTGAACAAAATCAGAAATATTTCCTTTACATTAGCTACACCATAATGTAACATTCTACATAAATAAATAAAATACTCTTTATATAGGAGTAAGTAATACTAGAGAGTCCAGGGCAATAGAAGCCATGAGGACTGGGACATTGAATTAAGACATCTCAGAAAGATGTGGAAAAACTAGAATGAGCCAAATCCCAACAAAACAACATTTAACCTCAATATCTTTAAAGCCCTGCATTTATATACAATTATAGGATAAGAGAGACCAGTTTTTAACAGCAGGACATATTAAAAGTTTCAGGTTTTAGTCTGAATATAAATTATGAATGTGATAGGATTCATGCAGTGGTAAGTTATAATTTACAAAACTAGATAATCAAAACTATGGAGAGCTACAGTTCATGTGTTGAGTCCCATGGTGCTTTGTACAGGTCAGACAATATTTTGACATTCAACTTTGTTCGGGCATGGATAAACAGAGAGCCCAGAGGATGGTTGCCAGAGCCAGTCTTAAATCCATGGTAAATGTACATGATAAAAACATTAGGGGTACTTAACCCGGAAAAGAGATAATTAAGGAGCAACGTCAGTGTGGTTTCCAATCCTGGGACACAAGGCAGAACTAAAGCAATGGGTGGAAGTTACTCAGGGATGGTGTGACAGATGACTTTCCATCAGAGATCAGAGAAGATCGACGGCAGAATGAATTAAGCCACAAAGTTTCTGTCATGTTATAAGCAGAGGCCAGATGACCAAACTTTTGTTGCCCCAGAGGCAAGCGTTAGCCTGGTATATACAATAAATGTCCAAGAAATAATTACTGAGGGAATAAGTAACTTTAAAAAGGAATCTGAATGAAAAGCTCATTCTTTCCTGGTGTTAAGGGCAGCGGGAGAAGAAAAAGGCTATCGTTATTACACTGGGGAGGGAGAGACTGGAGAGCAGAAGAGAGAGTATGCACTGGTCATGATCTTGTGAGAGGGGCCACAGTGGTTCCCCAAAACCACAAACTCATTTGGCAGACCAGTCCAACCAGGCACTTAATCACACTACTTTAGTGTACATGCAAGAAGCCCTACATCTGGTTTCTGGTCTAGAACTATATCTGACGTGCCGATCAGTGGTAAATACACGATGCATGACCTTATCTATCTTCTCCTGAAATTCTTCAATTCGTTGTTGTCGTTCTTTGATGCCTTCACTCAACATAGTACATTGCGACTCAATGTTCAGCAGTTCACTTTGAAGCTGAGATTGTTCCTAATTACAAGAGAAAAATTTCTTTTTAAAATAGCTATTTTAGCTTTAGATGATGAAGCAAAAAGAAACCTGTGATATGTGTCTTTCAGAATAAAAGGAATCCATGAGATAAGGTAACTACAGGCACAACTGTATATCAAGATTAACAACCATAAAAATAAACTATAATATAATCTCCATCATGGGGTAAAGTGTAAAAATTACATGATGTTATATAACTGTAATTCCTGAAATTCTCTGTCCTGGTTCTAATCTCCATCAAGTTTTTTTTTTTTTTTTTAATTTTTTAATGTTTTTTATTTATTTCTAGGAGAGAGAGAGTGAGAGAGAGAGAGAGACAGTGTGAGCAGGGGAGGGTCAGAGAGAGAGGGAGTCACAGACTCTGAAACACGCTCCAGGCTCTGAGCTGGCAGTCAGCACAGAACCTGACACGGGGCTTGAACCCACGAACCGCGAGATCATGACCTAAGCGAAAGTCGGATGCTTAACCGACTAAGCCACCCAGGCGCCCCATAAGCTCCATCAAGTTTTATGTAAGCCCATATTACCCGGTAAAAAGCAGCAAGTTGCTTCTTTTTAATCATCTCTAGTTCACTCTGGGAATATTTGAGTCGTGTATGAGTTCCTTGTACTAGAGTCTGTATTTGTTTCAAGTCGGCTTCCTTGCGAAGTATCTTCATTAGATCCTAACAAGGGAGAGAAACAGGAGAACATTTTACAAGAGAACAGCACTTTCATTTTTCAGTGATCTCATAATTTCACTGATTTTTATATATAACCAGACCCACGCCCCATCCTCCCTTCTTTTCTTTTTTAAATTTAAGTTTATTTATTTGAGAGAGAGAGAGAGAGCGCGCGCACGCCCGTGTCTGAGCAGGCAGAGGGGAGCAGAGAGAGAGAGGGAGAGAGAGAGAATCCCAAGCAGGCTCCACACCAGCAGGACTGAGCCCGATGTGGGGCTCAAACTCACGAACGGTGAGACTGTGACCTGAGCTGAAATCAAGAGTCAGATGCTTAACTGATGGAGCCTCACAGGTGCTCCCCATCTTTCCTTCTTCTGATAAGAGACTAAGCACACAAACCATCTGGAGTGGCCACAATGCCCTACAACAAGCACCCCAGAAACTAACATACTTCCTGGTAGGAAAAGCAAGGAGTGGGAAGTGTGTTCCATACACAGCATATACGTGGTAGAAATGATTGCCCCTGCTTTCAGTGCATCCTCTTCTCCTTCACCCACCCTATTACTCAACCAGGTGAACTTCCTAGTGTATGTATGTTCTTCTGTACTTTTACTCCCAGTCTTTACATGGATATTTGTGTACACACAGTAACTCGTTTTACAAATTCAGAATCATATTGAATATGCTTTTCTGCCTCCTGTTTTTCTCTTTCAGTTAGTCACAAAAGTCAATTGATAAAGCTCTAGATTAATTCTTTCAATGGCTGCATATAACCCCAGAGTGTAACTTGTATGCACACCTTGAGTGTTCATGGTTTTGTTTCCATGCAATAGATCCTCAGGGTGTGATCAAGAGGTCAAAGGTATTCATGTGTTTAACAGCTGCTACCACTGCTTTCCCAAAGGCTAGAACAGCTCTCCATTCCATATAGAGCATTTTTTTCATGTTTATTAGCCAATGGACAACCTCCTCCTACAAACTGTCTAATCTTATCCTTTCCCCAGATGTTCTATCATAAATGTCTTTTTCATGTCAACTTGGAAAGAACTCTTTGATAAGTACAGAACCTAGTCTTTATTTTAAACTATTAATCTCAGGGAATTCTTCATTTGTAAAAATTAGAATATCATTTTATCAAGTTAAAAAGTCCTCAGTAAGGGGCACCTGGGTGGTGGCTCAGTTGGTTAAGCATCAGACTTTGGCTCAGGTCATGATCTTGTGGTTTGTGAGTTCGAACCCCTCATTGGGTTTTGTGCTGACAGCTCAGAGCCTGGAGCCTGCTTCGGATTCTGTGTCTCCCTCTCTCTCTCTGCCCCTCTCTTGCTCACCTCTGTCTCTCTCTAAATAACATTTTAAAAATTAAAAAAAAGATTCTATGTTTAAAAAAGAATCAATAATATTTAAAAATTTTTAAATGTTTATTTTTGAGAGTGAAAGAGAGGCAGGCCACAAGTCGGGGAGGGGCAGAGAGAGCAGGAGACAGAATCTGAAGCAGGTTCCATGCTCTGAGCTGTCAGCACAGAGCCCGACGCAGGGCTCAAACTCACAAACCGTGAGATCATGACCTGAGCTGAAGTCAAATGCTTAACCAAATGAGCCACCCAGGCGCCCCCAAATATATTTTAAATAATAACAACAAACATGTATATAGTACTCACACAAGCCTGACACCATTTTAAGTATTTTAACTGGATTATCTGATTTAATCCTTAAAATAACCCTAAAAGGAAGGCGCTTTTATTCTCCCCATTTTATAGATAGGAAAACTAAGATACAAAGGGGGTAGGTATCTCGCCCAAGGTCATGCTGCCAATAAGCAGCAGGGTGAGGATTCAAACTCAGGCAGTGTGGCTACAGAATTTATGCTCCTAGGTACTTTGTTGTTCTCTCTCTCTCCAGAATGTGTAATGAGGGGCACCTGGGTGGCTCAGTTAGTTAAGCTTCCAACTCCTGACTTTGGCTCAGGTCATGATCTTCCAGTTTGTGAGTTCGAGCCTCGCATCAGGCTCTGTGGTGACTGTGGTGCCTGCTTGGGATTCTGTCTCACTCCCTCTCTGCCTTTCCCCCACTTGCTCTCTCTCTCTTTCAAAATAAATAAAAATAAACTTAAAAAAAAATGTTTTTAATGTGTAATGATGCATCTCTGGTAACAGCAAAAACAAACACATCAATTATTGGAGACTGGTTAAATAAACACAATCTTACAATGAAATACCAGGCAGGATTCGTTAAAAATAAGCGGCTCTCTGTATGCTAAGATGAAAACATGTCCGTGTTATATAATGTTAAATGAAAAAGCTTGTTGCAAACACTATTTGTAGCAAAAGTCTATCGTAAAACAAGCAGGAAAAATAATACGTATACTTGCATATACAGAGAAAATTTCCAGAGGCCATATATCAAACTGTTTAGCAACTATCACTGCNCTGTCTCACTCCCTCTCTGCCTTTCCCCCACTTGCTCTCTCTCTCTTTCAAAATAAATAAAAATAAACTTAAAAAATAAAGGTAAGAGAAAGATTTTTGTATTTTAATTTATTCTATTTTGCTTTACTTGATTTTTTTTTTTAAAACAGGCATAGTCCTTGTATTACCACAAAAATGTGTTTAAACACACAATTATTCAACTTAGTAAACCACAACCTCTATAGCACAGGCTCACCTTCAATTCCTGGATCAGCTGGGTTCTTCTATCTCTTAGGTTCTTTATCTCCTTCTCATCCCAGCATCTAGCTTTGTATTTTAAGTCACTTGACCCTCCAGAGATCACCCCAGATTTTAAAAATAATGTTCCATCAAGAGCTACTGTCTGCAAAATTAAAAATATTTTATCCTGGAGAGATGTACACAAGATAAAAAATTGTAGATAACATGGCAATTTTTACAGCTGCGAATTTATAGGCGAGAAAAACCACTTAATGAAATTTATGAATAAAATACCCAACTCATGAAGGGATGGACATCAGCCAATAAATGAACCATAAATACAAAATCCTGTTTTGCTAAGGCCCAAAGCAATTCTAGGCAACAAATTAGCAGCAGTTAAAAAGTTTCTAAATAAATTGTACATTAGTTTCAAACATATTCAATACTGAGGCAAATTTAGTATCAAATAGTTTGCATTATATATTCCTGTATTTTGAAGAACTTCTTATCACATGCCAGTGGCATATTATGAAAACAGCCCTAGCAACTTTAGGAT
Source organism: Crocuta crocuta (assembly GCF_008692635.1). Classification (NCBI taxonomy): domain Eukaryota; kingdom Metazoa; phylum Chordata; class Mammalia; order Carnivora; family Hyaenidae; genus Crocuta; species Crocuta crocuta. Next base: position 5,113,849 of record NW_027529175.1, read on the forward strand.
ACTAAACATATTACATTCTCCCAGGTGCAAATGAAACTGGGACCATGAAAAACATTAAAATGGAGTCAGACAGAGGTATAAAATAGTTTCAGGTTTATAGTCTTGTGAGTAATTATAAGCTTTATGCAATAAATGATTCTCAACATTTTGCAAATGTTTCTAATTACTTAGTGAAAGCAGGAGCAGACCAACTGTGGAAGACTAAAACCACGCAATGTGAGGTTTTTTCTTTTGTTTTTTTGGTTTTTTTTTTTTAAAAAGAAGCCAACAAATAGAAGTCTCATTCATTCCTTCACTTTCCTTCACTCAAACACTCCCTGCGTGCTACTGTGTTTGAGACATTCTATACCAGGGACTGGAGTGACCGAAGGAAGTGACATACCATACTGACCTTCAGCAAATCACACTCATGGGGAAAAGAAACCTATCATTACAACATAAAGTGATAAGCTAAAATCATACTTGGAATAATCTGGAAGCATAAAACTGGAGGAGTCTAACCCAGCCGCTCCACAGAAGGCTTCCTGAAGAGGTGAAGGCTTCCATTACATCTTATCAGAGGGACTAGTTTAGAAGTAACTAACTATATTTACCAGAAAACTCGGTTTATTTCTGTCTCACGATTACAGAAGTATGCATTCCAGGGCTTGCATGGTGGCTCCAGAGTTAAGAAAAACCCAGACTCCTGATAGAATATTGCTCTATCATCCTTAGTATCTGGATTACTCTTCAAGGGAGACAGCCTTGTTAATTTCTGGAAGGCTTTAGGGGCTCCCTTCCTTCCCAATTGGCAGCTTGGCAAGGAGTCTACTCCTGGTCTGAAACGGCTCTGTGGAAACACACTACATCTTTACTAGAGAGCAAGAGCAGGGGCATGGACACCGAGCTCCTAACGGGCAGCCCTCTTTGAGCGGAAGGCAGCTTTCCTGCCCAGGAAGCCCTCTGGTGCACACCTCGCTGACCCCTGACTTCTCCATAAGTTAAAGTGATACGGAGGCAGCATTGCTCTCTGGGAACACTTTTGGCTCAGCTCGGGCACGTCTGCCTGGCCAAACCGGATTTCATTCATATTGGATGAAGGGTGAAGAACTGCACAGGCTCCTCTCCTTTTCTGCTTTTTGCGTTCTCCATAAAGCTTACTTAGAGTGTCTGCTATATGTCATTACTGATGTGTACATCTGTTATCTCTTCCGTGACCATTTTCAAACTCGTCTGGTAGCCCAGGGGAACCCTACAGCTCTAGCTGTCGTGTCTATGGGTCATGAAGAGAGGTGAAAGTTCTACTAGAAACTTCCTGGCAGGCCTACTGATGATTGCCTTTTACTTCCAATTGCCCCTCCTAGATTGTCACACAGAAGGGAAACAGGGAAAGGGATACTGAGCAGGGAACTGCAGTCTCTGCCACACATGGGTGGGAGGTAGCCCGGAAAAGGGCGGTGCTGGAACGCAGGCAGCGGGTCACGGACACACAGACGCTGTGTGCGCACGTGTCACAGGGTTGGGATGGAGAAAGAGGGAACGTGAAGAGTCTGGAATTCCTAGAAAGTAATGCGACCGTGAAGGAATAACTCCGAGGTATAGCTAGTAGGCAGGGCAGACTGTGGAGCTCTCTGTGCCCTCAGGGGAAGAATGGGGACTGACTACCATTAAGGACCAAGGGGGTTTATGGAGGGCGCGGAGGGCACTAGCATGGAATGGGATGGGAGGGAGCACACAGGAGAGACAAGTCATCAGACATGAACTTTAAATAGACCACTCTGGCAACTATTTGAAAAACAGACTGGTCCACGTGAAGCTAGAGGTGATGGTGAGAAATCAGCCAATAGCAGCTAGGATGAAAAAAAGGAAAAGGATTTGAGAAATATTTATGAGGTATAATCAGAAAAGCTTGGGGATTATAGAGCTTACAAAGAAATCCTTGGGGAAAAACCATAACTTAACGTGGCTAGGATGGTGGTACCAAGAATTAAATACAGGAGATCAAGATATAGAAAGAACATTAATTTAGTTTCAGACATGCTGATTTCACAGTGCTTGTAGGCTAATATTTTACTTATTTATAATGCATATCTTATTTTCTAAAAGAAATTATTTTATAAATTATAATAAAGATTATAACATAAATGTGCAATAAGGTAGCCTCAAATAATAACTAGAGATAAGAAATTACACTAGGTGGAAAAAGAACCAAATATAATAATCCATAATGAGAAATCACTAGAAAAAATGAGAAATCACAGAATTCAATTAAGCAAGCAGAAAAATTATTCAATATATGATACTGTGTTTTTTTTTTTTGTTTTTTTTTAATATTTTTATTTATTTCTAGGAGAGAGAGAGACAGCGTGAGCAGGGGAGGGTCAGGGAGAGAGGGAGTCACAGACTCTGAAACAGGCTCCAGGCTCTGAGCTGGCAGTCAGCACAGAGCCCGACGCGGGGCTCGAACCCACGAACCGCGAGATCATGACCTGAGCGAAAGTCGGACGCTCAACCGACTAAGCCACCCAGGCGCCCCGTATTCAATATATGATACTGTGATAGGTAATTAACCATTTAGGGGGAAAAATGCTAATACCTACACCTAATAATGCAGGTCAAAATAAATTCCAGATTAAAATTAAAATCAGAAGTCGTACTACCAAAAAAATGAAAAATTAAGTAAATGTATATTTGATCTTATAGTACAGACCCCATTAAACATGTAAAAACAATCCTTACAAAAGTTAAGAGTGATAGAACTGATTTCTAAACACACAGCTTATATACCATAATACACACTAGATCTTTCTAGGCTATGGTTGCCAGGTTTAACAAACAGAAAAACAGCACGACCAGTTAGATTTGAATTTCAGATAAACAATGAACAATTTTTTAATATAGGTAGTGTGTCCATATATGTTCTCTGGCAACTCTGGGAGACAAGTTAAGGATGGTTTTCATTTTCCCTTTTGAGTTCTATTTTCCAAAATCTCTAAACTGCCCATTTATTAACTTATATTTATGATACACAAACACCAAACATGACAGTGAAGAAAACCTCGGTGGGGCCGACGTGGGGAGAAGCTTATCAGGAGCTCCGAGCTAATGAGAACCTGTCACCCTGTGCGTGAACCCAATGCCAGTGTCCTCTTCCTGGCTCCAAGTCAACTTCTCCTCTTTGAGCCGGGGGTACAGACAATTTTTTGAGGTTCTTTTACTTTACTGCTTGGCTGGCTATTGCTGCTGCTATTGCACCTGTTTACTATTGCACATAACGTGCTCGATGTAGTGCATATATGCTGTTTGGTTCTATGTTCACAACCCTATGAAGTAGATATTATTTCCATTGTATAGACAGGGACTAAAAGATATTAGGTAATTTGCCTAAGGCCATACACAGGGACCAAAGTCCATGTTGGTCAAACATCTATGCCCGTGTTCTCACCCACCATGTTATATGCTTCCTTCAATCCAAAAACATTGTGAGCAACCAATTCACAGAATTATGAATCTTATGTGTTTTAACGGTTTCTAGGTTTATTAAAATAACACTTCTTCTAAAGGCAAATGTAATCTCAAACGACCTATTTTCATTTTATTTCTAGTCAAATTCCTATTCCAAAAGGACTATAATTTTAACTTCCAGCCTGCAATTTCCTTAACTTAAAGCTGACATTAGTTGGTCGGGGCAGTAATCCTACGCTTACGTTGGAGGTTACATTCCTGAAAAATACCTTGGCTGGTACGCTGGGATTTCATGTAACAGAAGAGTTGGAGGAATTTTTAAATAACACCAAATGAAAGTTCTAGAGAGTATGGGCTAGAAAAAATTCTTTGGCATTAAAAACTCATTCTGCAGGATTACCAACCATTCCACCGAATCAGCTTCAACTGTTTCAAGAAATAGTGTTTTGGTCTTATAAACTGCTAAGGTAGATTCTCCCATAAATTTTTGTGTTATGCGGATTATACATATTTTTAAAGTTGCTTTTCAGTGATATGAAAAATAATATACTTTAACATTTTATATCTGAATGGAAAAGAGAGTCACGCAATTCAAAATCCAAAGACACAAGACTGTAGAGAGTGAAAAATTTCCCTGGCCCCCACCACCCATATGTCCTCCCCAGAGGAAATCAACAATGTGAATTTCTTATGCATTCTCCCAGAGATGTTCTTGCATAAACTGAAGCATGCAAAATCTCTTATTTCCCCAATGTTTTACACATATGGTAACACACTACACACTAGTCTGCATATTACTTTTTAAAAAAACTGAATAGATCTCGGAGATGGTCTCATACCTAAAGGGCTTATTCTTATTTATGGTTGCACATTATTAGTATTCCATTCTACGAAAGCACTATTCTTTCGTTGAATTAGTCTTGTCTGGATTGTTTCTAAGTTTTCCTGTTACACAGAAAGGCTCAATAAATAAATCATTTCATGTACATGTGAGTTTATCTGTTGTGAAGTTCCTACAAAGTACAACTGGTAGAACTGCCCTTCGCAGGGCTGTTATGAATTTATACTCTCGCAGCAGTGGATGGAAGGGTTTCTCTCCTCACACAGTGTTATCAAACTTTCCAGCATGGGTCAGTGTGACAGGTGAAAACAGTACTACAGGCAGTTTTAGTTGGCATTTCCCATACAAAGTGAGGATGAGTTTTCATATATAAGAGCAATTATATTTCCTTTTATGACAATAAGTTTGTTCAAATCCTTCATCTGTTTTTCTGGTTCGTGTTCTTTTTTTCACTGATTTGTAGGAAAATCTGCTCTTTACTCTGAGTTGCAAATACCTTCCCTGGTTTGCCATGCCCTTTGATTTTGCCTGTGGTTTGTGCCATGCAGAATTTTTTATGTTTATGTGAACCCATCTTTTATAGCTTTAGTTCTTTTTGGTCATATTGGACAGACCTTACTATTTATGACATTAAGAGTAAATCCCCATGCTTTCTCTTAGTATACTTACAGTTTCATTTCTCACATTTATATTTTGAATCCATCTGAAATGTATTCTGATATAAGGTATGAAATTTAGATTCAACTATATTATGTTCTAGATGGTACCCAGTTTTTTCAACTTACTGTACCCTGCATTTTATTTTCTTGTTTAACGTTCATAATTTTTGGAAAAATGATCTTTTCACAGATTACTAGCTAGTTAATCACATTTTTCTGGGTCTGGTTTTTGGCAACCATATTAAAAACATAAATATATCTTTCCATATATTTTTTTAGGTAACAATCACCCAACCTATGGGAAAAGAAGCAAATTATTGTTGTTTCTCTGGTTAAGGGCAATGGATGGAATAATCACATGTATTTAAAGAGTCCAGATTTTAAAATTCTGTTATACAAATTTTAAAAAATATTTAAAAATTGAGATATCATGAAAATCTTGATGACCAAACTATAGCTAGCAGAACTGCTAACTTATGTTATGTAGTTTATATATACTGTATAGTTAATACACTGGCCCAAATATCATTTTGTGATGTCACTTGCAATATCTGAATACAAAAAATGTTAAACCTGATATCAAGTCTATAGAAAGATATCAAGTCCACTGGAAAACCGAACACAAACTGAAGACATCAGATGATTTTTGTGAAATGTGACATCTACCCAAATGTTTTACACATCCTAAAACAGAAAATTCTGTAAGTGGAATAATAACAATAGGAAGAAGATAGAAGTCCCTGGAATACACTTAAGGTACATATAAGACAAATGAAGCTAACTAAAATTTTGAAGTAATGAAAAGAACAAGATACAGCCTAGAGGAGTAAGGCACGTTATTGTGAACAAGATATAGGCCATAAATCTAGTATCCAAAATCTATAAGGAATTCACCAAACTCCACACCCGAAAAACAAACAATCCAGTGAAGAAATGGGCAGAAGACATGAACAGACACTTNCAAGGGTAAGGGGGGGTGATAGGTATGGAGGAGGGCACTTGTGGGGATGAGCACTGGGTGTTATATGGAAACCAACTTGACAAAAAACTATTAAAAAAAAAAAAGATATAGGCCATAAATGTTTGTCGAATGAAGGGAAGAATAAATAGTCTTATCCTCATGTGACCTCTTTAAATTGACCACACAATTCTTCAAAAGTCAATTTAAAAAACATATTTTACAAATATACAAAAATCAATTATAGTATAAACTGGTAGTAAAATAAGGTATCTTAGTAACTCAATTATGATACCTCCGTAAACTTAATATGTAGAAATCAATGACAGTGATTATTAAGACAGTGATCAAATTAGGACTGCTGACAGAAGTACTAAAATGTATGAGAAATTAATCATGTTAGGTAAGTTAATAAATTTAATGCTGAAATTCCTACTTTTCAGAACAACAGCCTGTTTTGTATTAATTTGCAATTCTGGACATTCCAGATCCAATGTGTAAATTAACTACTAAATAAAAAAATAACAAGCACATTTTGAGAGCTATTTGCTAGGCACTAAAATGACATTTTGCATGTTATTACTTAATTTAACCCTTTAACCCTATGAAATAGGTACTATTATTTCCTCACTTTTAGACGATAAAATTAGATGTGTAGAAACTTGCCTGAAGTCATATCGTTAATTATTAAGTAGCATGACTGGTCTTACCTCATAACTTATACTCTAGGACTCTATAATTCATCACAAATACAGTTTAAAAAAACCTATGTCAGATAATTTGAGGACTTTAACATTGTTTCACTAAACACAAATTATTCAACTGAGTAAAATAATATTTTTTAAACCAACAGTATCCTCTTGAGATTAGTATTCAGTAATCTTCCCTTCAAACTCCCTAGAACTTTAAATGCATTAAAAGCATGAATGTGTGAAAGGACAATGTCTGCATTGAGCTACAGAAGAATTAAAATAAGCACGTAAAATATTTTTCCTGGTATACAGAAACACATGTATTATATATGTAAATGCCAGGAAAGTCAGAGAGTCACCAAGGACATTTACTGCATGTCAAGCAAAAAATTAACTGTTTTAGGTTATGATGACAAAAGATCTAATTTCCAAAATACAATTTATAATAGGGAATACTACAGAAATTAATTTTTTGAAAACTTAACTAGACATTTTAACAACCACTGAAGCCCTAACTGTATTATTCTATGTTAACTTTCCTTCTAAAAGAGAGTATATGAAAGCACATGTAAGTTTGTGTGTGTGTGTGTGTGTGTGTGTGTGTGTGTGTGTGTGTGTGTGTAGTAAGTTAGTCTTATAAATTCTGCTTCAAATTATCCCAAGGTGTGATCTAAGCCTCTTACTTTCCGTCTTTCAGGTCCACCGAATGCAATATGCCTTGCTTCTTCCACAGTCTCACAGACAAGGCCATTTCCACACACGAACTGAATTACTTTCTTCAGCTGAGGAAACGGAGTCTTTATGACATCAATCATCATTTTACAGCCTTTAATCTCCCTCAGTCTTTCATTGACTGGCTTGATCTAAAAGGTTAAAAAATACTTATGTTAGATACACTAAAATAAAAATCAAATACTTAGTACATACTCAGAAAGCATATATAAGTATGACAGTAAAAAAATTAATCATATGAACTTATATGCAATAAAATTTGACAAGAACCTGATGAACAATATCCCACCACTGACTGGCCCGTGTAACATTTAAAGAAAAGACACTTCAGCAAAAGCCAGAAGACAGAATTTCCAGATTCGACTCTGCCATGAACCAGCTGGGCCAAAGCAATGCCTGTCAAGTTCCATGCTCTCAAAATCAGAAAATCTAATGGGAGATAATACCCATTTACATATGTGTCAAGAGAGTGGCACATCATGGAACTCAGAAAATCATTTTAGGCTTAAATGACCAGGAAAGCCTTCAGGCCTTTTTTGATATGACTTTCAGGCTGGGTGTATAAATAGGTTTTTAAAAAGGGTCTGCAATGATTACTGAAAAACAGCAGGTATGACCTCACTTTTATGAGAACAAGCCAGTGAGAAGTAATGATAAACAAGGCTGAGAGTCAAGAGCAGGGCAGTGTAAGTCTAGGGCACAAGCTCTCACCACTATGCACATGGCTGCAGATCAGGTCTTGAAAGCTGGACCAAGTAGAGCATTTTCTTCAGGAAGTAAAAAACCAGTAAAGGACGCCGATTATGGTAATGACAAGCCTCCTGCTACAGAAATTTACTCTGGATACTCTAAGGCCTCTCAGTACCTAAGGCCCCAAATTCTGTCCCCTCCACCAAGCGTTGAAATGAGTTTCCCACGATGTTTGCAAACATGTGATTGCATGTTTAACAACTGAGACCCAGGGTTGGCATTTCAGGGACAGACTGATAGGTCTTAACTGCTCCTATAGTTTGCTACAGAACAAAAGAAATTGCCGGCTGCAGGCAGAGTGGAGTACTGCTAGAGTAAGGTCCTCAAAATCATCAAGGTAGACTTACAGCAAAACTAAATTAGAAAGAAATGACATTAAATCAAGAACTACTATGCTTTGCTTACCGATACACTAATACCAGCCATTTGAGCGACTAACGGGCATTCAAGCTATGATGTTTTTTCTATCACTACCTAGTTTTAGGCAATAAAGACATGCTTTAAAGACAAGATTTTGTCACTACTAAGTAATAAAGATCACAAAACTCTTACATCAAGGTAGTCTAGAGCAAGGAATGTCTCCGGTTCAGCTCTTTCCTCCTTCAGAAATCGAATACAATCTTTTGCTACCTTTTCAGAGGCTACAACAATGGCAACCATGTAGCGCCCAAAAAGTTTAGTAACAGCCAGCTGGTATTTCTTATGAATAGGGTGACAGAGGTCAAGTAGTCTTCCAAACTTAGCAGGTTTTAAAAAAGGAGAAAACAAACACATTATTGAGGGACAAATAATTCACTGTTTTTTAATGTAACAAAGCATAATGGACCAAAAACTAATTTTATAGAATTATAAACATCATATTTGATTGTATCTTATTCAAATGGACATAGGTTTAATTATGAAGTATCCGTCTAGGTGTGCCGCACTTCATTTAAGAGAAGAGTAATGAGGAGAGACTAGCCTTACCAAGGTGTTAAGATATTTCACAAAGCTATGGTAACTTATCCACTCTCTGAGTATTAAATAAGAATCAATGAAGTGCCTACTACATGCAGGTACAGAGCTAGAAACTGTGTGACCATCACTGAACAAGTGACCTTACAAGGCTTTCAGTCCAGTAGAGAAGATATAAATAATCAGTAACTGTAAGCATGCAAAATAGAGAAATAATATAAACTGTGACAACACAGAGTACCCTGAGAGCATGTAATGGGGACCAGGTTGACCAGAGAAGTCAGGAAAGTCTTCCTATTACAAGTGTTATATATGATCTGATGAATGGCCAAGAATTAGACTGAGAATCAAAACCTTTACTAGAAAATGTCAGCATGTCAACTGTCCCATATCACTGCTCCCTAGAATATCTGAAGATTCAATTTTACATCTTTCTACTCTTTCTTCTTTTGATAGGTTCTATCTCAAGAATACCAATTTCTTTATGATAGGGCATCACTGTTTTAATATTTATTATCTTGTTGTTTGTTTTTCTCTTCTCCACTCACTTGTGATTAACTCAAACCTTACTTCTAGGTCAGTAATTTGAATTTCAGCTACATAACCCATTCCTTGCTACTTGCAATTTACTTATTAGTTTAGTAATAATGTTTATTCTTAATTTGTTTTCTTAGCTCTATGTTTTAATTTTTATTTTTTCTTAGCTCAAATGTGAATCTGGTTCTTTGAATTCAAGCTCTTATTAAATGATCCATAGCATGATATACTCATGGGAGATTTTGTTCAGTAAACTTCTTCCAGACTAGCCTCTTTTTTCTAAATGTTTTCAAATTTTACTAAAAAAATTTCTTTTAATTTTTTTTTTTTTTTTTTGAGAAAGAGACAGAACATGAGTAGGGGAGGGGCAGAGAGAGAGGGAGACACAGAATCCAAAGTAGGTTCCAGGCTCTGAGCTGTCAGCACAGAGTCCTACTTGGGGTTTGAACCCACAAACCGTGAGATCATGACTACAGCCAAAGTTGGAGGCTCAACCAACCAAGCCCCCCAGGCACCCCATTCTATATGCTTTTTAAATTACTCCTTCTCTTTATTACTGCATGAACCTCTAGTGGTCAGATTGATTGTTTTCATCTTGCTTACATGGGCAGCTGTTTAAGTTGCTGTGGTGGATAACTTTCCTGACTGCCTCACCTAGAACTGAGAGCAACAGGTGATCGACTAAGATTTTCTATTTTATCTTGGTATTTTCTGATCGATTTCCTAGCACCTAAGGGCATACAGGACAGGGGCAAGTGAGAGCTGAGTTGAGACTGTGTAGATCTTTTGTTTGAATACTTGAGTTTTGCTCTTTCTTCAGAGTTTTTAATTAATATCCTATACCAAGTTTCCTCTGCCTCAGGGGAGGAGGGAAAATTCCATTTTGGGAAGAGAGCTTTGAACTGGCCTTTACTTCCATCTAAAAACATCAGAGGTTCATGTTCTCTGATCCACTCGTTTTTAACCAAAAGGAACCAATATAATATGTGCTTGCTAGTTGCATGATTAAGGGATACTAGGTGAGAATTCTCAGGAATCTGTCAGTTTTCCTCCTGCAGAGTTAAGAACAAGAAATGCTCAATCTTTTTTTTAAATCATGGACTATCACCATTTTCTTAAGTTTATAGCATTAGATGTAATAGTCTCTTTCCTTTTTTGGTTGTTAAACTAGTTTCTGTCATTTTGTTTGGCACTGGGGGGAAGGATCTTGTGGCACCGCCTTACTCCTCCCCCACCCCTATCTAGAAGTCAAGACCAGTTTCAAAAGAGGTCAAGTGGTTACCAGTGCCGAAAGCTAAAAACAGCCCTCATAAAATAAGGACTGCACAGTGTACACTGGTGTTAGTGACAAGAGAGTGAGACACCACAACCCCAATAGCACAGGAAGTCATTCTGTGAAGCTGATACTCCAACAAACAGGTTAGATATTGCTGTGCTGGAGCTAATGAAGTATATTAGCAGAAGTGGATACACAGATTTAGAGAATAAAACTTCATTATTTCCAAAGTATGCCACTGATGTTAACTGAAAATATATTTAAAAAAATTAAAACCATGAAGAACATGAGGCTTGAGGTGATCTATTGTGTCCTTTGGAGACACTGGTTGTAACTCGAACTTTCTGGGTCATATTTTAATGTCCAAGTTTCTCTCAGATAATTACTTATCTTTAGACACTGTTGGAAGTTATTTAAATTTTATCACAATTATTTACTATTGTATTTTAAATATAAATAATCAAACACAAAACTAAAAGATTTCTGAAATAATTCAGCTTCCTAATAATGGTAACATTTTTAATCCCAAATAAGAAAGCTTAGCCCTTTTGTTTAAATGAACTATTCATTTCTAATTACCACAGAGTCTGGGTAAAGTCTTTTAAGGTGTTCCAGAACTTCTGCTCTCTTCTGCTGACGTTTCCCCTCATGGGTATCAATTCCAGCATTCTGCAATTCACTTCTAATAAGGTTCAGTTCTTCATTAACTTCAGACATTCTTGATTTTGTGTTTTCAATTTCAACCACTAGGGTTTCCTCTTGCTGTTTTTTCTCTTTCAAGCAATCCCTACATAATAATAACAATAAGTTACTACCAAAAAGAAAAAACAAAATTTAATTACAAGATACAACATACCGTGATCTGGCACTACAGGGGAATGGAACAGTGCTTATCAATTTTAAATGATGAAAATGACAATAAAATAAGCTCAGCACCAGACATGGGCAAAGATATTGTGATCATTCTTTGTTGATTCAGAAGATGCATATTTCTGAAGACTGAGAAATTAACGACAGATCGCTATAATCAGAGCAGTCATTGTGGGCTTAATAATAAGTAAACGCCAATGAAAATCAAAACTCTTAGTGACAGGATAATTAGGTCATGCCAGCTATTGTGACGTAACTTTTATTATAAAACATCAATACCAACATTTCAAGTTTCATCACTTGAAAGTTTATATTTTAAAAACTTAGTGTATTTACTTACATGGTTAAGTATAATTTTTAATTATCTACAATGAAATGAAAAAAAAAACAAAAAACAAAAAACGGAGGAGTGAGGGGCCCCTGGGTGGCTCAGTCGGTTAAGTTAAGTGTCTGACGCTTGATTTCAGCTCAAGTCATGATCTTGCGGTCATTAGATCGAGCCCCACATTGGGCTCCATGTGAAGTATGGAGCCTGCTTGGGAAGTTCTCTCCTTTTCTCTTTGCCCCTTCCCCCCTCAAAATAAATAAACACTTTTTTAAAAAAGAAAAAAATGCAGGAGTGAGAACATTATGATACAGTGGAAGCTTTCATTTCACAAATATACCCCAAATATACCAGACCCCTGAGACATAAGAAAGCCACAAGAATTTCCCCTGTACCCACATGCATGTTTTTGTATATTCTTCCAACTTCTCTATTCGTTTTTTATGATCTTCTATCTGCTCTTTTATATGTTTTAGATTTTCCTAAAATAGGAAAAAAAACTTAAAATCAATTACAACAAATAAAATTATTTTTCACTGTCTTCCTAGAAATTACTAGAGAATTGTAAAATGTTCAAAATTTGAAATATATCAAATATAACCATATGAAAACACCTATATGAGCAATGTTTAACTCGGAAAAGGCAGTAAGACACAGAGCTTTTTTTAAATGTTTTTAAATTTATTTCTGAGAGAGAGAGAGAGAGAGAGAGACAGCGTGAGCACGGAAGGGTCAGAGAGAGAGAGAGATACAGAATCTGAAGCAGGCTCCAGGCTCTGAGCTAGCTGTCAGCAGAGAGCCAGATGCGGGGCTCGAACCCACAAGCGGTGAGATCATGGCCTGAGCCGAAGGCGGACGCTTAACCGACTGAGCCACCCAGGTGCCCCAGGCATAGAGCTTTGAGGTTGGAAGAGTCAAGCTTCAAATCCTGGCTCCACCATTTACTAGATAACTGGCAACTTCAAACTCTAAGGGCTAATTTAAAAATATCTACACATTTCTTATCTGTCCCTGAAACTAATTCATTCAATAAATATTTTATTCCCTGGCTACCATGTACTGGGCACTAGAGATATAATAATGAACAGGATAGAATCTCTGCTCTTAAGGACTAAGGGCTGGTGAGAGACAGACAAGTGGGCAGTAATTCTAGGGGAGTGACTTGGTGTTACAAACAGCATAGGAACGTGGAAAGAACCATGGGCTTGTGCAGTTAGGACTTGACAAAAGTCTTCCTCCATTCACTTTATCACTAAATGCAAGTGCTGCGCTAGCCTTCAACTGGTTTCACATCTAACCTTTCCCATATTCACCCCCTGTACTACAGCCAGATTAACCTTTCTTACTCCATTACTAAGTGATCTAAAACCAGGAGTGTACCAAAGTGAAAACGATTCTTTTTCAGTAAATAACAGCAGAAGAAATGACATTTTCATGTGGAAAAATATATTCTATGAAGATAATTGTCATTTTATTCATTTGTTTTATCCAAATGAGTATACAAATTCACTGAATGAACATCTACTATGCTAGGTGCCAGAGGTATAAAAATAAGCAAGACACAGTTCCTTTTCTCTAGAACTCACACAATTTAATAATCATTGTTGTCATACTGAAATTCTATTATCTCAAACTTAAGAGTTCCATTCAAAGAGGGGCGCCTGGGTGGCTCAGTCGGTGAGGTGTCAGACTTCGGCTCTGGTCACGATCTCACGGTTTGTGGGTTCCAGCCCCACGGTGGGCTCAGTGCTGACAGCTCAGAGCCTGGAGCCTGCTTCGGATTCTATATCTCTGTCGGATTCTCCCTTTGTCCCTCCTCTGCTCAAACTTCGTGTATCTTTCTCTCAAAAATAAATACACATTAAAAAAAAACTTTCAAAAAAAAAAAAAGAATTCCATTCCAAAAGAAAAAACAAGATGAACGAGGACCACCAATTAAGTCAGTTGGAAGCACCTGCCTTGCCTTTATTCCCGCAGCTCCCGTGGCCTGTCTCATGCCAGCTGGGCTTCTTTGTGGTCATTACTTACCAAGGTCACCATCTGTTCTGCAAAGAACTCAGAACAAACTTCAGATATGGCATAGGTTAAAGAATGGGCTTTAATGAAGAAAATGTAAAAGGCCAGGGTCTTCCCACAGAGAAGTGGTTAAGGCCTGGGTGTTCTGCTTGACACATAATATGGGATAATCAGACTGTTCTGGTACCAGGCCTTCTGGATTTGAGATGCCAACTGATCATGCAGCTGTCTGGGAAAACCAAACACTGCCCAGAACCTCATGATCTCAGGATCTGTGGAAAGTGAAAGCCTTTCCCATCCTGTGGGAAACTGAGTATGGGTGCAGATTTCTCCATCCGTCTCCTACCTGAAAGTTCTTTTTCTACTACCAGTGTGTGTGTGTATTCAACAGCTGGCCACAGGGTGCCTGACGCTTGACTTCAGCTCAGGTTATGATCTCACAGCTTGTGAGACCAAGCACCGTGTCAGGCTCTGCGCTGACAGCATGGAGCCTACTTGGGACTCTCTCCCCCTTCTCTCTACCCCTCCCCCCACACAGGTGTGTGCATGTCTGCTCTCTCACACAAAATAAAAAAACCTTAAAAAAAAAAGGCAGCCACAATTCAACCACCACTTACTAACATCTAAGTAGAGTTCACAATGGACACTAATATAAATCCTGCCTTTAAGAAGCTTCCAGTCTAGTAGAACTGGTACCAATTAACTACTTCTTATCCAATCTGAGAAAAGCCCTTAGATGCAGATTAAGCCCAATGGGTCATGAGATGAGGAATAAATTATTTTCAGGTTTTTGGTGAGAAGAAAAAGTGGGCCAGAGAAGGCTTTGCAGTGTGAGTAACTACAGAATTTAACATGTAAAGATGAGGAGGTTTTCCCAAAACTAGCATGTACAAAAGCAAAAATATACAATGAGTATTTGCTGAAATCAGTGTACAATTTTATAATGTGATATGAATTATACAAGTGTTTTAAAAGCAGTTACTGCTTTGGTACTACATCTGTTTTTCTCCTTCCACAAAACGTCCTCTCTTTCACGCATGATCATCAGAGTTCGCCTTTCATACTTGGTCGTATTTTCATCTGCCAACTGACAACACAACTAACGTGAGAGGCGTACAGTGCAGCGTGAAGAAGACTGGCTCTGGAGACAAAGTGTCAGGAACCAAATTCCAGTTCCTCCACTTACGAGTTCAGTCAAGTTAACCATGTTGTGCCTTGATTCCTTCATCTGAAATTTGTAAATTCAACAAATATTTACAGATTATCTGCGCTGTCCCCAAGTGTCTTGGGATGATCAGCGAACAAAACAAACCAACGTCTCCCCGCTTTTGTGGTGCTTACGCTCCAGAGGGAAGGGAGCCAAATGTAGTATGTGAATTCAATCACATGTTAGGAGAGAAAAGCTTTGGGAGAAACAGAGTCGGGACAAGGGGAGCAGAAGTGCGGTGGGTACTACAATTTTAAATATGGAGGTCAGGGTAGGCTTCAATGAGAAAACATTTAAGCAATCGCTTGCAGGAAGTGAGGGAATGAAAAATGAAGAAATGAGGAAAAGCATGTTCCAGGCAGAGGAGTAACCAGTGCAAAGGCCTGAGGGCAGAAATACGTCCAGTATGTTCCAGGAGGCCAGTAGAGCCAGATCCCCGGGAGTAAGAGGGAGAACAGACGAACAGGAGGTTTGAAAGGTGAACTGGAGTGGGACGGGCAAGCAGGCGAGGCAGCTCTATGTAGGGTGCTCAGGACCTCCACTTAAGCTTTCTGTGTGATGTGAGCTACCAGAGGACTTAAAAAAGACCAAGTGTCATGACCTGACTTAGATATTAAAACCGTATCTTTGGCGGCTGTGCTGAGGCTGCTGTGGAGGAGACGACAGCGGAAACCTGGAGGCTACTACACGGTCCAAACAAACACACACACAAACAAGAAGCCTGCGATCCGGACCAGCAGCAGGAGTGGAGAAGTGACAGGATGTGTGGTACCCGTAGAAGGTGGAGCTGCCACAATTCCCTAAGAGTCAAAGATGGACCCCAAGTTTTCTGGTCTGAGCAACCAGCAAGAGTGAATTTTATCACCTAAACTGGGAGAGATAACATGTGGGAAGCATTTGGGTGTGAAGATTAGAAGTTCAGCTTGGTTTAAGTTTGAGATCTCTATTCAACATCCAGAATGGAGATGCTGACAAAGCAGCTGGAGATATGAGGTTGTGAGCAAGAAACACGAATTTGGGAGTCATCTGCAGATGATATGTAAAGCTATGGGAACATAGATCACCAAGGCAGAAAACTTAGGAAAGAGGAAAAACCAGGATGAGAACATAACATATATACTAGTATCTACTTCATAAAGTTGTCTGAATATTAACTGGGTTCATAGCAGTGCTGTAAAATGGTATATACGCGGGATGGACAAATAAACACTACACGATAATATTGCTGTTCTCTCTGGAAAATGTCAGACCCACTTCCAGAGACAGATTTCATTTTGAAATCCCAATCCTCAGTTTCCTCATCTGTACCCTAGAGTAAATGCCTACTCTTTGCTATTGTGGTGAGATGTACAGGAACTAATAAAGGCAACATAGTCCATAAACATTTTCCTCTAAATTCCAAATATGTACTTATAAATCAAATGTAGATATAATTCAGAACCATTTACCCTTTACAGTTCTTATCAGAAATGGTCGTACTTTCAGGATAGCCCACCAACGGTACAAAATATCATGATTTGTTATTATTGTTGAATTGCCATAATAATAATTTTACAGTCCAATTCTCACTCTTTGGAAAAGCAGGTCATGAGGCATAGAGAAAAGACCAAATACTTCGTATATTATCATACACTTTCATCTTATTCAACCTCCCTATCTCTATGAGGTAGACTTATTTGTCCTTACTGCACAAATGAAGAAATCAAAGCCCAGTCCAGACAAGTTAAAAAATTTAGTTACTTCTCAAGACTACACAGATCAGTGACAGAGTGAGACTGGCCAGAAGCCAAGTCCGCCTAACTCAAGGGCAGAGCACTATCATGCTGTCTTGATGGTCGCTTCCCATGTAATGCATTCAGCTCCTAGGCTCCTCCTGGGCGATGTCCTTAGTGTTTCCACAGGGCCTTGCGTTCGCCTCTGTCAGGATACGTGTTTGTTTTTACCCTTTATCTATCCTCGTCCTCACCTCACTGGACTAAAACACAGAAGGCTCTTTCTGCTTCTATCTTAGACCATGATGAAAGAGCACCTAAATAATACTAAGGAGAAAAACAGGGAATCCAGACTTTTTAAAACTAATTGCTTATTCCTAATGTAAGTCCATTTATATACTGAAAAGTGAACATAAAAAGAGAATAAAATTTCATTGACAATAGTTCCCAGTCATGACTGCACAAACCAAGGTACCTGAACTTCTCCATGTCTCCTCTTTTCGAATGCCAGCCTCTCTTTATCAGCCCTCTGTTCCCACTGCAGCTTTTCCAGTTGCTGGGTCATTATAGCCACTTTCTTTCTTACTTGTTCCTTAAGTTCTTTATAATGATCCAGCTGCGTAAGGAGTATAAAATTATTAAACTCACGTAAGAAACAGGAGAGGAAATTTCTATGTGATATCCTTTGACTAGAAGATAGTGTTATCAGTTTTAAATCAATTAGATCATAATTGGATATCTTCTCCAGGTAAGATAATGTGAACATAAAATGAACCTTTTCTTATTTGAACCTGCTCAGATAGACAGATAAGGTATTCAAAACCAACTCTATAGAAAGTCTCTGCAAGAAAAACTTAAAGAGAAAGGGGATTAAAAAAAAAGAGAGAAAGGGTATAGAACTTATCAACAGTCCAAAAGCAAGAGGAGTTCAGATAAAAATCAAGTATTTATAGAGTTATTTTGGTATGTATATATACACACACACACACATATATATAGTGATGTAAAATTATCATAAATGAATGAAAGACAAATGATAAAAAGTCAGTTGGGAGAATGTTTGAAAACTGAATTAAAAATTATGGGAGATCTACCAATTTGTTATAATTATTTTTTTCAAATTAGTTATACCGAATTGCATATTAATTCACCACCACATTTAAACCACCTCAATCAACTTCCCTCCTGCCAATTAAGTGGTCATGTTTCTTCAAAGCCACTTATATCTGATTTTTAAGTTTTTATAATATTCATAAAGAAAAAATGATTACCTTAAAAATGTAAGAATATTACCTAATTTTTATTACCAAATGATACCATTTTGTCTTGTTGAAGTATTTTCTATGACTTCAATTAACTCATAAAGGTTATAATGCCATCTAATCTTATAAAGTAAAAATGGCCTAAAGATTAAATTTAGACTCTGCACATAGGCTGAAAAATTTCAATCCCCATAATTGAGATGAGGATTGTCTGAGTTCAATCTCTTAAAATATCAGAGAGGACATCCTTTAAATTGTTTCTAAGAAGCTGAAATAACAAAAAGTTTTCTCATATGTTGACTCGTTCACCTGACTGGCTTCTAGTTCAATGTCTCGCCCTTTGAGTAAGATTTCTTCCTCAACCTGCTTTTCAAAACTTCTCCATGCACCATCTAAATCACCCAGCTCTGTCTCCAGGGCTTTTATGTCATCTTCCTGTTTAGAACATTGTTTTTCACTGTCCTTTATTGATTTCTTAGCCACATCTAATTTCTTGAGGTGGTGAGAAGTATTTTCTTTGGCTTTAATGTACTGAGGCCTTTTCTGATTTAAAAGTGCTTCAAGAGATCTAAAAAGAAAATAAAGTTTGCTTTAAAGTAAATTAAAATATACCATCTAAAGGAAGGAAATTCTTTTGATCAAATCACACATTTAAAAATAAATTTTAAAAATTTACTTTCAGAGACTATAAGCAGATCAGTGATTTCCAGAGGGTGGAGGGGGGTACCGAATAGGTGTGACACAGGGGAAATTTTTGAGTGGTAAAGATACTCTAATGGTGGATACAGGATATCATACATTTGTGAAAACCTATAGAACTTTACAGCACCAAAAGTGAACCTTAATGTCACGTACGCAAATTAAAAAAATCACTCAGGCGGCCAAGGGATCCTAGATGGAATACAGACTGTGACCTAAGAATCTACTGTATTACCAACGTATGCAATCACCTTCCTGAAAGGGACTGGGAGGAAAGGTGCTAACCTAAGAAACACTGAAAGTGAGCCAAGTCTACAAAACTAAAAGCAAGAGGACCTATACATACGGCACTGGGCTCTAGCTGCTCCCGCTGCTCCCATGAGGCTCTGGGTTCACAACGGTGGTACTGCCATAGGTTACTGGGACTGAAAATGACTGCCCACCACGGAAGCCAGGTCGCTCACTGTTGCCATAGGAAGTTATGGGCAAGCAAGAGAAGGTCAAGATCAACAGTGACGGCAGCTCATACTGTGATGTATTAGATAGATGCTATGTCATATAACATACATATAGATATTCCTGATGTGGAGAGTCACATTTTACCCCTGCGGCCTTCCTCTTCAAAATCTATAAACCTTGACTAATTATGAGGAAACAATCAGACAAATCCAAATTAAGAGACATTCTACAAAAAAACCTGACCAATATGCCTCAAAATGATCGAGGTCATCAAAAAAAAAGAAAGGCTGAGAAACTGTCACAGCCAAGAGGAGCCTGAGAACATGGTAACAAATGTAATGTGGTGTCCTGGATCAGAAACCAGGGAGAGGAGAGAAAATAGGAATGAACCACGGACTTTAGTTAATAGTACTGTGTGAACACTGGTTCACTAATTCTGACACACGTATCATATTAATGTTAGAAGTAGGAGAGGGGCGCCTGGGTGGCTTAGTCGGTTAAGCATCCGACTTTCGCTTGGGTCATGATCTCGCGTTCGTAGGTTCGAGCCCCGCGTCGGACTCTGTGCTGACTGCCAGCTCAGAGCCTGGAGCCTGTTTCAGTCTGTGACTCCCTCTCTCTCTGACCCTCCCCTGCTCACGCTGTCTCTCTCTCTCTCTCTCCTAGAAATAAATAAATAAAAATATTTAAAAAAAAAAAAAAGAAGTAGGAGAAACTGAGTGTGGGGAATGTGGGAACTCTTACTACCTTTGTAATTTTTCTGTATATCTAAAAGTATTCCAAAGGAAAAAATTTATTCAAAAAATCAACTTTAAAAATGTCACTTTTATTTTTATTTTATTATCAATGTACATAAAATCTAACTGTTAATAACTAATTTTTAAAACTTACTTTAACTCTTTTTCTGTTTGTTGTAGTTGTCTATTTAGCATTCCATGTTCCTTTTTCTTGGCTTTAACTATGTTTTCATGACGAGAAAGAGACTCTTTTGCGACACTCAAATTCTTGTTCACATGCTCTAACTCAGTTTTCAGAAAATGAATTTTCCTCTCATTATGATATAGTTGGAAAAGCTTTAATTGTATCTTGTTTATTTTCAGTTCTTCAAGGAGACTCTGGTAACGTTCTGCCTATAAAACAGTACAATTCAACAATAGTTAAAAGGGAATATATTAAAGTTGACCTTTCGTAAACTCAGCAAGAGTACCAAGAAATGATCTCTAAGGAATCAAATTATTTATTATTCACAAGTTATTAAATTTATGAAATAAATTAGTTATGTCATTAACAAAAAGTACTCTTGTGAAAAGCAGCATTATTTGGAGAAGGTTTCTAGATAGACTTATCCAAAAAACCAAGAAACCAGACTTTATTCTCATATCTCAGTGATCCGGTGGTAGGAACAATGAGATGGCACCTGCCAACCTGGGTCCTCGTCCCATTTCTGTTTGGACCTCAGAGTATGGCAAGTCTATTACCATTTTTTTTTAAGTTTCTATTTATTTATTTTGCGAGAGCACGCACATGCATTTGGGAGGGACAGGGAGGGAGAGGATAGGAGGGGGCAGAGAGAGAGAAAGAGAGAAAGAAAGAGAGAGAGAGAGAGAGAGAGAGAGAGAGTCCCAAGCAGGCTCGGCACTGTCAGTGCTTAGCCCAACGTAGGGCTCGATCTCACAAACTGTGAGATCATGACATAAGCCAAAATCAAGAGTTGGTCACTTAACCAAATGAGTCACCCAGGCGCCCCACCATTAACATTTCTGGTATCAGCTTCCTCATTTGTAAACGGAAAAAAGTTAAATGACTTACAGGGTCCCTAGCAACTTTAAATCCAAGAATTCCAGGTAAAATTCCTGCTATAAGATATAATTTTTATATTTATAGAACAGGAATATTAAACTTCTAAAGTATATGTAAAATGGAAGAATTTCCTTAACATTTGTACTATTAATAAAAGTAATAAAGAAATGGGCTGCCTTGAGAGAAAAGCTCCTAATCAATGAGGTTTTCCACGTAACAGGTGAAGAACCATTTCCCATGACATTGTAATAAACAGGGGAAATTCAACAATTCTAACTGTCCTCAAAATGTTTAATGTTCTGCAACTCTACTTTCTGAAAGCTGCTTCAGTATATTATGAAAACCACAGTCTGACGTTCACCAATACCACCCCTTTCCACTAATGAAGCCAAGGACATATACGCACATGTGAAAATATGAAGAAACGAACATCACAGTGAAAAACGCATCCACCTTTCATTTATTTCCTCAAATATTATTGACTGCCTAATATGTGCCAGCTCCTTGTTGCTGGGACTATAGTAGAGAAGAAGATGGAAAAAATCCCTGCTCTTATAAGCTTATAATCTAGTTGTTCTAATGGAGGGGGGGAGGAATCAGAGATTAAACAAGCAAAAAAAATAATAAACAAGATAATTTCATACAGCAATAGATGTTACGAAAGAAACGACAGGGTAATATAATCGTCCCAGGGAGGGGATGCCAACATAGAGTGGGGGTGTGGATAGCAAATGCCTGCCTGAGAAGATGGCAATGAAAGGAGAGAGTATTTGTCATGAAGAAATTCAGGCATACAGCTATCCAGATAGAGGAAACAGCAAAAGCTCTGAGCTAGAAGTGAGCGCGGTATGTACAATAAATAGTAAAGGCCAGTGTGGTGGGAGAGTAGAGGAAACCAAAGCTTGAGAGGTGGGTGAGGGGCTAGGTCAGCAGGCTGGACAGGGACACCAGTGGGAAGTACTGCACCGATAGAGGGTTTGTGCAAGAGAAAGACAGAATTTGGGGTGCCTGGGTGGTTCAGTCCATGGAGCGTCCAACTCTTAATTTTGGCTCAGGTCATGATCTCACAGTTCAGGGATTTGAGCCCCACTTCGGGCTCTGCACTGACAGTGGGAAGCCTGCTTGGGATTCTCTCTCTGCCTCCCCCCCCCCCCCCTCATTCTCTTCCTCT
>NW_027529175.1:5136277-5149471 GCF_008692635.1 Crocuta crocuta
CCACTCATTCTCTTCCTCTCAAAAGGAAAAAAGGGAGAAAGAATCTGATTTGTATTTTAAAAAGATCGTTTTAATTTTTTTTTAAGGTTTATTTTTGAGAGAGAGAAAGATACACATGAGTGTGAGCAGGGGAGGGGCAGAAAGAGAGGGAGACCTAGAATCCAAAGCAGGCTCCAAGCTGTCTGCACAGAAACCCACGTGGGGCTTGAACCCACAAACTATGAGATCATGACCTGAGCCAAAGTTGAACGCTTAACCAATTGAGCCACCCAGACAAAGATCGCTCTAAACATAAAGAACTATCCACCATAAATTAGGTACTGTATGAGGTACTGTAAAGCGCACCATGAAATACCACAGAACAGCATCTGCAAAGCATGTCTATGGCCTCCTAGAGGTTCCCAATACCCTTTTAGGGATACCCGAGAAGTCAAAACTCTTTCCATAATAATAATAAGACTTCATTTGCCTTTTTCATTGTGCCGACACTTACACTGATGGTGCGAAAGCCGATGGTGGGTAAAGCTGCTAGGCCCGGACATAAATAAGATTTAATACAGGAAGAGACAGGAGAATTCATCGGTCTCCCATTAGGCCATATATTAAGGAGATTATAAATATGTAAAACAATGTCACCCTTCTAGTTAGTTTTACGAAATGCAGTTATTTTTCATAAAAATGTTATTTACGTTAATGTGTAATGCTTCTTATTGCTGTTTTTACATTGGTCATAATGTATTTTTTAAATTTCTCAGTTTTAATTTCAAATACAATAAATATTGGTAGAAATGACCCACATTAACAGAAGCTCTTTGGGGACCTCAATAATTTAAAACAGTGTAAGAGGACAAGACCCAAAAGTCGAAAGCCTATGCTATGTAAGATATACACCCCTCAAGCTCATTTTTAGTTGGTAAAATCCGATATTTTTCAGGTTAGTACTGCCTATTTAGGAAAAAACAAAAACAGAACAGTAGAAACCACATCAAAAAGCTTATTTTTAATGAACAGTGGGCTTTGTCTTATATTATTTAAAAAAATTTTTTGGTAACCCGAAGCCAGTGTGTAGTAATGCTATCAGACAGAAAATCTTTGTATCCAACTCTTACTGGTTCATCTTCGAGACACCTTACCTCTTCTTTCTCTAATTTTGCATGTTTGCGCTCTGCAGCCACATTTTTTTTCTTATTAAAATTAAACTGTGCATCCTCTTCAGCTTTCAGTAACTTCCTTTTCTTTTCCTCATATTCTCCTATGAGCTCTCCTGATGTGCTGATTTCCTCAAAAAACTGGGTTCTTTCTTTGGGTTTTTTCATTGAAATGGACTCTACAGCTCCCTTTTAAAAACAGTAAAGCACATCAACATAAAATATATGGATGCTTTTTCAAAATCATGAACCAAATAGACTAGTACAGCCCCTTACCTGAAAAACGAGACAATTCCGTGCTTTGACTATGATGCCTATCTTTTCCAACTCAGCTACGTAAGCAGAACGACTCACCGGATTATCACCAAAATGAAATTCTGAGCATCCCCCTAAGAGAATAAAACTGTTATTAGAACTATAAATACTAGGGGCGCCTGGGTGGCTCAGTCAGTTGGGCATCCAACTTCAGCTCAGGTCATGATCTCACAGTTCGTGGGTTTGAGCCCTGTGTCGGGCTCTGTGTTGACTGCCGGCTCAGAGCCTGGAGCCTGTTTCAGATTCTGTACCTCCCTCTCTCTCTGACCCTCCCCTGATCACGCTGTGTATGTCTCTGTCTCAGAAATAAATAAAATACTAAAAAATTAAAAAAAAAAGAACTATAAATACTAGACATGTAACAACTATTCAAAATATAGTAAAATTATTTTTCTTATTAAAGTGGCCAGTTATGTAAGAACATAGGTGTTATTAATAAATGCATTTAACCAGTCAACAATTATTGAATGTCTACTATAGGCCAAGGAGAATTCTACAGTAGTGAACAAAACAGAGGACAGTCTGGACCTCAAGGAGCTTATACATCCCACAGTGCAGACAAAAAGGAGATATGTAAGTACAGTAAAGATAATGTGAGAAAGTATTAAGTGCTAAGAAGTAAAAGAGAGCTGGGAAGGGGATATGGAAGTTTCTGTGGCAGGGAACAGACATTACAATTTTTTAAATTTATTTTTTAAATGTTTTATTCATTTCTGAGAGAGAGACAGAGAGAGACAGCGTGAGCAGGGGAGGGTCAGAAAGAGAGGGAGATACAGAATCCGAAACAAGCTCCAGGCTCTGAACTAGCTGTCAGCACACAGCCTGACATGGGGCTTAAACCCACGAACTGCAAGATCATGACCTGAGCCGAAGTCATACGCTTAACCAACTGAGCCATCCAGGCGCCCGAAGACATTACAATTTTAAACAGGATAGTATTATGGACTGAATGCTTATGTCCTCCGTCAATTCATACATAGAAATCCTAACCCCCAAAGTGATGGTCTTAGAAGATGGGGCCTTTGAGAGGTGATTAATTTGCAACTATGGAACCCTCATAAATGGGATTAGTGGGCTTATAAGAGACCTCACGGTGCTCCCGAGTTCCTTCCACCATATGAGAACCCAATGAGCTGTAAGCAACCCAGAAGACAGCCCCTCATCTGACCATACTGGCAATGTGATCCTGGACTTTCAGCCTCCAGAACAGTGAGAAATAAACTTTCATTGTTTATAAGCTATCTAGTCTGTAGTATTTTGTTATGGCAGCCCAAACAAAGACAGACGGGCTGAGAACAAAACAAAGCTGAGGCACTGCACTTCTGTTCTGAACATATATCACCAAACCACAGTAATCAAAACAATATGGCACTGGCATAAAAACAGACATAGAGACCAATGGAGCAGAATAGAGAGCCCAGGAATACTGCATCAACTTATATGTGGAATCCCAAATAGTTAAACTCATAGAAGCAGAGAACAGAACGGTGGATGCCAGGGGGAGAAAAAATGGGGAGATATTGGTCAAGTGTTACAAAGTAAGCTCTAGGCCCAACAGGAGCTCAAACCCACAACCTCAAGATCAAGAGTTGCATGCTCTGCCGACTGAGCCAGCCAGGTACCCCTAAATACATGCAATTTTTTTACCTGTCAATTATACCTCAATAAAAATGAGAAAAATAAATTTACAATTAATTAAATAAGGAGTAGGCTATAGAATCCTTACTGAAACAGAGACTTCTGAGTAAAAACCCAAAAAAAGTGAGAAAATTCACCAATAAATATATCTGGGTGATAAAGTGGTAGAATACTTAAATTACACATTAAGATATAAGTATACAATATAAGTATTTATTTATAAAATAGTATTTATACATTGAAACATTAAGACCATGTTCTAGTGGACCAGAATAAAATATCAAAAACAAAAAACCAAAACCAAGGCATGCCTATATTATGAAGACTCTGTAACTCTTAACATATAGAAAAGATATTCATAAACAACTCTCAATCTTGCTTCTTCAAGAAACAGGAATTTCATGATTTAAATCACCAAATACAAACTCATATATTTCACTCAAATTGCCACTTAGTGGTAGAACACCATTTTATACAAGCCAAAAATATAGGGCATTCGGGTACCTCAGCTGGTTAAGCATCTGACTCTTAGTTTTGGCTCAGGTCATGATCTCACAATTTGTGAGACTGAGCCCTGCGCCAGGCTCCTCGCTGACAGCGTGGAGCCTACTTGGGACTCTCTCTCCTCTGCCCCTCCCCTGCTCACATGCGCAGGTATGCTCTCTCTCTAAACTTGGCAAGTATGTGTGTATATATCAACTCATCACTAAGAAAACAGATAAACATACATAAAGAATCTCTTTTATTTTAACCTAATAACCAGTAGAAAAATGCTCTTTGACAGTAGAGAAACTTGAACAACTATGTGTGATTTAAGAAGAGTCTTAGTGGAGAATCATAGAGGTTCTATTATTTGCTTTTGAAATTTGTCATCCGAGAGAGAGAGAAAAAGCAGATCTCTAGTTTAATAGAAATAATAAATCACACCCTTCAAAAAAATAAAAAACAGGTCATTTGGCTTAACTTCTGAAAAGTCAAAGGACTCATAATCAAGTATGTACAAAAAAAATACCTCGGATAATCCTTGTAAATGTTTTCTCCTCTCCACTTTCCTCCACATACACAATTTTTACACTCGCAGAAGAAGAGACAGGTTTTCCAATATGTGCTCCATGAATGAGTTCTTGAATATTTTTCACTCTTAAATTAGCTATTTTCTCTCCCATTACAAAACTAAGTGCATCCATTACATTAGATTTTCCTGGGAAAGAAAAGAGAGAGAAAAAAGTTATCCCTTAATAATAATTTAAAAACTTTGCCCAGAGCCAAAGAAGCCACCAATGGAAGTGAAATACAGCCAATACACCTGTCTAAATAGTAGTACTGCCTTGTGAACGAACAGTTTTACATAGATCACTGGGTTCTTCCGTGCAGCTATGGCAGAATTTAAGGATCTTAAGTAAGTGGTTTTAAACTCCAACTCTCTTCCATTATTAAATATTATACTATGGCAAATCATTTAACCTCTCTGAATTTCAGTTATTCCATTTTATGAATATTAACCATCACCTATTTTAAAAAATGGCTAACTATATCCAAGTTATTCCCAAGGACTATAATAAGGTTGCCAGACTATTTGATTGGTAGTTGCTGGTGGTACAGAAAAGTTATAGAGCAGGCCTGAGCCTGCAATCCTTTGAAAGTCCTGCTCACAAGATTGGCTGGCATCTGGGGATTTGTATTTTAGGAGGGTTTCCACCATTTTCTGATAAGAATGTCTCACTGTGCCTAAAACGTTTATACAATATGATTTATGCTAGACCCATGTTTTCTTTTTAGGAGTTTGAAATTTGGTAGATTTTGGTTTGTGCTAGACAGAGGGTGCCTAGCTGACCATTCCCCAGAAGAACCCTGGGCACTAAGTCTTTACCTGAGGTTCTCTGGTAGACACATTTCATGTATACTGCTACTACTTACTGCTGGAGGAGTTGCCTGTCCTGTGTGACTCCACTGGGGAGAGGATTCTTAGAACCTTGTGCCTGGTTTCATCAGTTTGTCCCCATGTGCTTCTCCCTGCTGAGTTTGCTCTGTTCCCTTTCACTGTAACACATAACAATCCTGAGTACAACTCTACGCTGAGGTCTGTGAATCCTCCTAGCAAATCATTGAAATGGGGCGGGGGGGTTTAGTCTTGGGGATTCCTGATCCAAAGGCCAAACTGTTATTCCATCATGAGCCCACAGTTTGCTCTAAGACAATTTCCAAGGTGTCATTGCTACTACCATCTCTATCGATCGATCGATCGATCTACCTACCTATCTATGACATTCCTTCCCCCATATCCACAAGTAACTTAAATTTCCAATGCCAGAACAGGGGGAAGATAATACAAAGAAAATACTGTCAGCCAGTGGAAATATGACTTAGTTTTAGAAGTTTATGATCTTGGCCTGAACTTACAACCCTGCGATCAAGAGTTGCATGCTCTATCGACTGAGCCAGCCAGGTGCCCCAGTTAATAATCTTCCTAAAAAGAATTACAGGAGGTTAAAATGTTATAAATTTATTTAGCTAAGTTTCAATTAACTATTGGGTATGAAACATGGCTTCTTGGGTTAACTGACAATCTGCAGATTGAAAGCTATTATAAGCCAGATAGATCAAAGTGAGTACTAACTGAACTGAATTAAGTCTGACTGTAACAGATTTAAAGAGAAACCGGTTTTGGTCAATCCTTATTTAAAATCTGCCTAAAATTGGGGCGCCTGGGTGGCTCAGTCAGTTAAGCGTCCGACTTTGGCTTAGGTCATGGATCTCACAGTTGTGGGTTGGAGCCCCGCGTCGGGCTCTGTGCTGATAGCTCAGAGTCTGGAGCCTGCTTTGGATTCTGTGTCTCCCTCTCTCTCTCTGCCTGTCACCAACTCATGCTCTCTTAAAAATGAATAAACATTAAAAAAATCTGCCTAAAATAAACACTTGCTTACTCAAATTAATTTAAGAACAAGACAAAAAAACCTCCCTGCCTAATGAAGGTTATATTCTATTAAGAGAGACAGAAAACAATTACATACTAGAATAAGTATCATGAGGAAATAAACTGGGTGACAGAATAGAAGGTAACTGGGAGAGACAAGTTCAGATAGGATGGTCAGGAAACATTTATTAAGAGTCTACTTACTAGCCAGTGTAAAGTTAAGACTCATCTGCTGAAAAGAATGAATGGACGGATGGATGGATGGATGAACAAACCAAGTCAAGTCTGGTAATGGTCAGATAGAGGACCTCTGATGTAAACAACTCAAAACCAACATCAGGAAAGTAACAATTCCAGAAGAATTATTTTGTAGGTCGTTATCACTTGATGAAGATGGACCAAATACTCAAAGATTTAAACACTACACGACCACTCTCCCATCTTAAAACCTCAATGTTCCCATTCACTTGCTTTCGTACCTAACATGCTAAGCCCCTTCTCACTCCAATTCTGCAGGCCCTCCTGATGTCCTCCTCCATTTCTTCCTTTCCCATCCTTCTGCCCATTCAAGTCCCCGTTATTTCAGGAGCCCCGTAGCTGCACTCCTCAACCATCATGCTCTTGCTTCCTCAAAGTCACTCATTCATCCCACAGGCATTTACTGAGCACCTATTAACCAGGCTCTCTGCTAAATATCAGGGCTAAAACTAAATAATAGGTAGGATTCTCTTCTAAGGTGCTTACAACAGTGGGTTATAGGACAAATTTGTATTGAACTCCATTTTATGCCAGAGATTCCACATCTGTTTACTCAGTATTTGCAACAATCCTATGAGGTAGGTTTTGTTTCATAAATTAAAAAGTAGAGACTCAAGGTCAAGCAAATCGTAGGTTTTGGAGGTGTCTGAATCCAAAATCTATACTCTTCCCACAAAAAGCAAAGAATTATAATCCACTAGAATAAATCCTAAAATAAAATTAACACACCACACACCTAAGAGAAGCACTAACTACTGGAGGCTCTGCGTAGACTTTAGCAGGAGATGATTCGGGGCTAAGTTTTAAAGGGTAATTAGAAGTTTGGGGAGGGGACAAACCTACCATTCCAGGAAAAGAGAACAGCTTGGTCATAGGTATGGAGAAGTGAGAGAGCATGCTATCATTCCAGTAAAAAAATGGCAAATAGGAGGCAGCTGGGGGGCTCAGTCAGTTAAGTGTCTGACTTTGGCTCAGGTCAGGATCTCACGGTTCATGGGTTTGGGCCTCGCATCAGGCTCTGTTCTGGCAGCTCAGAGCCTGAAGCCTGCAGCCGTTTCCGATTCTGTGTCTCCCTCTCACTCTGCCTTTCCCCTGCTCATGCTCTCTCTCTCTCTCTCTCTCTCTCTCTCTGTCTCTCGGAAATAAGTGTTAAAAAATTTTTTTAATGGCAAATAATTTTATATAGGTGACGCAGAACTTACCAGGTTGAAAATGCTAAGAGAGAAATTAAACTTTATGCTGAAGATTACGTAAAGCCACTGGAGGATTTTAGGAATACCAGTGACTTTTTCAGACATGTTTTATCAAGATTTCTCGGACAATAATCTACCAAAAAAAAAAGAGCAAAGGACATAAAAAGGCAATTCAGAGAAAAAGAAATATAAAAGGCCCTTAAACATATGAAAAGACACTTAAGCTCAGTCATAATAAGAGAATGTAAATTAAAACTGCATTGCCTACCGGATCTATCATATTGGCAAAAATCCAAAACTCTGAAAACATTCCTTTGGTGAGGGAGAAGAGAAACAGACCCTTTCATTTATTGTTATTGGAATTACAAAATGATACAACCGCTATAAAGGGGAAATTTGGCAATAGTTAATGAGATTATAAATCTGTTCATCTTTATTTTTTACTTGAATTCCAGTATAGTTAACATACATTAATTTCAGGTATAAATTATAGTGATTCAATAGCTCCATATATCATACCATGTCATCATGATAAGCATACTCTTAATTCCCTTTACCTATTTCCTCAATCCTCATAGCCCACCTCCCCTTTGGTAACCATCTGTTTATTCTCTATAGTTAAGAGTCTGTTTCTTGGTTGTTTCTTTTTGCTTTGTTTCTTAAATCCACATATGAAATCATATGGTGTTTATCTCTCTGACTTAACTCGTTTAGCATTATACTCTCTAGCGCCATCTAGGTCTTTGCAAATGGCAAGAGCTCATTCCTTTTTTATGGCTGAATAATATTCCACTGTGTGTATGTGTATGTGTGTGTGCATATGCATGTATGTGGTGTATATATAGATGTATGTGTGGATACATATATATGTAGAGAGAGGGAGGGAGGGAGAGTGCTTCAACTTGGTGTTGATGACACCTGGGCTGCTTACATCTCTTGGCCACTGTAAAGTAATGCATCTATAAACATAGGGGTGCACATATCCCTTTGAGTTAGTGGGGTTTTTAAAAATTTTTTAAATGTTTATTTATTTTTGAGACAGAGAGAGAGAGAGCGCGCGCACGTGCGCGAGCAGGAGAAAGACAGAGAGAGAAGGAGACACAGAATCCGAAGCAGGCTCCAGGCTCTGAGCTGACAGCAGAGAGCCTGATACGGGGCTCGAACCCATTAACTGTGGGATTATGACCTGAGCTGAAGTCGGACACTTAACTGAGCCACTCAGGAGACCCTGAATTCGTGTTTTTGTATTCTTTGAGTAAATACCTAGTAGTGTGATTGCTGGATCATAGGCTAGTTTTGTTTTTAACTTTCTGAGGAATCTCTATACTGTTTTCCACAGTGGCTGCACCAGTTTGCATTCCCACCAACAGTGCACAAGGGTTTCTTTTTCTCTACATCCTGGCCAATATCTGTTGTTTCTTGTGCTTTTGATTTTAGCCACTGTGGCAGGTATGACGTGGTATCTCATTGTAGTTTTGATTTGCATTTCCCTGATGATAAGTGGTATGGAAGACCTTTTCATGTGTCTGTTGACCATCTGTATGTGTTCTCTGGAAACCTCTCTCTTCATGTTGTCTGCCCATTTTAATTGGATTATTTGTTTTTTGGGTGTTGAGTTGTATAGCTTCTGTATATATTTTGTATACTAACACTTTATCTAAACCCATTCATTTTTTGAGTCAGCAATTCCACTTCTAAAAATCTATATCCCTGATTTATGTGCACAACCGTACGATGGCAAATACACAATTATGCAATTCATTACAGGTTGTTTCTAACAGAAAAAGATTGGAAATAACTCAAGTGTCCAAAAATTAAAGGAATATCTGAAGTAGCTGTATAACACCTACACAACTGAGAGTTACACAGCAGAAAGAGAACAGAAGAGGATACAGGAAATTTACAAAGTGCATAACAGCATATATAGTAAAAAAATATGAACTTTGATGTCATGAGAAGTGAGGGGTTAGAAATAGCAACACATCCGTATTTGCTTGCATTTGCAAAAAGAAACACTGAAAGACAGTCAAGAAATGAATGGTCATCTTTACAAGGTGAAGAGCAGGACATGGGAACGGAGACGGACACCTGTCTGCTTCTCCTGGTCCATTTTCTACCCTGCATCCTGCCCGGGATCAATAGGATCTCACGCCTTTTGGCTTCTTCTTGGATTGGCCAATGGGGAGCCAAGGCAGGAGGGAAGGAAAAGAACAGGGTATTTATTCCCTTGCTTCTCTCTCTGTGAGGTGGCTTCTAACTATCGTATCCTTCGATAGGTCACTACCCTTTCAAATTTCCTTCTGGGTTCCTTCTTCTCTAGGCCTTGGGTGGGGACAGACCCATCATGCTAACCTTGCAATTCATTTATAGCCTCCCACACATTTGTAATTACTCCCTTTGTAAACAAATGGTCTTCATTTGAGTGTGTCACCTGCTTCCTGTTAGGACCCTGACAGGAAGAACAGAGCAGAAGCAAGATTTTTGGTGTCTATTTTTCTATATAGTTTTGAGCTTTGAAATATGTGTATGCATTGCCAATTTATTAAAAAAAAAAAAACAAAAACCAAAACCAAAATTTAAAAATTCTACAAACAAAGGGTACCTGGGTGGCTCAGTCGGTTAAGCATCCGACTCAGGTCATAACCTCAGGATCATGATATTGAGCCCATTAATATCTTAAACCTGCTTAAGATTCCCTGTCTCTAAAAAAAAATAAAAAATAAAAATAAAAATTTTATAAATGAAAACAGAAACAAGTAAACTTAAGTGAGTATTAAATTGTGATAACCATATTGAGAAATGGTTTATTTCAAGGGACCTCAGATCACAAAATTCTGACTGTACATTCTTAGTGGGATATAGTTCAAGGACCAAAAAGAAGTATAAAAGAATTTTAAATTTCCTTTAGTGTCTTTATTGTTTGTAATGATATTGGCATCGGTAGTTTTAAGATCGTTTTCTCTATGTTACAGATTAAAGCAAATAAGTATATTAGTGATGTTAGGAGCTACGATTTTCAAAGTAAGAAAAAATATTTGCAATGACAAGAATCAAGGCTTAGTGAAAACATAGTTATGTTAATGCTGAATGAAAGGCACCCGATTAGCTCAGTGGGTTAAGTGTCCAACTCTGATTTCAGCTCAGGTCATAATCTCATGGTTTGTAGGATCAAACCCCACATTAGGCTCTGCACTGTGAGCACAGAGATTCTCTGCTTGGGATTCTCTGTCCCCCTCTTTTTCTGCCCCTCCCCTACTCACACACAAGTATGTGCACCCATGTTCTCTCTTCCAAAATAAGCTAAAAAAAAAAAAAAAAAAACAACCTCAGTTTTGTAAACCTTCATGAAATGCTGATTCAGTCAAAATTATTATTTGGCATTAAAACCATTTGGGTAGCATACACAGTAATTTCTGACATCAGCTGTAGCAATATTTTCTAGATAGGTCCCCTGAAACAAGGGGAAAAAAAGCAAAAATAAACCGGAACTACATCAAAATAAAAAGCTCTGCACAGCAAAGAAAACAATAAAACTCAAAGACAACCTACAGAGATCTTTGCATGTGAGATCTTTGCAAATGACATAGTCAATAAAGGATTACTATCTAAACTATATAAAGAAGTTATACAACTCAACACCCAAAATACAAATAATCCAGTTAATAATGGGCAGACAACATGAACAGACATTTCTCCAAAGAACACATATAGATGGCCTACAGATACATGAAAAGATCTTCCACATCACTCCTCATTGAGGAAATGCAAATCAAAAGTACAATGAGGTATCACCTCACACCTGCCATTATGGCTAAAATCAAAGCACAAGAAACAGGTGTTGGTGAGGATGTGGAGAAAAAGAAACACGTGTGCACTGTTGGTGGGAATGCAAACTGGTGTAGCTACTCTGAAAACCAGTATGGAGGTTCCTCAAAAAATTTAAAACAGAACTACCCTACAATCCAATAATCACACTACTGGGTATTTACCCAAAGAATACAAAAACACGAATTCAAAAGGATACATGTACCCCTATATTTATAGATGTATTTACACTGGCCAAGACATGTAAGAGTAGTCATAAAAAGGAATGAAATCTTGTCATTTGCAACAATGTGGATGGAGCTAGAGAGCACAATGCTAAGTGGAACAAATCAGAGAATGACAAATACCATATGATTTCACTCATGTGGGATTTAAGAAACAAAGGAAAAAGAGAGAGAGACAAACCAAGAAACACTTAGAGAAGAAATACGGTTACCGGAGGATAGAGGTGGGGGATGGATGAAACAGGTGACGGGGAATAAAGGGGATTAAAGAGTATATACTTACCATGATGAATGCTGAGTAATATATAGAATTTTTTGATCACTGTGTTGTATACTTCTATAACACTATAACAATAAGTTCTATAACTTCTATAACACTGTATGCTAACTATTCTGGAATTAAAATTTAAAACTTAATAAAATTTAAAAAACACACTTGTATAACTGGTTGATGAACATTTTTGTATTATGTCACAGTAACACTAGTAACACTAGCAGACTAGTTGGAAGGGAAAAACTAATTGTATAATGTAGTGATCACTGTCACCATCCTGATCCTAAAATGTCAATCTTAGCATCACTAGTGGTAAAACAAATAGATATTATGTGATGTAATACAATGTGAAATACACAACATCACCTATAATGGAATCCAACCAAAACTGTTTAATTTGAACCCATCAGCCTTTCATGTACTGAATTTTTTCAAATGTCTTTTCCTCATCTATCAAGAAACAGAATGGATCTGGGGCGCCTGGGTGGCTTAGTCGGTTAAGCGTCCGACTTTCGCTTAGGTCATGATCTCGCGGTTTGTGGGTTCGAGCCCCGCGTCGGGCTCTGTGCTGACTGCCAGCTCAGAGCCAGGAGCCTGTTTCAGTCTGTGACTCCCTCTCTCTCTGACCCTCCCCTGCTCACGCTGTCTCTCTCTCTCTCTCCTAGAAATAAATAAAACATTAAAAATTAAAAAAAAAAAAAAAGAAACAGAATGGATCTTCTTGTGGAAACAAATGAAGATTACTGAGGTGTGACACATGGATTAAAGCAGGGGAAGACCAAAGACTGGGAACTCAGCTAAAAGATTACTACACTAAACCAAGGAAGAAATGAGAGCCTGAAACACTGACAGTAGTGGCAACAGAGGGAAGATAACAGGTTATGAAGGAGGTAAAACTGGCCCAGACTGGTAATGTTCTGGGTGTGACAGGGAGAATTCATTTAAAGATGAAAGAGAATTCATTTAAGTGGCAGCCATATGAAACTCTGCGAGTAAAGCATTCTAAGTCCAAGGAACAGCATATGCTAAAACTCTGAAATGGAATTAAGATTAGTCTGTGTAAGGAGGGCAAAAAAGAAAAGTGATTCTGACCAAAGCATAGTAAATACAGGAAAAAAGAATATTAGGGAAGAGAAATACACAGAGGCCAGATCACAAAGGGGTTTGTGGATCATGGTAGGAAATACTAGATTTTTTTCCAAGTGTGGGGGAAAGCCATTTGAGAGTTTTAAATGAGGCAGTGCTCTGATTTATAGATTTCCTTTGTTTGTGTGTTAACCACTCACTCTGGGTGCTGTGAAAATGAATTGCAGGCAGACAAGAAAGCAAGCAGAGGGATGTGTTAGGAGGTTAGAGCAATAGTCCAAATGAGAGCTCTAGCAGCTTTGACTGTGAGAGCGGCAAA
>NW_027529175.1:5149493-5165143 GCF_008692635.1 Crocuta crocuta
AAAAAAAAAAAAAAAAAAAAAAAAAAAAAAAAAAGGCAAGAAACAACTGGATTCAGGATGTATTTCAGAGATAGAGTTATTAGGATTTATAGAAGATTAGATGAGGGAAGTGGGGTGTAGAAGGAGGAATAAAGAATGACTCTGGGTTTCTGGTCCAATTGCGTCCCTTACCAAGCAGGTAAGACCTCGGAAGGAATAGGTTTGTCTCATGGAAGTGGGGGAGAGGAAATTTGCTACTCTTTCTGATTATAGTATTTGTTTTTTAAAGACTGTATTTGTAAGTAATTTCTGTGCCCAACATGGGGCTTGAACTTGACTGAGCCAGCTAGGTGCCCCTAATTATAGCATTTTATAGGTCTACTAGAAATAGCAAAAAAAAAAAAAAAAAGCTGAATATTATAGACTAGATATATACTTTTGGAAGTCAGTTGCATAAGGATGGTATTTGAAGCTATGAAACTGAATAAGATCATGTGGGAAAAGAATGTAGGGAAGAGACAAAGGACCTATTTCCAGGGGGCGGGGAGGACTCTAGAGAGCCAGGGGAGAATCAGCCAATAGCTGAGGCATGCCAGTGAAACAGGAGGAAACCTAGTTGGTGTACAAAGTCAAAAGAGCAAAGTGACTCAAGGAGGGATGAAATGTGATCACCATGCTACCTAGACAGCAAACCTTCCTTTGACTAACTCTTTAAAAACACCCCCAGTATTTCCTATTTCTCTCCTGTTACTATTTTTCTCCTTAATACTTAACACCTTAACATTCTATATGCTTTTCTTATTGAGTCTGTTGTCTGTCTCTCAGCCTTTGAAGGTAACTTCTATATGGGAAGGGATTTTTGTCCTGTTTGTTCTCTGAGGAGAATAGTACGTGGCACATAGTAGGCATTCAATTATTTTTAAATGAATGAAATACCATTGATAAATCACAGGGGATGAGGACCGGAAATTGGCCACTGACTCGTATAAGATGTAGGTCAACAGTGACATAGAGAAATCATTTCAGTGGAGCCTGGGACTGAACACTGAATCAAGAGCACTGAGAATGGCTCAAAGAGTTTCACTGTATTGATAAACTGGGGCAATAGCCTAAAGAGACAGTGATGTTCAAAGGATTTTCCCCCAAGCATTTCATCATAAAATTTTTCTTTTTATTTTCAGAGAGAGAAAGAGAGTGTGCAAGTGGGGGAGGAGGCCAGAGGGGGAGAGAGAATCCCAAGCAGGCTCCATGCTCCATGCTGAGCCCTAAGTGCAACCCCACTACCGTGAGATCATGACCTGAACCAAAATCAAGAGTCAGATGCTTAACCGACTGAGCCACCCAGGAAACCCTAAAAAATTTTCAAATATACAAGAAAGGTGAAAGAATTTCATAGTAAACACCCACATGTTTACCACTAAATTCTACAATTAACATTGTACTATACTTCCTTTTCATACAGCTATCTACCCTCTATGAGAGTGATAATAAGGCATGTATTAATACCAATGAAAATTACCCAATAAGGGAGAAAGATAAAATCCAATGAGAAAGATATACAGAATAAAAGGGGGCGGGATTTAAAACAGATGTGGAGAGGACTCAGGTACGCTTGTAGTACTTCCCTGCTAAATATGCTTCAAAGTCTACCATTTTTTCCGTAAGGTTAAATTTATCACCCTGGCAAGGACTTACCCAATAGGACTCTGATGTTCTATGCCACAGCTCCCTGCACAGGCACTACATTCCTGCCAATTTGGACTATTAGCTGTTTCACCGATTGAGCTTCCCAAACCCCTGGAAAAATACTCTTTACTCTTTGAGCCAGCTCAAATGATAATTCCTCTAGAAAATCTTCCCTAATCATGATCTCTTCTTGTCTGTACCTCCCCAAAACAGATCTAGTGTTTTCCTTGTTTAAAGTTACATAAACAGTGTTATTCGGCCTCCTATTTCAGTTACTGTATTTTGTTATACTCCCTATACCTTGGGAGCAGAAGCTCTTAGAATACATACCTCCTTTTGCTTCTAACACTATGTATTTGTAAAAACTATTTGCTAAATTTGAGTGGCAAACATCAAGGTTAAAATCAAAGATGAAATTTTTCCCACTACCATAAAAAGCCAACATTAGATTTACTAAAAACAAACGAGAACATGTCAAATTTTGACAGGTGGCAACAAGAGGAAATTATTGCAAAAAGTGTGACTAATCAGCAATAAATTGAAGTTTAAGAGAAAATGAATATAACAGAAAATTATCAGTTGGGTTAGAAAATCTACCTAAATGTGCCAGTAATTCTTTCAGATTATTTATTAAAAGAAGCGTTCAAAAATATAAATGAAATACCACTTATTAAATTTGTCTTGGGAATTATCCTGAGTTTTAGCCTCTGTATAGAAGGAGAATGTGAACAGCTCATGTAAAATTCACCAAAAAGTAAACCAGAAATCTTTGTTGTAGAGAGATTATATTAAAGGCAATGCTGCAATAATCCATGACTGGCTTCCTATGGTTCTAAGCAAAGTCTCTGGGTTACCAGCGATTCTCAAGAGGGAGCCTCCAGGGCATGGGGACAAGAGGAATTTGTGGAGGCATTTTCACAATAACCTTAAGATTTGTTGTTAATCACAATATGTATTGAATTATGATAAGAAATCAGATCATTTTGAAACTTATATTTGGCACTAGTTTTAAAAAGTTCAAAACAACAGTTCAACAGGATCTTGAATGGTAATGGGCAAGTCGTTCAGGCTGACTGTAGTATTTTATATAAATACTCATTCAAAACATTACACTGTTGTAAGTACAAAATATAATTGAGCAACCCTTCACATAATCACCAGTTAAAAGGTGAAATCAACTGATGGTGGGCCTAGTAAGGTGATAAATGAGTGAAGATTAGGGTAGGAATGCAAGGATCGTTTGTAATAATTATCTTTTCAGTGTCTTTTTGATAACAGAATAAGTGTGAATGAGGTAATATATTACACAGAAGAGGCAAGGAAATCCTCAATTATGTGCACATTTCCAAGCTCACGTGTTCTTTCACATATACTAAGTGCAAAGAAAACATTAAACAGTAGTTATTTTTATAAAGTAACAGAAATTTCACCACAGTTCCATCATAATTATACTCTAGATTTGGAGTGCCAGGAAAACACATACTTCCGTTTCCTACTCAAGGTCTGTCAAATAAGTTACTTTATTCGGGCAAACATCATCTTTCAACCCAAGAATGGTTTCTGGGCTCAGAAAGGAAATCTGGACTGAGAGAGCCAAAAGAAGACTCCAGAGTTAGGAAAAAGCTCAAAGTAACCATCACTTCCGGCCCTCCACAGGCTGGCCAGGCCCCAACTCAAGTCCAGACTCCCCACTTACTGGACAACCTTGGAAAGTCATCTGGCCCCTCTGAACCTGTTTCCTAAACCGTAAAATGGGATACTACCCATTTGTGAGGATTAAACAGAAACAGGGGTGCCAGGAACTTAGTAAAACTCCATGAACGCCATCATTACAGCGCTCCCGTATACAAAGTTCCTTGAATCCAAATTGTTGTTCGGGCTCCTCAGAACCAACTACTTCCTCCAGATCTCACTGTCGATCTTTGGATGAGGAAGGGAAGGGCATGGAGAGGAGGGGTGTAGAGTCACACCGCCGTTCACGTCAAGCAATGACACTGCAGCCCAGACCAGACAGCACCCAGACCAGCATCAGCGGGTGACACAGTCAGAACTTAGAACCACAGAAACCAAGAGGACTGCAAAGGCCAGGACTGATCACATCCCTTTAAAAAGAGAGGAATTGGGGGGCACCTTGGGGGCGCAGTCAGGTAAGCCTCTGACTCTTGATTTCCACTCAGACAGCGATCTCACCATCATGAGGTTAAGCCTTGCTGGGAATGCAAGCTGAGCCTGAAGCCTGCGCAAGAGTCTCTCCCTACCTCGCCCTGTTTCCCTCCCCCTCTTGGGCACGGGAGCCTGCTCGCTCTCTCCAGATGTTTTGCTCAAAAAAGGAAAAAAAAAAAAAAAGGAGGGTGGAGGATGCCTGGGTGGCTCAGTCGGTTAAGCGGCCGACTTCCGCTCAAGTTATGATCTCACGGTTCGTGGGTTCGAGCCCTGCGTCGGACTCTGTGCTGACAGCTCGGAGCCCGGAGCTGCTTCAGATTCTGTGTCTCCCTCTCTCCCTGCCCCTCCCCTGCTCACATTCTGTCTCTCTTTCAAAAATAATTTTTTTTTTTTTTTAAAAAGAGGATTTTTGCAGCAAAGCGCCAGTCTCCCCGGGCACTGACCCCTCTATGACCACCTCCACGCGCAGCCGGTGGCAGGCTCTGCGGGGCTGACCTCAGGAAGGAACTTCACTGCTCGAACGTAAAAGAGCAGGAAGCTCTGAGCAGGGACCCCGACTGAGGCCTCGCGTCCACAGTGACTTCAGGACGGGCTGGTTACCTTCCCACCTCCCGCCCTTCCCCGTTGTGTGCTGTGTGCTTTGCGCCACGTGGAAGAGGCCACATCCAACAGGTGGCGAAAGGTCCCTGAGTTTGGGATCCCGAACCTGCTCTATGGCGACCTTGCTTTAGGGCTGGACACAGCGGGCACTGCGCAAAGACGCAACTCGCGCGCGCGCCTTCACAGCTGCTCGGGACAGGCGGGGGCGCTGGGAGGGCCGGGGGAGACGCCGCAAGGAGGGGGGTCCGGGACAAACCCGGGGTTGGGTCGTGGCCCAGCTGCAGAGGGTGAGGGTGGGCTCCTGGCGGCGGGTCGGGGTTCTGGAGGGGAAGGGCCAGGGTCTGGCGTTCGAGGTGGTTGGTCGAGGGCTNGCGGCGGCGGACGCAGGGCCGGGGGCTCAGGGCCGGGGTCCGGCACCAGGAGGACCGCAACCCCCGCGCGTCCAGCACGCTAGGCCGCGCTCGCGTCCCCTCAGGCAAAACGGGTTCTGGACGACCGGGAGGGGAGAGGCGTTCAGGGTCCCAGTTACCGGAGCCGTTGGGGCCGATGATGCAGGTGAACCTCTTGAAGGGGCCGATGACCTGGCGGCCCCGCCACGACTTAAAGTTCTCCACGAGCAACAGCTCCAGACGGCCCATGGCTGCGCCGTCCGCGCCTCAAGCGGCGTCCGCACACGCCGGCGGCAAAAGCGCGGGAAGTGCCCGCGGCGTCTCGCGAGAGGACAGCGAGACTCCGGCGAGCGCCGCGCGGTTCCCAAGCAACCGGGTTGTTTACGTTTCCGAGCAGCGCGGGTCTCCGCGCCTTTGCAGAGGCCGCGGGCTGAAAGCTGGCGGAGCCGGCTCGCGTCGCGCCCGCGCGGCCTCCTAGGGAGCCAGCCTCGCTGAGACCACCGCTGGTATTATTTTGGTTGTCTTTCCCTTTTCATCTCGCTTGTCTTAAAACCCCTTTGGAGTTTCTTCGCGATTTGCAGCCATGGAGGTAGCGCAGCCCAGAGACCTGGAGCAGCACTTACGCCTGGCCAAGAGGAGTCACGGGGAGCTGTGCAGGCAGAAACGGATCTTCAACGCCAGGGGCAGGCTCGTCGGGGTGAGGTCGTCTACCCGGTGGGCATGTGTAGGGGGAGGGGGCAGCGAGCGGGTGGGCGGCGGGAGACCAGGGACGAGCCCCTGCAGCGAGACTGCTGATCCAGGCGCGGCCGCAGGCGGCACCAGCTCTGCTGCGGGGACCAGCTCGTGTTTACCGCCGAAGACGGGGAGACCTTCGCAGACCACCTACTGCGCCCTCTCTCTTGCGGGAGAGGCGCGGGGCTTGCCTGCAGGGAGTGGCTAACCAGAGACCACAAGGCTCTCCTTTCTCTGAGCCGAGTTTTCTGCACCGCCGGGGGTTCCTTCCAGTCTCTTCATTAGACACAGGCCAGCGCCAGCGGAGTTACTATTTTGTGGTACTCTTGGGCTGCCCCAGGAAATGGGGCGCATGGCGATCCCTGCCTGACCTTGCAGAGTTCATGGCCCGGTGGACTCTGGCATTAAAACGGTCACACGGGCAAACCATAAGAGGCTCTTAAATACAGAAGACAGGGCCGCCTGGGTGGCTCAGCCGGTTGAGCCTCGAGCTTCTGCTCAGGTCATGATGTCAGGGTTTTGTGGGTCCCCAGGGAGGGCTCTGTGCTGACAGCTCAGAGCCTGGAGCTGCTTCAGAGTCTGTGTCTCCCGCTCTCTCTCTCTCTGTCCCTCTCCAACTCGTGCTCTCTCTCTCAAAAATAAACATTAAAAAATTATAAGTACAAAGAAGGAATTGAGGGCTGCTGGAGGGGTGGAGGGGCCGGGCTAAATGGGTGATGGGCATTAAGGAGTGCACTTGGGATCAGCACTGGGTGTTATATGTAAGTGATGAATCACTGGGTTCTGTTCCTGAAACCAATACTATGTTGTATGTTGACTAACTTGAATTTAAATAAATAACGTACTCTAAAAAATTTATATTACAAAAAATAAAAAATGGCCACATTCATATGCAGTGGAATCAGTGCTGTGAGGGAGGGGAGCATGGGGTATCAGGGGCGCACAGACTGAGACTGGGAGAGGAAATCAGAGATTGCTTCCTGGAGGAGGGGTTGCCTAAGCCCTGTTCTGCAGATATCTATAAACTAAGAGAAAGGGAGAAGGAAGCTCTGAGGACAGGCTGAAAAGGTATGAAAATGTATGAAAAGAATTGATGTGTACCTAAGATGACTAGTTAACAGTGGAACAAGGCTTTAAAAAGATAAGTAGGATTGGTATGAACCGACTAAAATCATCTGACTCTAACTCCTCTCCCTTTGTTTTCCATTCCCAGGGAGACACAGAAGCCTGGGACTTTCAGGTTCATGACCGGAAGATAAAAGAAGCAACTGAAAAAGCTAGACATGAAACTTTTGGTGAGCATCTCCGAAAGCCTATCTAGCAGTTTGGGGCTGTGTAACTCTAGACCCCAGTCCTCATTGTTTCAAAAGTGTAAAAGCTTGTCATTTTCACCCTCTTCACCCTTTTAAAAATTTTACCATTGCTTGTGCTCAATTAATGTGTAGATTCTTTCTCTCTTAAAAGGAAAACAGCTACTGAATTCTATGTGGGTTGTAGGAAATATATTGTAAAGGTAAAGGTGCATTGTTCTCGGTTTTCTTTTTTTCTTAATGTTTATTTTTGAGAGAGAGAGAGAGAGTGAGGGAAGGAGGGGCTGAGAGAGAGTGACAGAGACAGAGACAGAATATGAGGCAGGCTCCAGGTTCTGAGCTGTCAGCACAGAGTCCTACTCAGGGCTCAAACTCACAAGCTGTGAGATCATGACCTGAGCCCAAGTCCAACGCTTAACAGACTGAGACATCCAGGCGTCCCTGTTCTCAGTTTTCTTTAAAAACCAACATGAAAACCCTTAAACACACACACCATTCTCTGCCAAGATGTTTCAGCTCTTCTCCTGGAGACAGCTGCTTGAACTAGAGGGCATCTCGGCTGACACCCTGTACTGACTCAGAGCTAGATAGTGTGAGAGCTCTGAGATAAAAATTCCAAATAGAGGCACCTGCGTGGCTCAGTCGGTTAAGTGTCTGATTCTTTTTTTTTTTTAATGTTTTATTTATTTCTAGGAGAGAGCGAGAGAGAGAGAGAGACAGCGTGAGCAGGGGAGGGTCAGAGAGAGAGGGAGTCACAGACTGACACAGGCTCCAGGCTCTGAGCTGGCAGTCAGCACAGAGCCCGACACGGGGCTCGAACCCATGAACCGCGAGATCATGACCTAAGCGAAAGTTGGATGCTTAACCGACTAAGCCACCCAGGTGCCCCAAGTGTCTGATTCTTGATTTTGGCTCAGGTCATGATGTCATGGTTCATGGGATTGAATCCTGAGTGAGGCTCCTTGCTGAGCGTGGAGCCTGCTTAAGATCGTCTCTCTCTCTCTCTCTGCTCCTCCCCCATGTGAGTGCACGCTCTCTCACAAAATAAGTAAATAAACATTT
The DNA here is from genome assembly GCF_008692635.1 of Crocuta crocuta. Taxonomy (NCBI): domain Eukaryota; kingdom Metazoa; phylum Chordata; class Mammalia; order Carnivora; family Hyaenidae; genus Crocuta; species Crocuta crocuta. Next base: position 5,157,415 of record NW_027529175.1, read on the forward strand.
TTTTAAAAATTCCAAATAGAATTATTTTCCCAAATCAGGTGCAACAGGTCCAGCTTATTTCTTCTTAAAGCACCATAAGGACCTTTTAAGTAGAAGGAGGATAGAAAATTGTATGTACCAAGGGCTATCCATTAAATGTTAAAATATATAAAAAGAAATAAGCTTAGAGAAAGACAGAAAGGAAATATACCAGAATGTCAGCAGTGGTAATGTTGGAATGACAGAATACAAGGGAAATGTATTTTCTTCTTTGTACCATTCTCTAGTTTCTAAATAGCTTACCTTTGTCGTGTTTAAAAATAACTCAAACCTGGGGCACCTAGGTGGCTCAGTGCATTAAGCGTGGGACTCTTGATTTTGGCTCAGATCATGATCTCACAGTTTGTGGGATTGAGGCCTTTGTTGGGCTCCTCGCTGGGTGTGAAGCCTGCTTGAGATTCTGTCTCTCTCCCTCTCTCTCTCTTTCTCTCCCCCCCACCCTTCTTCCACTTCCACCCACACACTCTCTAAATAAACAAATTTGAACAAAATAATTTTTACAAGATAAATAAAACTTACAAGAATGATATGACAGACACTTATATACCTACTACCAGATTAAAATGTTATCATTTTGCCATAGCTTTAGATCTTTTATTTTAAGAATGTTTTTGAGAATTAAATGCTATATATGTATGTATGTGTATCTATAGCCATATATATAAGTGCTATCATGTATATAAATATGTGTGTTTTATATGTATATGTAAATATATATAAACCTACATATGTAGATGTATAGTTATAGATGGATAGATAGACCTCTCCCCCACGTCCCCCTCTTCCTCCCTTCTCAGACGGACGCATCATTCCCACGCACGTTTCTTATAATTCTGTACTATTTATGGACATACTCATGACAATATAAGATTGCATGTGTGTTTTAAAATTTTATGTAAATTTCACATGAAATTTTACATAAATACATTGAGTGGATCCTTTTGCAACTTTTTGTTTTCACTGTATTTTTAAAATTAATCGGTGATCTACATAGAGAATGCTCACTTTGTCCCGTATATTTATATGAATTAATTGCAATTTCTTTATTCATTCCCCCATGGGTAGATTTTTTTCCAAACACTGCCGCATGCCTATCCGTGCATCGTGTCCCTAGTGTATGCAGGTGACAGACACCCTAGAAGGGGAACTAGTAGGTATTAGGGTGTGTGTGTTTTCCATTTTACGGGATATTGGCCAATTGCTTTCCAAAGTTATAAGTGCACTAAGTCACACTCCCACAAGCAGTGAATGAGAAATCTTGTTTCCTTACCACCCTTACTAATGTCCTTACTAACATACTCTATCATTAGCATTTTAAATATTTTGCCAATTTATTAGATATTTCCCACCTTGTAAGGTCAATCATCTTTTCACAAGCTTATTGATCATTCAGGTTTCTTTATAGTGATTTTCCGGTTCCTGTTCTTGGCACACTGTTTGCTTTGGTTGTTTGGTTTTTAAAACTGATTTGTAGGTACCCTTTGCATATTCAGAATACTAATTCTTGGGGCGCCTGGGTGGCTCAGTCAGTTGAGCGTCCAACTTCAGCTCAAGTCATGATCTTGCGGTTTGTGGGTTCGAGCCCTGCATCATGCTCTGTGCTGACAGCTCGGAGCCTGGAGCCTGCTTCCGATTCTGTGTCTCCCTCTCTCTCTGCCCCTCCCCTACTTGCACTCTGTCTCCCTCAAAAATAAAGAAACATTAACATTTTTTTTAAAAAATACTAATTCTTTAATGATTGTGTTACCCTTTTGGAGGCTTTATATTACTTTTAGAACCACTGGAAATTTACAATTTTTTAAAGTGGATCAAATGTATTTTTCCTCTGAACCTTAACCTTACGGATATGCTGTGTCTCCTCTAGCTGCTGAAATGAGGCAAAATGACAAAATCATGTGCATGTTAGAAGGCCGAGAAAGGAGAGATAAGAAAAGCCTCTGTAAAGCCATCAGTGATTTCCAGCAGACCTTCCAGAAGCCAGAAACTCGCCGCGAGTTTGACCTGTCTGACCCCCTGGCCCTTAGGAAAGATCTGCCCGCGAGGCAGTCAGATAACGATATTCGGAACACGGTGTCCGGAATGCAGAGGTTCATGGGAGAGGATTTAAACTTCCACGAGAGGAAGAGATTCCAGGAGGAACAGAACCGAGAATGGGCCTCACAGCAGCAGCGCGAACAGGAGAGGGCCCGGGCAGCCCAAAGGCGTGCAGGTAACGGAGCCAAAAAGCACAAACGGGCCTCCGTACTTTCTCCGACAAATCGGATTCCCCTGGGCTTTCCCCCTGCCCCGTTTTGCCTTTCAAGTCCTTCCACTGTGCTGCGTTGGCTGCGAGGGGAAAGAGCCTGCCTTCCGGGATGTAAACGTCTTCGTTTCTGAGCTTGCAACCCTGTGCCCCCCGCCCGGGGTTCCAGAAGGTACCGAGTGGCTCAGAATCCGCCCGGCCCTCAGTAGGCGCCCAGTCTGCTGCGAAGACAGCGGGAAATCCACAGGCCCAGTGGGGGCTTCTGGGGGCTGTGCTAGAAGCTCCCGCAGGGTATGGGGAGTGCAGCCTAGGGCTCAGGGGTCCCGTGGCCTCAGCAGGCCCCTCCAGGCCCCGGGAACGGCTCTGGCAAAGCCTCCAAGGCGTGAAGCAGCCTCCATCCCTGAGTGGCTGCGTAGCCCCTGGCCGCACTCGGGTGGCCCGTGTTTGTGTGGACCCCCAGCGGCCCCTGGTCTCCGGTGACCTCTCCTCCCAGGAAGGCTGGGTAACGGAGAGGACGGCGTCACCGCTCTCGTGCCACGTGCCAGCCGGGTTACAGGACACAGAAGAGCTACAGTGAAGACGCAGGCGGGATCCGTGATACTGGACGAGCCCCACAGCCCTGTCCCTCTAGTTCCTTCCCTGCAGCCTCCCCCCAGCCTCCCCTCCTCTCTTCTCTCTGTGTTCTCTGGGGCGTGTCTCCCTGGACGGCTATCTCCTGTCCCCTCTGCGTGCACCCCATCCAGACTTCTGCCTCCACCCTGCCCTGAACCTGCCTGGCCGCCGTCACCAGGGCCTCTGTCCCGCCACATCCAAGCTCCGTTTTCAGGCGGCTCCTTCATCCGCGGCCTGTGCGGTAGCCGATGGTCTCTTCCTCCTGGAAATACTCCCCTCCACCAGCTTCCGGGAAACACCCTCATCCCCCCCGGCGCCCCTCCCCTTTTCTCCTTTTTTGGGGTGTGTGTGTGTGTGTGTGTGTGTGTGTGTGTGTGTGTGTCTCACCAGCGCCCTCTGCACCTCTCCCCTCAACCACACACCGTCTGTTGGTGAGCTCAGCTAGTCTTGTGGGTTTAAACACCACCGATAGGTCATCTTTCCCCAAATTTACCCTTCCAGCCCGGATTTTCCCCTGAATCCAGGCTCATACATCCAGTCACCTCTGAACGTCGATCTGCTCTTCGATGTCTCGTAAACTTACCGAAGTCAATACAAGGCACACCGGCCTGCCGCCCACGAACTCCCACCCCGTCAGTGGGAGCTGCGTTGTCGGGTTGCTCAAGCCCCAACCCCAGGGCATCTTGACTCCTTCCTTTCTCTCCAATGCCGTATCCAGCCCAGCAGCAAATCGTCTCAAATCCCAGCTGTGTCTCTGCAGCTCCCCCATCACCCCTCTGGACGCAGCTATCAGCGCCTCTCAGGGGACCATTGCTCTTGCCCCTAAGTGGTCTCCCTGCCTCCGCCCTTGCCTCCTCTACTGTTGCTTCTCAACCCCGTGACCAGAATGATCCTGCCAACAATGCAGCTAGATCTGGAGCTCACACCCTTCCAATAGCTTCTCATTTCACTCGGAATAAAAACCAGATTCATTTCTCGGACCACTGCTCATGGGGGTTCAGATGGGGTTCATCTGTTTATGACCTAGCTCATCGCCCAGACAGTAAGCTTGACAGAGGCAGGAAGAGCCGTCTTACCCGCCACCGCACACTGTGTGTCCGGCAGGTGCACAGTCCTGTGTCCCTCCTCGTGGCGCTGTGTCCACGGAGAGGGTAAAGGGAGAGGGGGAGGCAGATGAAGCTCAAGGGGAGCAGAGGCCACTAATTCACCGCTAAGGTTTGGTCTTTGTTTTTGGAGATCGGGAGGACACCACGGGGCACTGACATCACATGAAGGCCTTTGGATCAGTGACTTTTTTTAAAGGAACAGCCCTGCAGTGTGGGGGTTGTCCTGCCTCCTGGATGAGGGCTAGAGGCTCGGAAAGGTTGGGGAAATAGTTCAGGTTCGCAGAGCTAGGAAGCGTCTGGGCCGCGATAGGAGCCTGCTCTTGTCTGACCTCAGACCTGTACGTTTTGCTGTTTGATGCTCCACATGAACCCCTTCTGCTGCTGCTTGCGCTCCACGTTGGCCTGGCAAAGTCCTGCCGTAGCTGCATGAATAGCTCCCTGCTCTGACACCCCTTCTCTGGGGAGCCCCCTCTGGTCGCCACAGCAGAGCTCCCTTGCCCATTGTAAGGATGATGGATCGGGGCCCCAGCCCAGGACCACAGCAGACATTACCAATCCCCAGCAAACATCATCAATCCCCAGCAGGCATTACCCAGTCGCTAGCAGACGTTGCCAATCCCCGGCAGTGATGCTGACGCTCGGAGCCGGCACCCAAGAGCTTTACCTGAATCCCCTCATCTAAGTGTCCCAGCAGCCCCGGCAGCCTCGCTCTTGGACGAGGGCAGGAGAAGAAGACCTGCGTGGATGGAGCACTCTGCAGGGTGCTCCGCACGCCCGGGGAGGGGCTCTGGGTGGGCACACGAGGTGTGACTGCCTTTCACTTCCTTCCAGAGGACCTCTACTTCAAGACAAGGCTGCAGTTTGATGAAACGGCCAAGCATTTACAGAATCTGGAAAGCGCCACCAGAAAGGCGGTTTGTGCAGCTGTGAAAGAATTCAACAAGAACCAGGTATATCCCAGGCTCTGTCTGGAGGGAAGGATGAGCACACAGCCGCTTCCCCGGGCGCCCCCGTGTCCCCGTCCCAAGCCCAGCCCTTCACCGGCTCGCACCACACAATCCGCAAGGCCCTGCCAGGGGCTGCCCCGCTACAGGGATGAGTGAGACCCAGCCCCCGCTCCTGAGCTCTGAGTCGGGGGCGGGGGCAGGGGTGAAATTCGACCAAACTAACCCTGTGAGCCTGGCGATGGGGGTGGGGCATGTCTCTAAATTCTGTAAACCTCAGATTCTTCTCTAACACCAAGGACCGTGACATCTACCTAAAGGGCCATCTAGCACTGCTCTAACGCCTTGCCTCACTTCTTTAGCACCTCTCTGAGCTCATCCTCAGCCAGGACAGGCCGCGGGCACTCCCTACGGGAGCGATTATCATGCTGACAGCGCTCCTGACACCTCCCTCCTCCCTAATGCCTGCAGGGCGTCCTCCCAAACTCTCCACTTCGGCCACCCCCTCACTGGCCTTGCTTCAAGCTCTCTATCCTGCTCCAGGCCTTCTTTTCACACGCAGGCCTACATCCTGGGTGGGATGGGCGCCGCCCTGGAGCTGCCCAGAACTGTGGTGTGCGGAGCAGGGTGTGCGGACCATCCGCTAGAGAGCAGGAAGGGGGTAGAGACCTCGGCTCCAGTATTTGTTTCTCGCCTCACCATGTTTAATCCCCAAGTGTGCGTGCGCGTGTGTGTGTGCGGGTGTGCATCATGAAGTGCATGCTGTCTGTATGGTCTAGTGGTACCACGTACTGAGCTAAATATGTTGGAGACACAAGCTCAAAAATGCCCTGCTGGTGGGACACACTTAGGTAACCAAAACGTCCTGGAGAGGCCGGGCCAGAGACCAGAGAGAAGGTTGGCTTTCAATGGGGCAGAGATCTGGGGGGGGAGGGCGGAGCCAAAGACCGAGGAGGGCACACTGCCAGCTTCCGTGGTGCAGACGGTGCCTGAGGACAGGTACTTGCTCCAGGCCCCGCGGAGAATTCATGGCGGAAGGGGCCCTCCTGTGCTGCATCATGTGTCCTGTGGCCGCTCTTCCCGTCGTGCGTCTAGCTCGGCAGATCATTTACTGAGCCCTGCGGCCGTGGGACTGCTGTGTGCTTCCTCGGAAACGGTGTTGCCGCTCCATCGACGGGCTCATGCGGCGACCCCTTCAGTGAGCGCCTGCAACGTGCTGGCACTTTCGGTCCCCCGGCCCCGCACGTGCTCGCTGCAGGACAACGCGGCCAGAAGTGCCCCCTGCGCCGGGGGCAGCCACCCTTGGCTTTTGCGGCGCTGTTCCTGGCTAGAGGTAGGCTGGATGCATCAGCCTGGGGCATTAATCCAGAGGTCCAGGTCGCTGCCTCCAGGGCAAATTGCAGGCGGGTCAGTCCGGCTCCACCGAGGAGGGACGAGGAGAGGGCTGCTCCTTTCCTCAGGCACGGGTTGTGGCTCAGGGCTGCTGGCAGATGCCGGAGGCCGGCTGTGCGGGCTCCCGTCTGCCGCTGTGGGAAGTCCCGGCTCAGGGCCTCCGTTTTATCATCCGTAGAGTGGGCATGGTGGTAACGCCCAGCAGGACTAGTCAGAGTGAGCTAAGCCAGNGGGGAAGTGCGACTGCACCGGCAGTGTGGTGACCAGCAGCGACGGCTGTCGCGCGTGCCCTGGGGGTGGTTGTGGGATCAAGAGTTCACACACGCAGCGGGCTGGGGCGGTCGCCGCGCTGTCGTCCGGCTACCCTCCCCGGCCAGAGGGCCGTGATTAACTGAGAAACAAACAACTAATTAATAAAGAGACAGGCTGGGGTGGGGGTGGGGCAGTCCAGCGCGTGAACCCAGGCTGGCGGCACCGCCAAGCTGGCGCTTCGGTGACGCCGTCGAGCGGGCCTTGCGGTGAGCAGGGGCAGCGTGCTGGGCGCCTTGCCGAGTGCCCCGTCTGTTCACTGCTAGACAGCACGGGGAGCACTGAGCTTGACTTGACCGAGAGACGGCTGGCTGCAGCCCAGAGGGGACGCGACTTGTTCCCGGCCACACGGCCAGGGCCCTCTTGCTCCACTCCTCACCCTCCCTGGAGCAGGGGGGTCTGACCCGGAATCTGTTGGTCGCCAGGGCCGTGGCTGATGTGCATTTCACCTTTGAGAAGTCGCCACTGTTGTGCATCACTCTGGTGGGTGTTCTTTGCAGCCTGCGGGCGCCCAAGGTGCCCAGGGCCACTGGGGCGGGCACGGAGCCCTGCCCTGGGGTGAGTGAGGCCCCGCCCATAGGAGATGGCGGCCTAACCCGGGGAGACGGCTCCCTGCTTTGGCCAATCAGTGCAAATAAGCAGCTGCAACTGTCCTACACGCATCCAACAGGTGGGGGCTCCCTCAGCCCAGCCGTCACGCCGTCATCATCCAGGCAGCCAGGGTCCAGGGGCCGCCCCACATCCGAGCCTGGCGAGTCTCCGCCCCCACCCCACCTGCCCCAGGTGCACTTGACCACACTCTTCCTTCAGTGAGATTTGCCGGTCTTGCTTCAGCCCCCATGGGGTCCCCCAGGGCGTCTTCCTCACCGTCCGTCCTCCCCTGTGCAGGCCACCGAGTCAGTGGAAAGGAAAACTCGAGAGAAAAAACAAGAAGAAGAAGACAACTTGGCCGAGATCTCCAACCTGCTGCGCGGGGACCTGCTCTCTGAGAACCCGCAGCCGGCAGCCAGCTCCCTGGGGCCCCACCGCGTGGTCCCCGACCGCTGGAAGGGCATGACCCGGGAGCAGCTGGAGCACATCCGTCT
>NW_027529175.1:5165215-5166953 GCF_008692635.1 Crocuta crocuta
GGCTTGTTCTAACCGCTGCTGTGCTTGTCCCTAGAAGCAGCTGTTGAGGCGTGCTCGGGGAGAGAGGCTGGGCCAGGGGCTGGAGGGTGCTGAGTTTGAGAAGGGTCCCCAGGGGACTGGGAAGTGACGCTGGAACAAAGACCTGCAGGAGGGGAGGGGGCGCCCCACGATTAGGAGGGACCACCCCCTGGTGAACTGCAAGGACAGAGGCCTGGGGGAGGCTCAGAGAAGAGGGGGGGCCCAGTGGCTGCTGAGGGATGAGGGGAGGGGCAGGAAGGGGTCTGGGAGGTGGAAGGTCAAGGTCCTGGCAGTCGTGGGGAAGAGCTGGCCTTCTCTGTGATGGAGACGGGCCGCTCTGGAGGGTTTGAGCGGAGGAGTGAGGCGCTCTGACACGTTTAGAAGGATCCTTCTTGCTGCCATTTTGAGGAAGGGCTCTACTGGGGTGCGGGGCGAAGGCGGGTAGAGGGACCGTTAGGGAGGCAGTTGCAGCGGTCAAGGTGAGAGGTGATGCTGGCTGGGTCCAGGGCGCCGAGAAATGGTCAGATTCTGGATCTATTTTGAAACCAGAGTGAGCAGGATTGGTTGAAGGGTTGGGGGGGGCATATGAGACCCAGAGGAGTTAAGGATTACTGCAGGCCTTCCGGCCCGGGCAGTGAGAAGGACGCAGTTGGTATTTACAGAGGTACAAAGAGGGTGAGAGGAGCAGGTTGATAGGGGGACGGAAGTCACAGGTGCAGTTTTGGATATAGTGTGTGTGCCGTGTGCGTTAGACCTCTATATCTGTTGGGATTCTGTGCCTGAACATGGCAGGAAACCCTGGCTAACAGCATCTTAAATAAAATAGAACTTTATCTCTGGCATGTAGACACAGTCTGGCAGCTCCAGGGTCATTGACTAACATTCTATTATCCTTGGCAAATGGCTGCCACTTCCTAGTACAATGTGGCTGCTTGAGCTCCAGCCCTCACATGCATATTCCATCTGGCAGGAAAAGGAATGAGGAAGAACACTCTAGGGACATTTCTCGGAAGTGTCACAGGACACTTCCACTTAAATTCCACTGCACAACACTTAGTCACAAGGTTGCCCCTAACTGGGAAATGTAGTGTTTATTTCAAGCGGCAAGGTTGCCAGCAATGGTTTCATTGAGGAAGAAAGAAACGTGGTTACTGGGAGGCAAGTGATATTTTCTGCCACAACCCAAAGCCAGTAGGCAGTAGGATACATAGTGGGGAGTTCAGAACAAAGTTCTGGAGACATAAGCTTAGACGCATGGCCACACAGAGAGTATTTAAAGCAGCGGACCTGGCTAAGGTCACGCAGGGAGTGAGTGAAGACAGGGAGGAGAAGGGGACTAAGGACTGAGCCATGGGGCATGCCCCACCCCCACCTTCATTTATAAAGAGCAAGGGAGCCTGAGAAGGTGCAGCCAGAGAGGGAGGAGGGACCCAGCAAGGGAGCCCCCGGGTCGAACCCTGCAGCTGGGCTGCTGGCTGAACCCGGGATCCAGGGGGCAGTCCCTGGGGACTCTACCAGGAGCATCTTTGGAGGAAGGGTCAGGGGGACAGAAAGGGAACGAGCAGGAAGGAAGTGGAGACCCACAAACGCAGACACAGCTTTCAAAGTGTTTTGCTGTAAAGGGTGCAGAGACGGGGTGGTAGCTGGTGGGGACATGGGGTCAAGAGAAAGTCGTTTGCTGTTTCTGATCGTAGAAATAACAGCGTACTTGTTATGCCGT
>NW_027529175.1:5167154-5169794 GCF_008692635.1 Crocuta crocuta
GCCGGGGGGGGGGGGGGAGGGGGGGGGGGACCTGAGGCTGGAGGGGGCTCGCTGGGGCCCGTGTCCGCAGCAGGGAACAGGGCCCTGGGAGCACTAGCTAAAGTTTGGGGTGGGTAGGAGCTCAGGCTGGTCATCCTTGGCCGTGGGGGTGGGCTTCTCTCCTGGAGCCCCTGTTTTCTGGGGAAACAGGAAGGGAGGTCATCAGCTGAGGGTGAGGGGCTCGGGCTGGGGGTTTGAGGACTGAGGGCCAGGTGCTAATGGTCATTAGGAGAGCGGGAAAGGAATGGCCTGGGGGAAAGGGGCAGGATGGCCAGGCAGAGCCAGGGCCCCCGGGAGGCTCGAAGTGTCCTCAGTGAGTGCGACCGGGTGACGTTCCCCGGCCGCGCTCAGCTGTACGAGCCTGCCCGGCGTGTCTGACCCAGGTGAGAGTCTCAAGGGCACCGAGGGCATCGGCGCCAGGGGCTGTCAGCCATGGACGCCGGGCTGAACGAGGAGGGAACGAAGTCACAGGAGCGCCAGGCCAGTAGAAAGTGTGCGGTCAGTGGATGGGAGGCCCGGGGCGGGGCGCGGCCGGAGAAACCCCTGGAATCAGGGAGCTGGAGAGAGGGTGGAAGAGGCGGGTCCGAACGGACACCTGAAGATGACACCAGGGAGGCTGGCGTTCTTGGGAATGACAAGGTGGGGGCCGAGCTTCCCAACGTGGGGGCCTCTGGACCCGCAGCGTCGGCACTGCCTAGTACCTTGGCAGGAATGCAGATTCTCAGGCCCCACCCCAGACCTACTGAACCAGAAACCCCAGGGCAGGCCCACAGTCTGGGGCCGGGAAAGCCCCCCAGGGGTCCTGATGCCCGTTGGAGTTCGAGGATCACAGGTAGGCTGTGACCAGCAGGTGACAATTGGCACTAGGTCTTTGGAGAGGAGGGGGAATCGCTGAGAAGCCAGGAAGAAGGAAGTTCTGAAGCCTGTGAGGGTGGGCGGGGCCGCCCCAGGGCCTGCAGACGACCACCCCGGGGCGGGGGGTGCTGGCCGGGGCCATGGTCAGGGTCAGCGGGAGCGTCCAAGCCGGTAGGCACGGGGGAGGGGCAGCCGCCTGGCTCAGGAAAGGGGGCCCTGGGTCAACAGTGTGGGAGGGAGGACAGCCCTGCGGGAGAGGGGACAGCCAGGGTCAAGGCGGGGGAGGGGACCAAGGCTGGCAGGGGATGTGGTCGCCCTTGCAAGGCACGGCCCTGTCCTTCACTCCTGCAATTCAGCCCAACTGTCTGGCACGGAAGGCCGGCCATCTGTCCTGAAAGCAGCATTTTTATCTGATTTTCAATGTCTGTAGAATATGAAGACCGAAAAAGGGCAAAGGGGAAAAAAGCGTAGACCAGGCCTCACTGCTCACAGATCCGCCCCGCCCCCTCCCGCACCCCTGTATGCCCTGGGGTGGGCTTCCCTCCTCTGCATGGAGACGGTTTAGAAAATTGAGGTCAGGCCAAAAGTAGGTAGGCTGTGTGTCTCTTAGTCCCGGGCAAGCAGGTCCCCATGTTACTCTCTATTTTTTTTTTTTCAAACTTATTGATTTTGAGAGAGGGAGAGAGAGAGAATCCCAAGCAGGCCCCGTACTGTCAGCTCCGAGCCCGACTCTGGGCTCAAACCCACAAACCCTGAGATCACGACTAGAGCTGAAATCAAGAGTCCGACGCTTGACCAGCTGAGCCCCCCAGGCTCCTGCATTTCTTGAACAAAGCACCTTGTGTCATGACTCAGGGCAGCTGTGAGTAGCCTCATTTTACAGGCGAGGAAACTGAGGCTCAGACAGGCAAAACGACTTGCCCCGTAGGCGGCAGAACCGGGCACCAGCTTCCTCGCAGTCCTGGGGCGGAACCTCTGCCAGCTGTCTGCACCCAGTGGCTGGCAGACCCAGGTCTCGGGGCCGGGAGACCGCTGGGCACTCTACCCCTGCTCATGGGGTGAACGGAAGCCCCGCCCTAAGTCCCACGGAAGGGAAGGAGGCGTGTTCAGACCCGGCCCCACTGCTTTAGCCTCCTTTTGCGGGTAGGAGAAGGCTGAGCTGAGAAAGTAATTCAGACTCGGATGGCAGGACTGCCCATGTTTCTGGGAGTGACCCCTCCCCCTGCACTGACCCGGTTTCCTCTTCTAGGGCCCAGTGGGTTTTACAGAGGGGGCTGGAAGCCGATGAGGAATGAGCTGAGATGCAGAAATTCCCCCCAGGATCCTGAACCCACCGGCCTTGGGGGGGGCTGCCGCTTCAGGGTGTTCTAGAAGCGCCCAGGTGGTCCAGGCGCTCCGCAGCGCGCCCTGCTGGTGGTGTCCGGGGTGGGAGGGCCCGGCCCGCGGCAGGTGGCGCTGGTCTCCTCTGATGTCCAGCATGCTGTCGCTCACCTGCCTGCCCCCTCTCTGAGCCTCAGTTTCCCCACCTGTAAGCCGAGAGGCCGATCCCCCTGGACGGTGCCCTGGATCCGGGGGCGGTGGTGCTGAGTCGCCTGTCCTCCCTCCAGCGGCTTCAGGAAGAAGAGCGGCAGCGAGACATGGAGTGGGACCGGCAGAGGGTGCAGACGGCTCGCTCCACGCTGCTCACGGAGCGCCAGCGCCAGCGCGGGCAGCGGGACCTCCGCCGGGCGCTGGACTGCGCCAACC
>NW_027529175.1:5169857-5187255 GCF_008692635.1 Crocuta crocuta
CAGATCCCGCTGAGTCGTGGGGACCTTCGGGCAGGCCGTACGGGCCCCCCTCCCCGGGGTCTTTCCCACCCAGGGGCCCCGGGGCCCGGCTGTGTATCTCACCGCAGCCCCCTTAGCAGCGGTGACTCAGGCCACAGCCCAGCCTCCTGGTAAAGAATTCAAACAGAAGGGAGAGAGGGGCTGAGAGCTACAAGCCGGAAACTAAGTGTTTGGAAACCACTGGTCCTGGCACACACCAGGGGACCCCCCGTGGGAGGCGCCCATGTGGGCGCCAGCTATGCCCAGCGGCTCAGACATGAGTGCTGGTGCTGGGGTACACGGAGGGCACTGGGAGCCCCAGGGGAGGCACTGAGTGGGCCTGGGGGCGTCGGAGGGCTTTTCTGAGGAGGCTGCTTGGCCCCCTTGGACGTGGGGAGGGGGGACCGTGCTGGCGTCTCCTCTTCACACCGACAGGCCCCAAGCAGAGTTCGGAGGGCCGGCTGCAGAAAATGTCTCATGCAGATCAGTAGGTGAACTCGGTAAACACACACACACACACACACACACACACACACACACTACTGGGGCACCTGGGTGGCTCGGTCGTTTAAGTGTTCGACTCTTGACTTTGGCTCAGGTCATGATCTCACAGTCATGAGATCGAGCCCTGGGTTGGGCTCTGTGCTGGGCATGAAGCCTGCTTGAGACTTTCTCTCTTCCTGTCCCTCTGCCCTTCCCTTCCCTCTCTCAAAAGCAAAACAAACAAAACAAAAAAACCCCAAAACCCCCACGATACTTATTGACTTATCGTCTATCCATCAAGCTCTTGGCTTGAACTCAGAAGAGACCCAGCAGTATGTTCTCCAATCAGCTGTCACTCCCCCGGTGGGTCCCCTGCTGGCCGGTCACTTCTGTTGGGGCCCCCAGAGGAGCAGCAGAGATGATCCGACAGAGGTCAAGTGGGGTGAACAGATGTCTTCACAGCCACACCCGCAGAGAGTTAATTCCGAGAGCCCCCCAGAGTCTCCGGGTGCCGGTGCCTGGTGTAACCACAGAGCGAGGATAAACACCCCCGCCCTTAACCCCCCCGGGGCTGGGATGCATCCCGTACCCTGGGGCTAACACGCTGGTGGAAAGTCTGTGGCCTTCTTCCTACATATAAAAAACTTTTTTGAATATTTAGGAAACCAGGCACTTGCTGATTTTTTTCCTCTGTTTTATTGTCAGGAAAAAACATATGGAGGAAGTCTGTACAAATCAGCCCACTGAAGGCTATTTCGCACAATTTAATACAAGAAGTCGATAGTGAAAAAGACACGGTGCTTGTCCTCTGAACTGTTTATGCATAAAACGCAGTAGCCTTTTGAAGAGTCGCCTTTATTAAAAAGAAGTACACTCCGTGTTTCCGAAGTGCCTTTCAACTCCGCTTTTCAATGGTGGACAAAACAGATATTCATCCTCTCCCGTGCGTGTGTGTGTGTGTGTGTGTGTGTGTGTGTGTAACGAGGCTTCTATTCAGCTCTGCCCGGAGCCTGTGTGCCCAGGGCAGCCGTGGGTGCTGTACAGGGACGGCGTAGATGGAGCCCCGCGAAGGACCATCCCAGGGAGAGTGGCATCGGAGGGGGCCCGCGTCCCACTGAGACCCCCGCTCCAGCTGCCGTAAAAGCTAACGGGAGCACTCGCTACGCGCGAGGCATTGAGAACAATGTGGCCCCCACGGCAGCTTGTGGCGGGTGGGGATCTTTATCACTCGCGTGCTCCGGGAGAGGAGCCCAAGATACAGACACGCGAAGTGACTTGCTCGGGGTCACGTTGACAGGCAGTGATGGGCCTGGGGTTACAGAGACCCCAAAACAAGAGTGGCTTCGGCAAAGCAGTTTACATCTTGCTCTCGGAGCTCCGTCACTTCTCTGCCATCCCCCATCCTGTGGTCCAGGGATGCTGCTCCTTGTCATTAGGCCTCGAGGGAGGAGACAGAGGAGCAAAGTGGGCAGTTGCACGCTCGAGCCCTTGAGGACGAGCCACAGAAAGTGTACACTTCACCTCCTTTCACATCCTATCGGCCACAGACTGGCTCGCCAACTGTGAGGTCATGACCCGAGCCGAAATCAAGAGTCTGACTCAACCACCTGAGCCCCCCGGGCGCCCCAAGTTTCCCCTTTTCATGAGGATACCGGTCATATTGGATTAGGGCCCACCCCCAACGACCTTATCTTCACTAATTACATCTACAATAACCGTATTTCCAAATAAGGCCACGTCTGCAGACTGGAGGTTAGGACTCTAACATACCTTTCTGGGGATGGCGGGGGAGGGGGGTGACACAACCCAACCCATAACGGGAACGCAGGGGGCACCTGGTCCCATTGCCTCCCGTGACGATCTGATTAGGAACACTGCCCGCCAGGCTGAACGAGCCACACGGAGGGAGGGCCCTGGTGGTGAAGGAGACACCCCCCCCCCCCNGGAAGGTGACGTCTGTCCATCCGCCGCACACGGAGTGCTCTCTGAGGCCCTGTGCCAGGATCTCCCACCCGGCAGGGGTGGTGATGAAGGAGATCCTTGCAAAGGGGCGCAGGGTCGAGTCACACGGGGGCAGCAGGCACAGGCGGGAAGGGGGAGAGAGAGCTCGCTCTAGGAGCCCACTGCAGGCATCAATCACACACTGAGATGACCGGGATCACGGGCCGAACGTGGAGAAGCTTGCTTGAAGGCCGAATTTTGCATCATTTTATGAAAACTATTCCAGGAGGAAGACCAGGTTTGGAAGCTTCGGGCACTTGTTTGCTTTATGTGCACCCCCTGCTGGTGACCAGAAGTATGACACATTCCCCGTGGTTCTCAGCTGGACACACGACCCCAGTCCTAGAAGGACCAGCCGGGCGGGCGCTGGACAGGCTCCTGCCACAGCCTGGCACCGCTGGGTGTGGCGATCGCCCTCCCGCCAGGAGAAAACAGGAGAAGAGGGCTTAGGACTTCGCTCTGGCTGGAAGGCAGAGCCAGGGTCCCGGCGCTGGGCGTCTCCATTACTCTGCTCTGAACGGCCCCTTACAGTTTTACGCGCACAGACACACACCCTCCAGAGGGTTTGGCTTGGCTTTGTCTCACTTTTTTTCAACATCTTATTACAAAATTTTTCAAACCTACAGAAGAAAAACAATAGTGCAGTATACACCCTTACACCACCACCTGGATCCTACAGTTAAGATTTTGCTCTATTTGCTTCCTTTCCTATCTCTTCACAGACTGCTTAAAAATTCCAGTTAGAGGCGCCTGGGTGGCTCAGTCAGTTAAGTGTCTGACTTCGGCTCAGGTCATGATCTCACGGTTCGCGAGTTCGAGCCCCGCGTCGGGCTCTGTGCTGACAGCTTGGAGCCTGGAGCTGCTTCGGATTCTGTGTCTTCCTCTCTCTGCTTCTCCCCTGCTTGTTCTCAGTCTCTCTCTCTCTCTCCCTCTGTCTCTAAAAAATAAATATATTTTGTTAAAAATCCAGTTATATGCTGCTTACAAAAGACGCTTTAAAACAGCATAGAAAAGTTAAAAATAATAGGATTCCGAGGTTATTTGAACCTACCCAAATAAGTGCAAACTGGTGTCCACACAAAAACCTGCCTACCAATGTTAACTCATACTTGCAAAACCTCGGATATAGCCAAGATGTCTGGGACATCCAGACAATAGAATATTATCAGTGATAAAAAGAAATGAGCCATCAAGCTACCAAAAGTCCCGGAGGCAACTTTGACGCATGTTACGAGGTGAAAGAAGCTAATGTGAAAAGGTGACATAGTGGGTGATTCTAACGATATGACATTCTGGAAAAGACAAAACCAGTGAAACGATCAGTGGTTGCCAAGGAGTTTCAGGGAGGGGGGTGTGAACGGGGGGAACACAGAGGATTCTGAGGGCAGTGCAACTACTCTATCGTGCTGTAGTGCTGGATACAGGTCCCCACGTTCGTCCAAACCTGTATCATGCACAGCTATGGCCTAATGAGCAATACGTGTTTGCAGAAGGAGTGAACAGTGCGTTGGCTACAGTCAGCGCTTCCCCCTCACCTGCTGTATCGTTCGGGACGCCGCATGCCCGTTCCACCTGCTGCCAAGCGCTCCGCTAAGTGTGTTCCTTCCACGTGCATCGGTTCTTTGCAACGATTCTCACGAGTGAGGACTATTGTTCCCATTTTCCACAGATGAAGTCACTGAGGTCGAGAATTTCCGCCTCCAACAGAACGATCCATGAGGCAGATTGAACGTCCTAAAAAAATTATCCACCGCAACTCAACTAGACCTTGGATCAGTTACAAGGGTTTTATATGCATTGCCGACCTCACGAGGGAGTAAATGAAACCATGAACGTTATTCATACACATGAGAATGAACGGTGAATTGAGACCAGAACAGTGAACGCTAATAAGAAATAGAAACTGGGGCTGCCCTGGTGGCAAATGTTTATAACAGGAACCCAGAGTTTGGGGGGTTAATAATTAGGAGGCCTGCAAATAAGAGGCAACTCATAAAGGGAGAGAATAAAAAACTGAGATCTCTGCACAAATCTGGGGACTTGGAAGGTGGTTACCACCTTGGTGAAAGGGAGGGAAAGAAAGAGTGTGGGAAGCAATGAGTCTTCACCGTGGTTATGGGGCAGTGGTGCTGGTGGTGGTGACGATGATGTTTGCAGTTCTCGAGAATTCACACCCATATGCCCACCCTTTTATAGCTCCAGACTTTCCCTGTTTTTCAAAAAGGTGAGAGAAATCCCCAGCAGAAAAATGTAAGTGTTCTCGGATTAATTTTGCCTCCATAGAACCTAGTAGAGGCTAAGATAAATAACCTCAGGACAAAAGCAGCCCCAATTTAGACCCTCAAGATTCTTCCAGATTAAATTCAACCAAAGACAAGCTCTCACAAACATACAAAACAGGCAAACAAGTCACTATGAGTAATTATCCATGGAAACCACCATTCATTTTGGATCTTCCTAGGACTTTAGACCACGAAATTATTGAATATAAGTACTTTTATTTATTTTTTAAAAAAATTTTTAACATTTGTTCATTTTGAAAGAGAGAGAGACAGAGTGCGATTTGGGGGTGAGGAACAGAGAGAGACAGAAACCCAAACTCCAAAGACAGACTCCGGGCTCTGAGCTGTCAGCACAGAGCCCTACTTGGGGCTCAAACCCACGAACCACGAGATCATGACCGGAAGCGGAAGTCAGACACTTAACCGACTCAGCCACCCAGGTGCCCCCCAATGTAGGTATTTTTAAAAGTGTTATTGGTCTTTCGCCTCCAGCTTTGATGAAGTAACAGGTACTGGACTATCTCTCCTGCTCTAAACAACAGAAAACTGGACAAAATGGAACAACTATTTCCAGATACTGGATGACTGAGCGCAGGACTGTGGTCTCTGAGAGAAAGGGGACAAGGTGAGCTGGACAGTCACCCAGCACTTCTTCCTGAAGGCATCACTGCGCTTGGCAAGCAGGGGGACCCCACGCAGAGTGCACTAATCTCACTGAGCTGCGGAAGAGCCCAGAGTCCGAGACGCTGAGGCAGCGGGAATTTGTGGAGCAGAGTTGCCATGCGACCCAGCAATTTCACTCCTCGTTATATGCCCAAGAGAACTAAAAACATGTGTCCACCCCAAAATTTGTGCCTGGATGTTCAAGGTAGCCAAGATCTGGAAACAACACAAATGTCCATCAACAGATGATGGAACGTTATTTGTCCATAGAAAGGAATGAAGTACTGCTACGTGCCTTATCATGGAGGAGCCTTGAAAAAATTACGCTAAGTGAAAGAAGCCAGATACAAAAGGCCACATGCTATGATTCCCTCTCTATGGAATGTCTAAAATAGGCCAACCCACAGAAAAAGAAAGCAGATTTGGTTTTTTTCCCCAGGGACTAAAAGGTTCAGGATTTCTCTCTGGAGTGATGACAATTTTCTGAAATTGTAGAGTAGTGATGGTTACACAACTGCATAAATATAATAAAAAGCCACTATATACTTTGAAGAGTGAATATTATGGTACGTGAATTATATCTCAAACGTTCAGAAGATACCACAAGATACCACACTACATGGCCGCTAGAATGGCTAATATTTAAAAGACCGACCATACCAAATAGTATGGTCACCAAATAGTGACCGAGACGCAGAGAAACTGGAACCGTAATCCATCCCTGGTGGGAAACAAGCAGTTTTTATAAAGTTAACCCTACATTTAACTACACGTTTAACCATGCACTTAACATTGAACAGAATTGACCACACATTTACCCTGTGACCTAGCTATTGCAAGAGAAAGAAAGCATATACTCACAAAAAGACTTTTACAAAAATGTTCATAGCATCTTTATTCATGATAGACCCAAAGCAGAATTAACCGGCATGCCTATCGAAAGGTGATCTGGTAAGGGCGCCTGGGTGGCTCAGTCAGTTGAGCGTCCGACTTTAGCTCAGGTCATGATCTCACCGTTCGTGAGTTTGAGCCCTGCGTTGGGCTCTGTGCTGACAGCTCAGAGCCTGGAGCCTTATTTGGATTCTGTGACTCTCTCTCTGCCCCTTCCTCTCTCTCTCTCTCTCTCTCAAAAATAAAATAAACATTAAAAAATTTAAATTTTAAAAAGGTGATCTGGTAAACAAATGCTATACCTGTACCACTCACCAATTAAAAGAACAAACCACTAATCTATCCCCAAAATATATACCACATAATCGGGGAGAGAAAATTGGAAACCATAACCAGTAACACTGTGCCAGACCCGAGTACCCAAATCCAGTTCTACATATGTGAAGTTCTAGAATCAGCCAAACTATTCTATCAATGTTTGCCAAGGACAGAGAGCTGGGGATGATCACAAAAGTCCACGAGGCAGCTTTTTTGGAGTGGAGGAAATGTATAGAAAAAAAGAAACAAGTCTCCATCCCCCACCCCCATCAAGTAAGCAAAGGAAGGGGCCCTTAACACACCTGCTAACCAGATTCCTGTGGAATGAACTTGGTGGCTGTCTGCAGTGCCGATGACCGCCAGCAGGTGGCACTCTTGCACACATCTGCCCTTTGCAGGGCCATCTTGTCTCCACGTGTGCCTCTGGCCTTTCCAGGCACATAGACGAGGCTGGTGTGGAGGCTGTGAGTATAACCCACTGTGACAGTCACCTGGGAGCGGCACTGCAGAGAGACGACTGGTCCCCATGCTTCTTGCCTGGTCACCGACCAGAGCATGGCGGCTGAAACATGGGGAGAGGACATTTCGAGTACATTTTCCAAAGGAGGCATCTTCTTGACCTGTGATGTGTCCCCATGGTGTTGAAACAATGATGAAAAGGCGCCGGAGGAAGCTGAGAGAGGGCAAGACCCCGGGGCCTGTGGACCCACACGGCCGTCCTCTGTGCTTACCCCCCAACTCAGAAAAGGCCCAGGTGCTGCCCTCCATCCTTGTCCAATCCCCCCTCCCCGGGCTCGTGCTGCCCTATCTTGGAACCCAGCCACCCATCTGCCAAGCCCTGGCAAGGCCAGTTCTGCCCGTCCTGTGCCCGGTGGGTCTGCCTTCCTTCTTCTCCTTTGCCAAACGAGTGATGAATCCAAGACCCCAAGGGCCAATCCCTGGCTAGCACTGGTTATGGCCCCAGTGTGGAGAGATGGAATGTCTGGGTTTCAGTGGGTCTTTTCTTCTTACCAGATGTTCTAGAAAGCTTTCCAAAAACACTTGTTCTGACAGTGCCAGAAGGGACTTCAACCTCATTGTCCATAATTCTTAGGGATGGAACATTCCAAAACCCGTTGGAGAAAGAGGCAGCTTGGGACATCTCCACACCAGGCTGAGCTGTGAACTAGTCACCTCCTGAGGTTCCCATCCTGGGCTCAACAAAAGTCCCTTTGTTGGCTGGAAGTCCACTGGGAACTTGTGGGACCTTAGGACAGGGCTGACGCTTTCCCGGGATGAGCGCTGGAGCCAACCAGCCACCATCAGGGTGTCCGTGGCTTGCTCGTGTGGTAAGTGGCCCAGAATGGCCTTTCGGCTCCAGGGCCTCACTGGTGGGGCCCGTCCCCTCATTCCCAGCTCCAGTTCATGATGGGGGCATCTGATTAGACCTGGTCATCCTTTAAAATGGGGAGCCTTGGAGCTTCTGGGGGGCTCAGTCGGTTAAGCATTCGACTTCAGCTCACGTCATGATCTCACAGTGCATGAGTTCGAGCCCCGTGTCAGGCTCTGTGCTGACAGCTCAGAGTCTGGAGCCCGCTTCGGATTCTGTGTGTGTCTGTCTGTGTGTGTGTCTCTCTGCCCCTCCCCTGCTCATGCTCTCTCTCTCTCCTTCAAAAATAAAGAAATGTTATAAATAAAATGGGCAGCCCATAGGTTAAGGTTTCATTCTTACTCCCATGTCTGCGGCCGGGGGGATGTGGCTCAAAGCATAAGCAGAGGCAAAGGGTCCAGCAAGGCACAATCCTATCCGCAGCTGAAGCTCACTGAGCCTAGCACAACGCCGACAGCACACACGCCTTACCTGATTAAGACCTTCATGAATCTGGAATGCGTTTTGGCCAGTCTTATTTCCCAGATGAGGAGCCGAGACGTAAAGACGAGAATTAACTTTCCCAAGGGGGAGCGTGGCTCCCGGAAGTCCCTGGAGGAATGGTGGGCAGAGCCTCAGGTCACAAGGATGGGTAGCAGCTACTCTCATACGTCACTAGCCAGCCCTTTGCCGCGGGATGCCAGACTCTGCATCAAGTGCCCCCTTTCTGTCTAACAGTCGGGGCGAATGCGTCCAAACAGAATTCTGCCCCAACCCCGTTCCTGCAAATCTTCACCACCTCCATCAACAGCCATCCCATTCTCCCAATCGCCGAGGCCAAAAAGTTTGGACGCACCCCTGGGCTCTCTCCCTCTCACATCCCGCATCCACGCTGTCAGCACATTCTGCTGCCTAGACTTCAAAATATTGTATAAATCTGACCACTTCTTACTGCCTCTGTGGCTAACCCCTGGTCCAGCCTATTCTCTCCGGCCGGCATGATCGCCTTGGCCGTCCCTGCCTCTCTCTCTTTGGCCACACACATTCCTTCCCAACAAAGAAGCCACAGAGACCAAGTTAAAATGCACGTCAGGCTGTCTTCTTGCTCAAGCCCTTCAGGGCTCCCGGTTCACTGGGTTCGCCCGGAGTGAAGCCAGTTGCCTTCCAGCCGCGTGACCTCGCTCCCTGCCGTGCGCCTCTCTGACCTCCCCTCCTACTGGCCTCCTCCTTCCTCACTCGGCTCGGGCCACACTTGCCTCATTGCTACGCACTGAGCGTGCCAACCCCATTCTTGCCACCGGGACTTTGTGCTGGGTGATCTCCCAGCTTCAGATGCCCTTTCTCGGGATAGCCAGGGGGCGACTCTATCCTCTCCGTGAGGCCTCAGCTCAAAGCTCACTTCCTCAGTGAGGCTCTCTCCTGACTCCCGCGCCGGATGAAAACACTCCTCCTGAACGGTCTTTCTGCTCTGCTTTATTTTTCTCCACGGCATCCGTCACCTAGTAAGTGTGGTTCGGTGGCCCTCACCTGCTACTAGAGGCTAAGCTCCGTGAAAGAAGAGACTTTGCTTCAGTCCCTGCTCTTCCCAGAGTCTGGAACACCACCTGGCCTACCTTTGTTGCACCGATTGATGAACTATGTGGTGCGAGTTTTATCACCTAAGCCTGAGCTGATCCACTTGGCATTCGGGGCACCCTTGGGGCGTGTCCAGAGAGCAAGTGGTATGAAGCCACTGGGGACCCCCATTTGTATGGATGATGGAGGAGCCGCCAGGGAAAACCTCACCCAGGGGGAAGGGACAGTCCTGGCATATGGCGCGTCCTAATTGTACTGGCTTTGCTGACAACAGAGAGAGATGTGGCTTAGCTCCGTGCGGCTCCTGTTGGAGATGGGGGAGGGGCACCAGGAGTCCACGGACCAGCGTTCCTTTGGGGCGTGTGAAACGCCAGGCAGCGTGACCTTGAGTGGTACCAGAGAGGTGTCCCGAGGTGCCGGAGAGCATGACCGGCCAGCCTTGGTGAGGGGAACATGACACCCAGCTGCTAGGGGTGATGGGGCCAGCCGGGGGTGCCAGGTGCAGTGCGGGGTCCTGGGCTGCAGCAATTAACAAGACACGCCCACTAATAGGGGGCAGAAATACACACGCAAGCAGAGGCATGGACAGGATCAGCTCAAGCAGACATAAACGCCACCAAGGAAATGGCTGTCGGAGCCACTTGGTTCCAGCCAACATTTTAAAGGGTGACGTGGATGAATCTCTAAAAAATATGCAGTCCTCAGGTGGTCAGGAGAGTCGAGCCAGAATCAGGACCCGTGCCAGCTGGAGCACAGCCGGATGGAAATTGGCGGCGGCAAGTTGTCGAGATCTGGAATCAGGTTCCCCCGACCAATTACACTCACTCAGAACGTCAGGGTCCGCAGAGCCTGTATAAAGGATTTGGGCCACAGGTCAAGGACGGCGTGCTATTTCTATCACTCACTCATTCAACTAGCTTTGGGTGGGCGCTGAGAATGCTAGATGCTGTTCTGGAAAATGCGGGTAAAACAGAGCAAGACAGGGGCACCTGGGGGCTCAGGTCATGATCTCGCAGTCTGTGGGTTCAAGCCCCACGTCGGGCTCTGTGCTGACAGCTCAGAGCCTGGAGCCTGTTTCGGATTCTGTGTCTCACTCTCTCTCCCAAAAGTAGATAAATATTTTTAAAAATTAAAAAGGGAAAACAAAGCCAGACACACTCCTGTCTGCATGAGGCTTCCATTCCCGCGGGAGGACACACGATGAACAAGACGCGGAAGTGAATCTGAGCGTGAAGAGAGGGGAGGGCGCTAGTGGGCGGAGACGAAGGGGTCGGTGAGCAGGTGAGCACGTGTCTGAGGAGGCGCGCTGTGCACTGGTAGGTAGGGTGACTCGCGACCCCAGTTCCCTGGGAAGCCACGGGTGTTGGTTCGGGAGGGCAGCTGGGATCAGCGTGGGTGGGAGGAGGGGGAGAGGCTGATCGGGGAGAGGCAGGAGCTGAGCCGTGACGGCGCCAACAGACAGCAGCTGGCCCCCCGTGGAGCTCTGGGGATGGACGAGCCTTCAGAATTGCCCACACTCAGGCCCTTACACCCCGTGTGGATCAGTCCTTGGACAAGGCTGCCCCTGGAAGGGGCTGTGGCCGATGTAAGAGCTGCCGGGGAACAATCCGGCCCTTCCTGAAGAGGAAAGTGGGCTGCGCATCCCAGCGCCCACCACACCAAGGAAATCTTCAGCAAGATGGAGATGTGGAAATAAGACCCTGAAGGCAATGAGGGCAAAAGCCTTTCCAGACAAGAGCGGCCAGCAAGTGCAAAGGTCCCGGAGAGGGACGATGCTCTGGGTGATCAAGGAGGCTGGTGCGGCCGGAGCTGAGTCAGTGTGGGGGTGGGGAGGGGGGAAGGGAGGCCCCACAGGCCCGTGCAAGGAGTTTGACGTTTCCTGGGAGTCTGATCGGTGCCTTTGGGGGGTTTTGCGCACGGGGGGAGCTGACTTGCGCGTGGAGACAGCTCCTCCAGCTGCTGGGGTGGAGGCTGCAGGCGCGAAAGATGCAGAGGTGACAGAGGACCGGAGGGGAGCCCGCAGGAACTGCCCGAGTGGGAGTGATGGCGGCTGGGCGCCACGTGAAGATGCAGAAGTGGGGACCGTGATGTGCTTCTGGGCAAATCTGAAGGTGGAGCAGACAGGCGTGCCGACACGTGGGGGTGCAGCACGGGGCGGGGGGTGACCCCAAGGTTTGGAGGCTGAACAACCATGGAATGGAGTTTCTGCCACAAAAAATGGATGCCTTCTCCCGGAGCGCTGTCTACACCCCTGCCCCGCGGGGCCTTCGGAGTCAGCCTTCCCCCACACCCCTGGGTCCTCTCCTCCCAGTGGGAGTCGCCGAGCGACACGTGCTTTAACCAGCGAGGTGCGCAGGGCTGTGCGTACAGAGGGAGGGACCTCACACGGCCCAGGGGTGTAGACAGACCCCACCACCCTCTCCTCTTCCTGGACCCCCGTAAAGGAAACTAAGAAATCAATGCACTGAGTAGAAGACCTGGTGACAGATCTAGTAGCTACTGTCACTTTGCAGTAGAGGCAGCGGTTGATCCGTGACGGGTCACAGGGGCCGCGGACACTCGTCTGGAAGAATGTCCGCACCTTCGTCACGGAAGGAAAAGCTGCATTTCCGTTGTGAGCTGGTTGGCATGAGGAGGGAATTTCTCCCCATCCCATTCAGGGAACTCCCTCAGTCTTGCCCACGGGTCTCCCAGGATGCAATGGGCCCAGGTGAAGAAGCCTGTATTGCACCAACTTTGCTGTTGGGATGCAAACACCCGAGGCTCAGAGAGGTGAAGCGATTTGCTCAAAGCCGCGCAGCACTGAGCCGGGACGGGGACCCAGGCCAT
Organism: Crocuta crocuta; assembly: GCF_008692635.1. Classification (NCBI taxonomy): domain Eukaryota; kingdom Metazoa; phylum Chordata; class Mammalia; order Carnivora; family Hyaenidae; genus Crocuta; species Crocuta crocuta. The sequence goes on from NW_027529175.1 coordinate 5,182,266, forward strand.
GTGGCCCCCAAGCACTTAGGATCTGCTTTCTGTCTTCATTCGGAGATAAGCCTGCTTGCTTGGCTGGGCTGATGGGGAGACTGTAGGCATTACAGGTGCGGAGGCGGCACGGCGCATGCGGGGCTCCCTAACAGGCTCCTCTCAGAGCCACTGACCGCCAGGCCGGAGTGGGCTCCGCGAGCCTGCCTTTCCCGGGTGGCTGTTCCCGGGAGAGCCCAGTCCTCTCTCCTGGGCTACAAGTCGGCTCTCAGGGGGTGGGGGTGGAGCAGGGAGCTGTCTGGACACGGAAGCACCGGGAGGGGAGGGAGAGGGTTTCCTGCCCTTGACTCCAACCCCCTGGGCAAGCAAGGCCCGGAAGAGGGACAGGCTTGGATCAGTCTCCTGACTCCTGGTGGTATGCACAGGCGGGGGGTGGGGGCCGATGACCTCAGGGAGGCGTCGCTGTTTGGGTCTGGGGTTCCTTCGTGCAGAATTAGCTGCACATAGTCCATTCTCTTTTGCTTCCTCTCCAGGCTCCCCGAGCCACGCTTGGCTTGTCCACAACCGCACCAAGGCCCGGAGGGTCCTGGGGGCTCCTGGGGCTGAGGCCCTCCGCTGGCAGGCGGGGTGCCCCGGGCACGCCGGATGGAGACCTGTTGTCTGATGGGACCCGAGTAGTCCGTGCAGCGAAGGGGCCCAGAGGCTGCAAAGGGAAGAGCCTAGTCCTGGGCCCGTGGAAGATAAAAAGCATGCTGGTGGCCCTCAGACCCGGGGTCAGGCTCTGTCACTTCATGTGACTTCACACAAGTGGATTTACGTCTGTGAGGTTCAGTTTTCCCAGCTGTAAAATGGGATCATAACACTAAACTATTTCTGTGTTACCAAGAGAAGTAGGTGAGTGTACGTAAAGGCATCCCACCCACCCATGGCTTTGGAGCTCAGAAGCCATGGGGGGGTGGGTAACTGGGGTGTTCAGTACATTAAGCTTCTGACTCTTGAGTATTCACAGTTTGTGAGTTCAAGCCCCGCATTGGGCTCTGTGCTAACAGTGTGGAGCCTGTTTGGGATTCTCTCTCTCCCTCCCTCCCCCTCCCTCTCTCTCTAATCCCCCCATTCACTCTCTCTTTTTGTCTCTCAAAAAAAGTAGGGGCACCTGGGTGGCTCAGTTGGTTAAGCATCCGACTTCCGCTCAGATCATGATCTCATACTTCACAAGTCTAAGCCCCACATCGGGCTCTGTGCTGACAGCTCAGAGCCTGGAGCCTGCTTTGGATCCTGTGTCTCCCTCTCTCTCTCTCTGCCTTCCCCTGCTCATTCTCTCTCTCGCTCTCTCTCTGTCTCTCTCAAAAATAAATAAACATTAAAAAAAAAAAAGAAGCAACTGGAAACAGTGGGTAGGTGGGCCGTGGGGTCACGTCCCCTGGGTTCAAAAGGCATCTCTGCCTCTCGCCAGCCGTGTGCTTTAGGAAAATGGCCTTCCAGGGTGGGTTCCCACATCTGTAAAATGGGGATGACACACATATCATCATCCCAGAATTGTGGGGATTAAAGGACATGGCTCACTGAAGTGCTTGGCACATAGGATAAATGTCGTGAATATTAGTGATTAAACTGTAAAAATTCACTTGGGGGGCTCCTGGGCTCGCTCATGAGTGCTGTACCAGTAATGCCACCCACCGGACCCCAACCGCGGGCCCAGAACTAGACAAAGGCAAGGATAAAGTTCTCCCTCCAAATTCAGAGCATCGGTCCTCTAGAAATATTTTTCCATCTCTATCCCGGAGAAGCCACCTCTCCCTGTTATAAGCCCTTGAAACCTTTGGAAGGAAATGTCAAATGAGAAAAACTGGCTTGTCCTGACTTGTGGTATTTAAATGTTCCTTTTCTCGGTCAACAAACCCTGCGTGAGCAGCGTCTGTGTGCCTGGCTGACGACGCCAGGGGACAATGGCCAGGCCTTTGTCCCCAAAGGGTTCACCATCCGGGGCTCTAGGGGCCTCCCCGGTGCAAGCTCAGACGAACAGCCTGAAATTCACCGCGTGGCTGGCTTTCTCCCACCCAGAAACTCACGGAAAACGGCCATACTGGAGGAGCGATCCAACAATCGTTTCTTGGAATCATAAATGTCTGAGCGTTGCTGCAATCCTTTCGATTATCTTGTTTTCTTTATCCTTCAGAGCCAAGATTTTAATGCTACATCTGTGTGAGTATCTTTCAGTAATAAGAACCAAATGTTGTCGGTGGAAATAACTGGAAATTACACTGAGGATCAGAATGTGGGGTTTTAGATTCCCTCTTGGAAGGCAGTTTGCTGAGAAACAAACACACAGGACGTTTTCCCTCTAAATCACCTCGGGACGTTGCAACACTCAGGTCCCCGGCCCCCTCCCATCGGGAAGAGGGGGGGGCGAAGCGTCTCGGGTGCAGGCGTCCCCAGCTGGTGGGGAACGTCCCAGCTCCCACCTCGTCCCTGAGCTCCTTCTTCTCCTGCTACTAGAAATCTCCACCCACACGTCCCGCAGGCACCTCAGACTCAACGTGTCCAGACTAGAGTCATCGTTTCCCCCAGACCTGCTCTTCTGTCTGCGAATCCCACACCGGGGAAAGGCACCACCTGCCTGCTCCTGGGCAGGTGATCCGGGACTCCCCTCCCCCACCCATGCCGCACCCACCTCGGCCACGTGCCGGCCCCCCTTCCCCATCCCCCGGCAGCTGTCCCGGGGTGGGGGCCTCCTCGGAACTCTGGACCACTACTCTTCACCCTTCCAGCCCAAGCGATCTCTGGAAAAATCCAGATCCCACTTGGCCATGGCTCTTTTGGAGACCTGAACTAGAATCGGAATCCTCTGGTGTCTCCACTTGAATTCTACCTCCTCAGAAAAATGTGAATAACAACAATATGTAGGGAGCTTCCAGGGATGGCCCGGAACGCGGACCCTCCGGGGGAGGCTGCGCCGCCCCCTCCCGGTCGCTGTGTCCCGGATGATGGAGCCAACGGTCTGGTGGCAGGATTGGGGCCCTGTGCTGAGCGGGACCGAGACCCGGAGGTGACCCCGAAGCAGTCTCTGCTGGGTGGGGCTGCAGGGAACGATGGAAAGGAAAGATTCTAGAAGGGGGAGCCAGAGAGGGCAGGGCCAGCTTGAGAGGAACCGTGAGCCTTGAAGGCCGAGAGGATGGACCTGGGACGTGGGCAGCACATCAGCAAGTCAGTGGCCGGGCAGAGCTGGGCGTTAGATAAGGCAAACCACACGTCCTTCCTCCTGGGCTTCCCGCTAGGGAACCACGAGGGGCACCAGAGACCACCTGGGGCGCCATCACCCCCCCCACCCCCCCGGGGCTTGGCCACGGGGGGGCTGGGCCGGCGTCTGTGTGGCGGGCGCCTGGCGCAGCCTCCAGGGGCTCTGATGAAGAACAGATTTGTATCATTTGCTTTGTTCCTAGAAGGCACCCATGAACCCCGTGTCCCTAAAATAGCGCCCTTGCCAGTCAGCCCCGAGGCGCCCAGAAGGCCTCACTAGCCAGAGCCCAGGGTGGGGGTGGGTTTTATGAAGCTGGTGGTGTCGACGGGGTAATCGTGACGGTGGGTAACGCTTGCCTGAACTATCCCACGCAATGCTGACCACCACCTGTGAGCTGCACGCAATGACCACACCCATTTGCAGATGAGAAACTGAGGCCCTGCTCAGCGGAGTCACTGGCCCAAGGTTTGCGTGGCCGCCCGGGTGAGCCTGTTTGCATCCACAGCACAGGGACCGAGGGAGTCGTGCGTGCAGAGCCCGGCACAAAGCTGGGTCAACCCTGGCCCTCAACAGACATTTGCTGAGAAGAGCGTAGGGATGTATGGTTTGATCTGATGCCAAACAGCCTCCTCCCCCAACAGCTCCCCCCGCCAACCCTGCCCTCCCCTCCCCGCACCTCTGCTGGATTCCGACAGCTGTAAACTGCTATCTGGAGAGGAAGTCCTCCCTCTCCAATCATTTCATATCAACAGCCCCACCCACCCTTCCCAGAGAGCTCGGCTGGACCGCCGCCCCCAGGGCCCTACAGCTCCTGGTCAACAGCTTGTTGACCGTCTGGGTCTGCAAAACGGTCCCCCGGTTCAGCGAGCTCGTGATAAACAACTCGTGTGGGTTTCCTGGGGGGAGGCGGGCGGGGGCTCTGGGCACTGGCCGGCGGCAGGAGGGACCGGGGTGGCCTCCGAAGGCGCCCACCTCCAGCGGCCTCCCGCCTGGGCCTCCTGCGCGGAGCGTAAGTGGCTCTGGGTGCTGTGCCCGCGTCTGTGGAAATCAGGACGAGAAGAATTCGGTGGGAATGTTGTTGTTCGAGGCGGTGTGGCCGGCGCCCCGGGAAGCTTCTTCTAACCTGCTCCCAATTAGGGGTTTGGCAGGAGGGTGGGGGGCGTGGGCTCAGGGCCTGGCCGTTGTTTGCTCTGATCCCTGACCAAATCCTGCCTCTGGGGGCCCTTGGTGGGGCCGTGTGCATCTCTGAGAACCCCGTGGAGGTGAGAAAGCACCAGCTCCCGCAGTCGAGGCCGCGATGCTGGATTTTACAAGAAGGGCTGGAAAGCCATTGAGCCCGTCCCTCCCCGCGCCAGCCTGTGTCTAGGGTCCAAGTTAACGGGGCTGACGTTTGCCGCTGGATGCTTCCAGAAGCGGCTGCCACCTCGATTCGAGAAAAGAGCCGGACGGAAAGTTTGGGAAGAAGCGGTGTTTTCTTCCATGGCTTGGGCTCCATTCCTGCCATCGACAAAAATACACTTTGCTATATTTAGGCAGTGCCATTAACAGGACTCTCTCTCTCTCTCTCTCTTTCTGTCTTTCTCTTTTCCCTGAAGAATGTTTGTCAGTTTGTTTTTGTCATTCAGTATTTTCTGCTGCCACCTGGGGAAATCATCAAGCGCTCACATTCCTGAACCAACTTTTCCTGCTGTTAGCTAATTGAAATAAACCTCTGGCCAAATTACAACCTTCCAAGGGTGTCAGTGGAAAGTGTCGGTGGATGTTTTCCCCGCC
>NW_027529175.1:5187375-5198196 GCF_008692635.1 Crocuta crocuta
CCGCCCGCCCCGGGGGGCGGGGGAGGGGAGGGGTGCTGCTAGCGTTTCTGGGGCGCCCGCCCTGGGCCGGCGCCGTGCTGGTCACCGCGCTCCGGGCTCTCGTCTATCGTGTGTTGTGGGAGCTGCCGTCACCACACCATGTCCTGGGCGACGACCCCAAGCCCTAGGCGGTCAAGCCGTATCCACGGGGGCGTGGGGACAGGGAGGTCTGGTCCAGGTTTACTTATCTCTTCAATTCTGGGTTGAACACAGCGTTCAGGTGGAGCTGGAAGGGACACACATTTGGGACACTCGCTTCCAAAGTTCTGTGGACTTCGCTTTTTTGCTCTTCAAAAAAATTTTTAATGTTTTTTATTATTGAGACAGAGAGAACCAGAGCATGAGTGGGGGAGGGGGTAGAGAGAGAGGGAGACACAGAATCAGAAGCAGCTCCAGGCTCTGAGCTGTCAGCACAGAGCTCAACTCGGGGCTCGAACCCACGAACTGTGAGATCATGACCTGAGCCGAAGCCGGATGCTTAACCCACTGAGCCCCCCAGGTGCTCCTGTGGACTTTGTTTTAATTCCACAGGACGTCTAATGGCTCCCGAAGTGTCCTCCTCGGAAGGGGCCCTGACCTGGGGCTCGAGGGGATGGACCCCTCTCCTGGTCGGCCTCCCCACCCCATCAACACCACATTGCAGTCTCCAGCCCCTGCTCCCCAGTGAAAGCAACAGTGAAGTCCCCGTCACTGTTCCCGGGGCCCCAGGACTTGGGGCGTAAGAAGTCCCCAGGCTCCCCTCCCGACGCGGAGCTTGGCAAATTGGAAAAAAGTGCCTGCTCTCTGGATGGGCGTGGTCCCCTGCCAGCCTGCAGCGGGCACCATCTGGCCGCCATCCGCCTCTTGGCCTTGACACTGTGTGCAGTAAAACTCCACACTGTACGGCACTGACTTCCCTCAGCAAGGAGGCTGTCAGTCACAAGTGCACAGCCACATTTTCCAGAACCTTCCCTTCAGCATCAGGGCCTGACAGATGACGACAGAGACACGAGGAAATAGGTCGTATTGTTCCGCACCTACAATGTGCCAGGCGCTGTTCTGAGCAGGTCTAGTTGTATTAATTGGTTAATCTGCACCACCACCCTATGAGGTAGGTTCTGTTATTACCCCTATTCAACAGGTGGGAAAACTGAGGCTGTCATTTGAGAATACAGGGACCATGGGGCCAGGCTTCTTTTGAAAACACGAATCTGACCCCATCGCTCTGCTCCACCCTTCTGGGGACCAGCACCAACTGGCCCGGCCTCCAATGCCCTGTGGGGCCAGACTCCTGCCAGCCAAGCCTCCTGGGGCACCTCCCCCCACACACCCGCTCTGCTCCGGTGGCACCCGGAAAACCCTTTCATGCCTCTGGATCTTTGCACGGGCCATCTGTCCCCCAGACTGCCCCTCCCCACCGGGTCTGCCTGGGAAACACATCTTCTTCATCTTCCAGTGACTCTGTGAGCAGCACTGGTTTGATCTCCTTCCAAGAACAGCTCCCTGCTTGCTTCCTCCGGGCCTTGCTGCTCCGGCCACACACAGCTGTCAGGGGACACCTGGCAGATTCTCCATGTTCACCGTCCACTTCCTGCAGTCGATGGCCAGTCCTGAGATCCCAGAGGCGGTGTCGGACGTGCGTGTTTAGGATCAGACGGAAGGGCTTGGCGGGAGCTGTGGATTTGGGAGCGAGTGACAAAGAGATGGTCACCAGCGCCGCAGGAGAGGGAGAAGGGGCTCAGGAGAAAGGGTGGGAGAGAAGAGCGGAGACCCGGGACCCAACCCTGTGGGAAGGGCGGGTGGACGCTGGGGCCGGTGGGACCCTGAGAAGACCCAGGGAGGGCAGAGTCACAGAAGGGACCCCAAGGAAGGGACTGCTTCCAGGAAGAGGGAGCGGTGGCCACGTTGAATGGCCTCCGGGTAGGAGCGGACGCTTCCCTTCCACCTGCACTCAAGCCCTTCCATGTCTTTCACAAGATGGCGGACAGCTTGGGGCAGGGGCTTAGGTTTTGCTTTAATCTCCGTTCCCAGCGTTTCACCCCCCGGGGCTGCCTCAGGAATGGAGTCGCAGGGGAAACATGGAAATATCCACATCCGGTTTCCCTAAGCAGGTGTGAACTTGTTTGCCGGGAAACCGGGCCACCTTCTGGGGGTGGAAGACGGTAAATGTGTCCTTTGATTGCAGGAGGCTCATGCTCTCCCCTGGGAATCCGTGGCAGCAAACAACCGTGGAGTCAAATGAAACACCCAGATGTGCTGTTCTACTTGGAAGGGGGGGGACCCGGCTGTGCTCGCTGTGGCTTTGTTTGGCTTTGAAACACCGATTGGTCAAAGTGAGTGATGTTTTCCAGATGCTCCCATCTCCTCTAGTCTGGAGTCCGGCTGGCCAGCCGGGCCCCCGCTGTGGGCCTCTCCTTCACCCCCTCTCCCGGGCGGTAGACGGTCTCGCTCGGGCCCAGCAGCCACCGCCTCGCTGTGGCCGTGGCTGTGGCCCCGCTTCCTGCCGTAGAGGCGGGCAAGTGGCGCCCATGGGCCCTTCCAGCTCTCACACTCTGCAGTTGGGTGTCTCCTGGGTGGGCACCCCCCCGGGCACTTCAGGCCCCCCACGGGGTTAGCAGGAGTGGTGCCTGTTATTTGAAAAGTGCTCCATTCTCTCCAGGGACACCGCCCCTCCGGTGTGACCCGAGCTGCCTGCCCACGCCGCGTCCCTGGGCGCCGCCGGTCCTGCTGGTCATCCCGCTCCTGCCTCCGAGCTGCTGTCCTTGGGACACACCGACGGCCTTGACTCGGCGGCCACTTTTCTTCTTTTAGGGTAAAAAGCGTTCTTAGGTTCTGAGACTTGCAAAAAACCTGATGAGGCACCGAGGTTGATGTTTCCTTTTCAACTTTTTATTTTGAAACAATGATAGAGTCGCAGAAGGTTGCAAACCCGGCACAGAGGCTTTTCTGGGGTGATGGGGGGATGTCTTTCCCCCATCCCTGCCGCGAAGTACGGCTACAAACTCTGGACGTTTCATACATGACGAATAGGGGGAGACTCTGCAAGGCGGAGGGAGTCAGGAGGGCCACGAGGGGCCTTAGGCCCTGAGAGGCGACACGCTGCTGAGTCCCCAGGGTCCCCTTTGGCCGGTGCATCCCTGCCCGGGGGCGGAGGAAGCTGACATCTGGGGATGCCAGCGGGCACAGATGCCCGCGAGCCCCACAAAAGCTCGTTCTCTCTCTCGAGCCAAAGGACCGGGCAAGGGCAGCCCAGCGAGACAGAAAACTTTTAGACAAAAACTGCCCTACTTTAGCTGAGCACACGGAAGAAAACAGGGCCCTGCCCACGCCCACCCCAGGCCGTAATGAGGGCCCCAACCTCTCCACGGGGGTGTCAGGGATGCTCAGTGGGGAGCCCAGGCTTGGGTCCCTGGCAACGGGGAGTGAGGCTCCCCAGAAATGGGAGGGGAGTTTGGACCCACGCCCCGGCTCAGCAGTAACAAGGCACTTCCCCCTCCCCGCGGGGGTTTTGTCAGAGGAGGAGGCCACATAGTGAGGGACCTTTACCAAGGTCACCCTCCGAGGGGCTCCAGGTGGGGAGAGTTGACAAAGCACCTGTATCCCTCCCAGCCTGGGAGATTTCACTGCGGGCTCCGTGCAGATTTCAGCCAGAACTCCTATCCCCTCCCCCACCGGTGGGAACGGAAGCACCCACCTTGGGTGTCAATCAAGGCTNTACGTAATATGAGCTAAAAATCACTCATCGGACCAAGAACCAGAAAGGCTTCCAACGGGATGGAAAAAGGCGATCCACAGATACCACCCCTGAGATGACGGTGGTGTTAGGTTATCTGGCAAAGATCACAAAGCACCCAGGATAAAAAAGGCTTAGAGCAAACGAAAGTGCTCAGAGCAAACGAAACCAGAGAACATCTCAGCAAAGAAATGGGAGATAGAAAAAGGAAAGAATCTCTAAGCTGGAAGACAGAACAATAGAAATCACCTGATGTGGACACGTAAGCGACACCAGGATGGGGGCTGGGGAAGGGACAGAGCCCGGTGACCATGGGACTGTAACACAGGATCAAATATGTGTTACATCAGCGTCTTAGAAGGGGAAGAGAAAGAGGGTGGAGCTAAAATCATAACTGAAAACTTCCCAAATTTGGCAAGAAACATGAACTATGTCTTCAGGAAGGTGAGCACATTCCAAACGGGAGAAATCTAAATAAATGCACACCGAGACACATCGTAGTCAAAATTCTGGAGACTAAAGACAAAGAAACAATTTTCAAAAGCAGCCAGAAGAAAGGAACATCCTACCTATAGGGGAAACGATTCAAATGATATCGCACTCCTCATTAGAAATCCAAAGGCCCGGGGCTCCTGGGTGGCTCAGTCGGTTAAACGTTCAGCTCTTGATTTTGGCTCCGATTACGATCTCACAGTTCATGAGTCTGAGCCCTGTGTCGGGCTCTGCGCTGAGTGTGGAGCCTGCTTGGGATTCTCCTTCGCTCCCTCTGCCTCTCTCCCACTTTCTCTCTCTCTCAAAAAAAAAAAAAAAAAAAGAAAAGAAAAGAAAAATCACAAAGGCCAGAAAGAAGTGGCTGTGGCTGGATATGTAACAAGGGCCAGAAGGAAAAATTCAGAATTCTATACACAGAGAGAATATTCTTGAAATGAAAGGGAACCAAGACATTATCAGACAAAGGACGTTTTGTCAGTGGACCTGTCCTAAAATAATTGCTAAAGGAAAATTTCTAAACAGAAAGGAAGCAATAAAATGAGGAGCCTTGGGACATTGGGAAAGCAAGCAAAAGTATTGGAAAGTATAGTGGGCTTTTCTTCTCTTTAGTTTTCTAAAGTACATTTGACATTGAAGCAAAAGCTGGCTGATGTGTTTCCAAATAAATAGAGAGGAAATATTGAAGACAACTATCAATGGGAGAGTAAAGGAACCTGAAGGGAGGTATGTTTCTACACTTCACTCTGACTGGTAAAATGACACGAATAGACTGTGATAAGCTTAGTATATAAAACACGAGAATATCTAAAGCAACTACTAAAATAATTCTACAAAGCAATATATTAAAAAAACATGACAGACAAATGAAAACGGAACTCTAAAAACCACTCAAGTAACTCACAGGATGACACAGGGGAAAACAGAAACAAACAAACAAAAAGAGAACAAATATAATACAAAACCCAAAAGACAGATTTAAGCCTTTTGTCATGTCAATAATTAAATGTAAATGTAAATGGCCATTTACCATGTGAAGACAACTAAAAGATAGAAATTGGCAATTAAAAGACAGGAGTTGAGTTAGCATCGTGGATTTTTAAATTGACCCAACTATATTCTGTCCACAAGAAACTCACTTACAATGGGATAGACAGATTAGTATTAAAAGAGTAGAGAAACATATATCACATAAATATTAACCAAAGGAAAGCACGTGGCTATATTCATATCAGATGAAGTAGATTTCAGAGCAAAGCAAATTGCTGGAGATACAGATTATATGATGATGAATGGACAGATCCATCAACAAGACACACCAGTTCTGAATGTGCATCAAAGAACAGAGCTGCAAATTTTGTCAAAGAAAAACGGGTAGGATTGAGAGGAGAAATAGATCACTCTGTATTTACACTTGGAGAATTTAACATGGTCTCTCAATGTTTGAAAGAGCAGCTAGACAGAGTATCAGCAAAGACACAGAACTCAGGGGCACCTGGGTGGCTCCGTCGGTTGAGCATCCAACTTCGGCTCAGGTCATGATCTCATGGTTTGTGGGTCCAAGCCCCATGTCGAGCTCTATGCTGACAACTAGCTCAGAGCCTGGAGCCTGCTTCAGATTCTGTGTCTCCCTCTCTCTCTGACCCTCCCCTGCTCACACTCTCTGTCTCTCTCTCAGAAATAAAGAAAGCGTTTAAAAAAAAAACACAAAAAAACAAAGACGCAGAACTCAACAACATCATTGACCAACAGGAACCAAACAGCACTTATCGAACACCTTACCCCAAACAATAGCAGGACACACGTTCTTTTCACTGCCCAGAAATCTATGCCAAGATAGACCATATCCTCGGCCATAACACAGACCTCAGAAAAAACTGAAAAGAATTAAAACCATACAGTGTGTTTTCTAATCATAACAGAAGCTGACTAGAAATTAGTGACAAAAAGCTAATAGGAAAATCTCCAGACACTTGGAAATGAAACAACATGCTTCTAAATAATTCATGGGTCAAAGAGGAAGTCTCGAGGAAAGTAAAAAAAAAAAATACATGGAGCTGAATTAAAGTAAAAATACAATGTATTAAAATGTGTGAGACACAGATAAAGCCAAGTAGGAAATTTATAGCATGGAATGCATCCATTAGCAAGCAGGGAAAACCTCAAGTCATTAATCCAGGGTTCAACCTCAAGATTCTGTAAGAGGAAGAGAAAAAGAAACCCAAAGGCAATAAAGATAAAATAATAAAGAGTAGAAATGAGAAGATAGAAGACAAAAATAGCAGAGAAAAATCCACAAAACAAAGAGTTTGTTCTTTGAAAGATAAAACCGACAAATACAGCAAGACTGATAAATTGCAGACAGAACATACAAATTGTCAACATCTGGAATGTAATAGGGATTGTCACTACAGATCCTTCCCCTAAGGGTTAATAAATTTAGCGCATTAGATGAAATGGGCCATCTTTTCCAAAAACTCATACTAACTACAAATCACTCAGTATGAAACAGATCATTTGGACATCCCTGGGCAACTATTAAGAAAACGGATTCCTTATTTTAAAACTCTTTAAAAACAAGTCTCCAGGCCCCGATGGTTTTACTGGAAAGTTCTACCAAATGCTCAAAGAATGAACATTAATTCTACACCGTCTCTTCCAGAAAATAGAGGGAGAATTGCTTCCCAAATTCATCTTACAAATATTATCCTGATATCAAAACAAGATAAAGACAGGTAAAAAAAAAGAAAAATTTACAGACCAATATCTCATGAATTTAGATACAAACATCTTTAACAAAATACTAATAAGAAGAATTTAGCAATGTATAAAACTAATTATATACCATGACCACATGGGGCTTATTCCAGGAATGAAATCTGGTTCAATATTTCAAAATCAATGAATTTACTTATTAATGAGCTAAAGAAGAAAAAAAAACCATACGATCATATCAACTGATGCAGAAAAAGCATTTCACAAAATTCAACCCCAATTCATGATAAAGAACTCCCAGAAAAGAGGAAAGGGATTACCTCAACGTGGTGAAGAGCATCTATAAAAACCCTATAGGTAACTTTATACTTAATGGTGGAAGACTGAATGCTTTCCCCCCTGAAGGTCAGGATCAAGGCAAAATCTGTTCTTACCATTTTTATTCAACATTGTGCTGGAGGATCTAGCCAGTGAACTAAAGCAAGAGAAGGAAATAAAGGGCATTGTAGATCAGAAAAGAAGAATTGAGTACCGTCCCTATTCACAGAGGACATGATTTTCTACCTAGAAAATTCCAAAGAATCTGCAAAAAACTCTTAGCACTAATAAGTGAGTTGAGCAGATCTCAGGATATAGGATAAATATACAGAAATCTATTTTTTCCTATATACTAGCAATGAACATGTGGACACCAAAATTAAAAATACAATGTCATTTATAACCACTCAAAAATGGAGTACTTAGGTCTAAATCTACATCCCCTAAATATACGGGGTGAAATTTAGACAATGCTGTTGAGAGAAACTAAAGAGAAGCTGAGTAAATGGAGAGACATACATTGTTCAAGGATTTGGCAAACACAGCACGGTAATGATGTCGATTCTCTCCAAGCGGATATACATGTTTAATGCAATCTCTATTGAAGTCCCAGCAAGATATAGTCAATATAGAGATACAGACAAGATTATTCCAAGCGACGAAGGAACTAGGGTAAGATAAAACAATTTTGAAAAGGAAGAATAAAAGTGGGGAGAATCAATGTACCCAGTTTGATGACTTCTTCTACAGCTACGGTCATCAAAAGTGTTCTGTTGACAGAGGAATAGACACATAGACCAACACAGTGGAATAAAAAGCCTAGAAATAGAACCACGTGAATATGCCAAGCTGAGTTTCGATAAAAGTGCAAAAGCAATTCCGCAGAGGAGAGAGAGCCATGACTACAAGTGGTGCCGAAGCAGTCGAACCTCCGTCACCTAAAAAGTAAACAAATAAATAAATCTCAACCTAAGGCTCACACTCCTTAAGAAATTAACTCAAAAATGGACCACAAACTTAAATGTAAAATGTAAAACTTTTTGGGGAGAAAAACATGGGAGGAAATCTGTGGGAACCGGGTAAAATCTGGGACCTGATGAAGTGTTTTCAGAGGTGATGCCCCAGCATTATTCAGGACAGGGACATTCATAAACTCGACTCATTAAAATTTAAAAAGTTTGCTCTGAGAAAAATCCTGTTGAAAAGATGGAAATACATGCTACAAACTGGGAAGACATATTTGCAAACCACATATCCAACAAAGGGCTAGTCTCCAGAATATATCAAGAGCTCTCGAAGAACAAAACTCAGCAGTAAAAAAAAAAAAAAAAAAAAAAAAAAAAAAAACCAAAAAATTAAAAAAAAAAAAANAAAAAAGAAAAAAAAAAAAAAAAAAAAAAAAAAAAAAAATCCAAACAATTCAAATAGAAAACAGACAAAAGACATGAAGAGACATTTCATCAAAGAAAATATATGGAAAGCAAATAGGCACATGAAAACGATGGTCAACTGCCTTAGCCGTTAGGGGAATGCATGTTAAACCCCTAGTGGGACGGGCGCCTGGGGGGCTCAGTCGATTAAGCCTCCAACTTTGGCCCAGGTCATCATCTCACGGTTTGTGATTTCGAGCCCCACATCAGGCTCTGTTCTGTCAGCATGGAGTCTGCTTTGGATCTCCCCTCTCTCTCTTTCTCTCTGTCCCTCCCCTGCTGACACTTTGTCTCTCAAAAATAAATAAATATTTAAATAAAGAAATAAGTAAATAAAACCACAGTGGCTTGGCTCAGGACACACCTATCAAAATGGTTAAAATGATAAATAGTGACAACACCAAATGCTGGTGAGTATGTGCAGAAACTGGACCACTCACACATTGCTAACAAGAATGTGAAATGGCACCACCAGTCTGGAAAGTAATTTGGCAGTTTTTTTAAAAAATTAAATGTTCAGCTACCCATATGCACCCCCCAGTAATTGTCTTTCTGGGTATTTATCCAGAGAAATGAAGATTTATGTGCACACAACAATCTGTACACCAATGTTTATAGCACCTTTATTCTTAATGGCCCAAATCGGAATAACCCAGATATCCTGGAGTATTTACTGGGCACCTTCACCATCAGTCCATGTGGAGGACCTTATCGGACTGAGGGACTCCTTTCCATTCCTAGTTTGCTAATATTTTTTGATCACGAATAGGTATCGAATTTGTCAAATGCTTTTTCTGTATACATCGAGATGATTATATATAATTTCTGTCGTGTGGTGAATTGCTCTTATTAATTTTTTAAAATTCTTTTTGTTTGTTTTATTTATTTTTGAGACAGAGAGAGACAGAGCACGAGTGGGGGAGCAGAGAAAGAGGGAGACACAGGATCCGAAACAGGCTCCAGGCTCTGAGCTGTCAGCACAGAACCCGATGTGGGGCTGGAACCCACCAGCTGTGAGATCATGACCTGAGCCGAAGTCAGATACCCACCCGACTGAGCCACCCAGGCGCCCCTAATTTTTAAATGTTAAACTTGCATTTCATTCCCATGAGAATTCCAACTCGGTCATGATGTATCCTTTTGATACATTACTGGGTCTGGATTGACAGTATCTTGTTAAGGACTTTTATGTCTATATTCATAAATGATATTAAACTGCAATTTCCTTCTCTCCTACCATCTTCGTCTAGTGTTGGCAAGAGAGCAATGCTGGCCTTTTAAACGGGTTGAGAAGGATTCTCTTCTCCTCTGCTTTCTGAAAGAGTTTCTGTAAAATCGGTACCCTTTCTATCTTAAATGTTTGATGTAACTCACTTATTAATTTTTCGCTCTTCCCTCTAACCGTCAATCCCTCTACCAATACAGTAGGTACGTGGCACGTGTGGAATGAACAGATGTGTTGCTTCTGGATCAACTGTGACAAATTCGAACGGCTTCGAGGCTGAACCGGGAAGGTAAATAGGTCAATCGGCAGAGTCTGTAATAGGGAGTGGTGGGGTCTGTGGCCAAAGGGTAAAGCATTCCAATTAAAACTGTTTAAAAAACTTATTTGTGGATCTCGCCTGCCGACCTGTGGTTTGCAACCCCTAGAAGCAATTCTAATTCCAGTTTTGTGAAGACCCCGGGGGAGATGAGAGAACGTCATCTGCAAGCCCTATCATACTTAGAAATTAAAACTGTGTGCGTGTGGCTCTGTTTGTCGCTTTCTTGGCACTGGGCCACCCTGTTTCCCTGCCTCCCTTCCCCTGTGTCTCTCCTTCTTACGACCCTGAGATCGTGAGCTTCCGATAAAGCATCAGCATGCTTTAAAACGAAAAGGAGGGGGCACGATGGCATCATGCAGTCTTTGCGCGGCAAAGCGGTAGCTGCTTCTCCAAAGGTCCGGGCAGGTGGGAAATTCCGTCTCTTGTTCTTTTCAGCCAAGGCCCATGTAGGAGTCTTGCCTGGGATGCGTGGTATTTGGGCAGCATTTTGTGGCTGGTGGGCCAGAAGTGTGCAGGAGTTGAAATTCTGTCTCTGGATTGTCCTGAACTTTTGTTTGTACCCCCAGTGCCCAGG
>NW_027529175.1:5198321-5208469 GCF_008692635.1 Crocuta crocuta
CAGTACCCAGGGAGCGGATTCACGGAGAAAAGCTCACAGAACGTGAAGTCGTTTGTCCCAGACTTCTCGAATTTCTCTCCCTGCCTCTCCGTCCTCCGAGTTTCACTCAGGGACAGGGTCACCCGGCAAACCTGTAGCGTGGGTCCGTGCTGGGTGTTCAGGGTGAAGCTGGACAGAGCCCCGCGCTTGAAGCCCCAGGACTGTGTCCCGTCACCATAATGACTAGAAACCTTCAAAGAAAAACGTAACGTAACAGGCTCACACTGTGCCCACGAAGGCAAGGGCATGTATTGTACGTTTCGAAAATCGTTCCTTTCAAAATTGTCAAAATAAAAAACACAGGCTTGTCTTCTGCAGGGCTAAGCCTCAACACTGGAGAAAATTGCTCATGTGGAACTAGTTCTTTTCCAAACAGGCTTCATCATGGAGTGGTTACCGGGTGGTGCTTTTAAGGGAGGAGTTGAAATGTTCAGTTACAGCACGGGGTGGGGGGGGTGGGGGTCACGGACCCTCACTTGGGTCTCGGTGGTGACTTCAGGGTTTAAAACATTTTTTTGCTCAGTTCTAAAGTCTTACGAATGCTGAACAACTGCGAACTGTGCATCAGCTCTCACTCATGCCTCTGAAACAGAGGTTATCTCTTTATGGGCTGTTTTATTTTTCTACTAAAGTTTCAGAAATATAGTTTGAGCTTTCCCTGGCTCGGAATGAGGTCACAGGACCTCGGAATTGCCATCAGATGCTCTCCTGTTAGGACACGAGCGGGTGGGGAAGTTTTATTAAAGTGATTTTCATGTGCAGAAAAAGATTAGGCGTCTATAAAACCTGCCATGAAAACTACGCGCGTTGTCTGGGGGAAGGTCCCAGGTTGGATTTCAAGGTTCAGTCTTGCGTAGATAATGATGGCCTTTAACATACGCAGGTATTTCCCCCTTTTTTGGCTTGGGTTTGTTTTCTGTTTGTCTGGCCTATGTCCCCGCTGTGACTCTAATAATGCCAAAAACCAAACCTGGAAAACCGGCGTTTGAGATTAGGCATAAAATTATGAGACTGTATACCTCCAATTTTTTTCATGCACTTTGGATGAAACTGAGGCTTCGGCTCCAATGTTCCTTGACGCCAATAATGAGCATGTGCTGAGGGTAATGCAGGTTGTTAAAAGTGCCTGCCAAATGCACTTCTAAAGCCAACCCCGTTAGGGGAAAAAAAGAATAGCATTACAGCACATTGGCTCGAAAGCAGTTTACCCAATGGTTGGCCCCCAAATGTTTCTCATTAAGGATCTTCCCCAAGGGCAGGCCTGGGACTTATTTATTCTGCAAAGTCTCATTCCCGAGCTCAGGGTCGGACGGCGTTAGGTGCTCGGTAGATATTGGCTAAATGGATTCTTTGAAACTGTTGGACACAAATAGGTGTATTAAACGGATGGGTCCCCGGGAGGACGAGCCATGCCTCAAGGTAGAGGACGCTACAGTCTGCCTTTCGTTTTCGACGCAAACTATTGGCACTCTGAGCACACAGACCCTGACATGCTTGGAGGCGGGGAATCCAGAGAAGGGAGGAAGGGCGTTTGATGCTGCCAGGTTCCCGGGCAGGGCCTGTCCCTCCCGCAGAACTTGTCGGGGGTGATTGACCCCCAGGAGAAATTCTGGGGAATGCTGAGGAACAGGGAACTTGCCCTCCTGGGGACCCTGGGCTGTGGGGTGGAGGCCATATTGGAGGTCTGTGCAGAGAGGCCTTGCTGGTGGCGTCTGTCTGGACCGTCCTGTCTTTCCTCAGTGGTTCTCACTTGCTCATCAGGACTCCAGTCAGATGCTCCATCTCTGGAAGACTACGCTGCCCCCCCACCCCTCTCCACTGGCTGGGTTACCTGCCTCGTCTCCTCCCTGCCTCCATCTGCCATGAACAAATCACGTGGTATTACAATCCTCCGTTTCCTTCCCAGCTGGGGGCTCCCTTGGGAAGGACCCCGTCTTTGCGCCTCTGTGATCAGCACACGGTGTTCTTCTGTTCCCCACCGCTCTTTCAAGGTTCTTGCAAAGATAATGTATTTTCTTTCCCTTGATGCCTACTCCCAGCTGCTTTCAAGATTTTTCTTTGCTAATTGTAGCCGTTCCAACAGGTGGGAGGTGGTATCTCTTTGCGGTTTTGATTTGTAGCTCTCTGATGATGAGCGATGTTGAGCATCTTTTCATGTGTCGGTTGGCCATCTGGTTGTCTTCGTTGGGAAAGTGTCTGCTCATGTCTTCTGCCCATTTCTTCACTGGATTATTTTGGGGGGGGGTGTTGAGTTTGATACGTTCTTTATAGATTTTGGATACTAATCCTTTCTCTGATATGTTATTTGTAAATATCTTCTCCCGTTCTGTTGGTTGCCTTCCAGTTTTGTGGATTATTTCTTTTGCTGTGCAGAAGCTTTTTATCTTAATGAGGTCCCAGTTGTTCATTTTTGCTTTTATTTCCCTCGTCTCTGGAGACGTGTCGAGTAAGAAGTTGCTGCGGCCAAGGTCAAAGAGGTTGCTGCCTGTTTTCTCCTCTAAGGAGGGCACTTGTTAGGATGAGTCACTGGGGGCACCTGGGGGGCTCAGGCAGTTAAGCGGCCGACTTCAGCTCAGGGCATGATCTCACGGTGTGTGAGTTCGAGCTCCGCGTTGGGCTCTGTGCTGACAGCTCGGAGCCTGGAGCTGCTTCGGATTCTGTGCCTCCCCCTTTCTCTGCCCCTTCCCTGCTTGCTCTCTCTGTCTCTGTCTCTCTCTCTCTCAAAAATAATAAACATTAAAAAAAAATTAAGAGATGAATCACTGGGTTCTACTCCTAAAACCAATACTACACTGTATGTTAACTAACTTGAATTTAAATAAATAAATTAAAAAAAAAGATTTTTCTTTGTTTTTTTTTTTTACCAGTTTGACTATTCTGTGCTTAGATTCTTTGTGCTTATCTTGTTTCAGGTAAACTGAGTTTCTCAAACATGTGGGTTGACATCTTTTCTTGTTTGAGGGTAATTTTTGGTCACAATCTGAGTATTGCTTTTCTCCTTTTTTTTCGGGAGCTACAATTACAGAGAGAGGTCAAGCAGGAGAGGGGCAGAGAGAGAGAGAGAATCTTAAGCAGGCTCCACACTCAGTGCAGAGCCCAACGTGGGGCTTGATCCCACAACCCTGGGATCATGACCTGAGCTGAGATCAAGAGTCGGACACTCAACTGACTGAGCCACCCAGGCACCTCTGTATGTTAGACCTTCTGACTGTGTCACATAGGTCTTTTATCATTTGTATTTTTAAAAATCTATTCTTTTTTTTCCTATCTTTTAGTTTACATATTTTTTACCGACTTGTATTTCCACTCATTTTTCCTGTGTTGTGCTGTGCCTAATCTGTTGTTAAACTTTTCCACTGAGTACTTAATTTCTGACTTTGAGAATGTCAGTTTGGTTATTTGGTTCTTTTTCTCTAAAGATTCCAACTTCTTAAAATGTTTATTTATTTCTGAGAGAGAGAGAGAGAGAGAGAGACAGAGTGTGAGCAGGGGAGGGGCAGAGAGAGACAGAGACACAGAATCTGAAGCAGGCTCCAGGCTCTAAGCTGTCTCAACAGAGCCCAAGGCGGGGCTCAAAATCACAAACCATGAGATCATGACCTGAGCCGAACTCAGACGCTTCACCAACTGAGCCCCCCAGGTTCCCCTCATATATGTTCCTTTATTTCCTTTGACATTGTTATTTCAGAGCCTTGTTGGCTAACTTCAATGTCTGCATCAAGTGCAGTTATACATCCTTTGCCTGTATTTTCTCTTCATTGTCATATTTTCTTTACTTTTCTTGTGTCTCATAATTTCAACTGAATGCTGGACATTGTGCATGGAAAGCGAGGGGGCTCCAGGTGACTTTATTCCCCCCTCCTAAAAATATTCTTGCTTGACTGAAAACAAAACTATTCCTGTTAGATAAATAGTATGAGGGGCTTTTCAGCCAAATCCAATCAGAAATTGAGCAGGGAAGGGGCTGGGTTGTAGTTTTAGTCACAGCCAGTGTGTCTCTGGGTGTCCCTGTTCCCAGAGCGTGTCCTCCTGAGCTTCTAATTGAGAACCTGATGGGACCTTAGCCCTGAAAGACTCCGGGGAGTCAGCCCTGCCCTGTGAGGGGTCCAGCCCAGCTCTCCCCGTCCCTGCCACGTGCCTTTAACATCTGGCAGATGTGTCAAGCAGGGGGTCGGGCAGCGTGTTCGAGGCAGGTCTTCTCCCCGGCTGGTCTTTTGTGCCCTAAGCCCCGCTCCGCCTTCCAGATGCCCCCTCGCTCCCCGGCGCCCTGCACAGCACCAGAACTCGGCCAAGGCACTGCCGGGAGACATGATTCGTGCATTGGAACCCTCTCAGGCTCCCTCACCCCGCTTTCCACGTGGCCACTCGAATGTTTGCTGGTTTCTCTTCTCTGGCAGAGGCTCCTGACCAGGATCACCCAGTCCTCAGTCCTCAAAAACAGCCATGGCTGGAGACTGTCAGCTCTCCTCAAGGTCTCCCAACACACTTGAATTTAATCTAACATAAGCCTTAATGCTCCTACAGCTCTTCCATTCCTTTAAAAAGATGATCTCTCTCTCTCTCTCTCTCCCAGAAAATAATTTTAAAAAGGGGGGGGTGCCTGGGTGTCTCAGTTGGTTGAGCGTCTGATTCTTGATTTCATGGGATCAAGCTCCATGTTGGGCTCCACGCTGAGCATGGAGCCTGCTTGGGATTCTCTCTCTCTCTCTCTCTCTCTCTCTCAAAATAAATAAACTTTTTTTAAAAAGATGACTTTTTCCATGCATCCAAGTTTTTCTAATTGATGCTTTAGGAATATTGGTCTGTGATATTTACTCCAATTTTTTCCAATTTACTCCAATTTTTTAAAGTTTATTTATTTATTTTGAGAGAGAGAGAGAGAGTGAGAGAGAGCACACAAGGGTGTGGGGGAGGGGCAGAGAGAGAGGGAGAGAGAGAGAGAGAGAATCCCAAGCTGGCTCCATATGGTCAGTGCAGAGCCTGATGTAGGGATTGAACCCACAAACTGTGAGCTCACGACCTGAGCTGAAACCAAGAACTGGATGCTTAACTGACTGAGCCCCCCCCAGGTGCCCCCTACTTACTCCAATTTTTAAAAAGTAGAAAAAGAATGTCTCCTGCACAGTTTAATCCACATATTTGCTTTAAAAATCATGCTTACGTGAAAAAAACCCTAAATACGCAATTGTATCTATGCCATGATTCCGACTGCAAAAATCCTCCACGTGAATGAACAGAAACTGGAGAGGAGCATGCAAAATGAGCCTAACGGGTTGGGGTGGTGGGCACGTCCACGTTCCTCTGTGCTCGTGATTAACATGTGGCGTATAGAATTTTTTTAAATACTGTTTTAGAAACCAGGCTCGGCGACGTGGCTCTGCCTGAGGTCTGCTTGCCCGACGGTGTCCCAGGTTCTTGTAAATGGGCCACCGACCCCTGGCCTACGCATCCCGAGTCACCTGCGGTAATGATCCCTGCTCTTCTGGAGAATCCCCAGCCCTCATCTCTCCCTGGCTTCCTGCTCATCGACATTCTTTTAAAAGCTGGGGAGAATGAACCACACTGACCCATCCGGGTCTCCTGTTCATTCTCTGGTGTTTTAGCGGCTTGAGCTCTGGGCTTGGAGCCAGGCGAGCCAGGCACCGGGCTCGGCCTCTTGCTGGCTGCACGCTGCCTGGGCAGCCCCTGGTCTTCCCGCGCCTCTGTTTCTCTACCTAGAAATTGGGCACAACGTTCCCATCTCACAGGAGCATTTGAGGACTCAGGGCCGTGCTGTGCGAGGCTTGCCGGAGTTCAGCTAAGTCTGCCTCTGTGCCATGGAGTTGGCAGGCGCGGGCAGACGGCGCTTACGGAGGCTCAGGTCACCAGTAGAGGGACACATGCTCGCCGGGGCGTGTGGGGCTGATCCGATTAGACACACGCACCAGTCAGGGCCACCCATTCATCCTCCACGTTTCCACGGGACACTGAATGTGGGTGAACGCAAGGCCTGAGCTGGAGTCTGAGATGGACAAAAGGCACTTTAGCCCTGTGGTCAGAGAGAGAAGCACGGTCGGTGCCAGCGTGGGCTGTGAGGCTGAGGGAGCAGGGCCACGGGGACCCGGGAGAGGGCGGTGGGAGAGGACACGCGCATCCCACACTGACCCCACAGGCCACCGGGCTCTGCCCAATGTCAGCCCTGAAGTCCCAGGGTGAGTTAAGGGTGTTTGGCGATCTGAAACATGAGGGTGCGTAAAATGCGGTCAGCAATGAAGTCAGCCTCGTAAACCGTGAAATCCAAAACGCAGGCTGACTCTCCATGTCAGACTAAACGTTGTGCATTTTCTAGGAAGACCGAAACTAAAACCAAACATAAAGTTGGAGCCCCTTCTGTGGCAAGATACACCCCCTGCGTCCGACGTGCCTCCCAGGTTGTGAAGCTTCTTCGGGGGGGGGGGGGGCAGTGCTGAGGTGCCCCACCTCTGTCATCAGTGCTCCCGAGGAGTCTGGGGACACTTGGGGTGAGAACGATTTGCCAGGAGGGGAAGGGTTTCCCAGGTGAGGGAAACGCAGCCGCAGGTGAAGGCAGGATATTCTAGGTCTGAATGGAAATTCCATCCCCCCCCCACCAGCCGCCCCTCCCCCGGGTCAGCTCCAGGGAAGCAGGATTTGTCTGTTCGGTTCACTTCTGCACCCACAACAGTGCCTGGGACATAGTAGTTGTTCAAGAAAATGCTTGTTGAGTGAATAGATAAACGAGCAATTCGCCGAGGACGCAGACAGAAGAGGCTAAAGAAAACAGGCAGGGCAGAGCGTCCCCGGGGCCTCGTGTGACAGTCTGAGGTCCTGGACGTAGTCCTGCAGACAGCACGGGAGCCGGCAGGGGTGCGGCAACAGCCCCTCGGTATTGCCCAACCGTCCCAGGCGCCGGGGGTGGGGGTGGGGCTGTTGCACCCCGGGCAGTGCCACGGCCACAGCCACAAACACGGCAACCCTCCAGGCAGCCCGGGGGCTTGGCAGACGTCTTGTGTGCGTACAAGGCTCCTCTTGGCTGCACCAGCACGTGGCCACGTGGCAAGAAGGAGCGGGAAGCAAACAGCTGCAAAGCCAAGCAGCCGGAAAGAAGGTGAAGGGCAAGCCAGGCTCTGTGGACAAGCGCAAACCCCGGAGAGGAGACTGCCGTGCGCCCTGGGCAGAGAGCACCCCGGGGTGCAGAGGGACTGCGCCCCCATGCCTACCTCTGTGAAACGGCATCTTCTCAGCCTGCAGGGTTCTAGGAAAACCAAATAAGGTGATGAGCCCAAGTGTGGCATCGCGCTGGCCCGTGGTCAGGGCTCAGGCCAGGATATGGGGCTCCTGGGTGGCTCAGTCCGTTAAGCGTGCCACTCTCTCTCTCTCTCTTTTTTTTTTTAAAGAGAGAGAGAGTGCACACAAGTGGGGAGGGGCAGAGAGAGAGAGCACGCGTGAGAGAATCTCAAGCAGGCTCTATGCTCAGTACAAGCCTGATTCGGGGCTTGATCCCATGACCCTGGGATCATGACTTAAGCTGAAATCAAGAGTTGGATGCTCAACGAACAGGTGCCCCAAGCATTGGGCTCCTGATTTCTGCTCAGGTCATGTCTGATAGTCGTGGGATCAAGCCCCATGTCAGAGCGCAGAGCCTGCTTAAATTCTCTCTCTCCCAGATATTTGTAAATGACATATCAGATAAAGGGTTAGTATCAAAACCTATAAAGAGCTTACCAAACTGCACACCTGAAAAACAAATAATCCAGTGAAGAAATGGGCAAAAGACATGAACAGACACTTTTCCAAAGAAGACGTCAAGAAGGCTAACAGACACATGAAAAAATGCTCAACATCACTCATCACCAGGGAATTACAAACTAAAACCAATGAGATACCACCTCACTCCTGTAGGATGGCTAAAATTACAACTCAGGAAACAACAGGCATTGGCGAGGACGTGGAGAAACGGGCACCCTCCTACACTGTTGGTGGAAATGCAAACTGGTGCAGCCAATCTGGAAAACAGTGTGGAGGTTCCTCAAAAAATTAAAAATAGAATTGCCCTATGAGCCAACAATTGCACTACTAGGAATTTACCCAAAGGATCCAGGAGTGCTGATTCATAGGGGCACATGGACCCCACGTTTATAGCAGCGCTATCAGCAATAGCCAGATTATGGAAAGAGCCCAACGTCTATCAACCGATGAATGGATAAAGAAGATGTGGCCTATACATATACAATGGAGTATTACTCGGTGATGAAAAAGAATGAACTATTACCATTTGCAATAACATGGATGGAACTAGAGTGTGTAACATGGATGGAAATAAGTCAGAGAAAAACAGTTATCACATGATTTCACTCATCTGTGTAATTGGAGAAACTTAAAGATGATCACANGGTTGGGAGGGTGGGGAAAGTGGGTGACAGGCATTAAGGAGGGCACTTGTTGGGATGAGCCCTGGGTGTCATATGTAAGAGATGAGTCACTGGATTCTACTCCTGAAGCCAAGACGACACTGTATGTTAGCTAACTCGCTCAGCGTTTGTGGCGTGAATGAATCTGGGCCAGCGTCCATTGATCCTGGAGTGGCCCTGAGGACTAGCCTGAGTGTTGGTTTTGCTGTTGAATCACCGTGGAATCCCAGGCAAGTCCTGTCTTCCATTTGGACCTCAGTTTTCCCATCTGCAGAATGGGGACAACTTGCGGTAGGGAGAGATGAAGGCATGTGACACGCTGAGTTGCGGCGCGTGGTGGTCAGGAGGGGTGCCGGTGGGTCCCAAGCCAGCCCCGGTGGGGGGGTCTGCTCCTCGCTAAGCAAAGCAGACACTTTGCAAGGCTCACAGCTGCCTCGACACGGATTTCATCATGAGTCAACACAAAAGATCGTTGCGTTCCTTTTAGAAAAACGCTACCTACGGAGACTTCTGGCACGGACCATTTAGTTTGGCAGGTTTGCCCTGGTGGCAGAGACCCCAGTGGCTCCCCACCCCTACCCCCCGGCTCCCCCTGCACGCAGCTGGAGCCTTTGGGGAAACTTCTAGCCTTTAATTGGAATCATCTGTCCTTCCAGCAAATGGCAGGTGACTCGGCCAGCTTAGAGAGAGATGCTCATTGGAGAAGCATGTGCCCTTTGACCCATTCATCTGACTTCTGGGAAACTGTCCTAAGGCAATAATCCCAAAAATGAAAAGCCTCGTGAACAAATAAACAGTCTCTGCAGTATTTCTTATATCAGCAAAGAAACTGGAATTAACATAAACATCCAATAGGGGAATGAGTTGATGTCTCCTCAACTGGATGGTGTTTTATTGCCCACCGAGAAGGAATGGCTACGGAGGCTCTGTAGACACAGGGCACGTTCATGATAGAATGTCAATAAAGAAATTGGGTTCCAAGACTCTGTGCCCTGAGCTGAGCGATGTAAACTATGGGTGTAAAATACCGGCCACAGGCTCAGGGCACTTCTGTTTGCGGCAGGGGGTGGGATTATGGGAGATTTTTTCTCTCCATCTTCCTGATTTTCTGCAGTGTCATCGTTGTGAAAAGTACGATATAAACCTGAGAAGTCAAAAAGAAGAAACAATGGCTGGTCTTCGTGGGGTGGAGATCGAACTCCTGACTTTGTAAAAACAAGTTCTGCAGAAACCGCTGGTGTGGCTTATTTCAGATTTTTAAAGGTGTTTATTAGTTATTTTTGAGAGAGAGAGAGAGAGAGAGAGTAGGGGAGGGGAGGGGAGGGTCAGAGAGAGAGGGAGACACAGAATCGGAAGCAGGCTCCAGGCTCCGAGCTGTCAGCACAGAGCCCAATGCAGGGCTCTAACCCACAAACTGTGAGATCATGACCTGAGCCGAAGTCGGACACTTAACCGGCTCAGCCACCCAAGTGCCCCTAGAGTTTATTTTTCTTTAGTGAGAAAGTCATACGTGTAGAAAGTAAAAAAAAAAATCTTCAGTGCAGAAAGATCTAGGAATGCCACCATTCTAATGAAACAGCATTTTTCTTCCAAAATTTTCTCCCTATTTATATATGTAATATATATTATTTAAAATATATACATTTTAACAAAACCTACAGATATATTTATGACATATATACAATTTTAAGTTCTGCCTTC
>NW_027529175.1:5208643-5216291 GCF_008692635.1 Crocuta crocuta
TACAATTTTGTTTTATTTAATTTAATTAATTAATTTATTTTTGGTACAAAAAGATGATTTTATTAAAGCACAGGCACAGGACCCGTGGGCAGGAAGAGCTGCCTTTTATATAATTTTAAAAAGTGACATGATATTCCGTAGTGGGGATTTGTCACATCCTTAACTATTCTTTCTACTACACACTGGTGGTTGTTTCCATTTATGCTCATATTCCTATTATAAATCTCATAGCAATGAATATAATTGCACGTGACGCACATATCATTGTACATATTGGGTACATAAGATCTTACAACTTTCTTTTATATCAGTGGCCACAACTTAGAACCACGGTGGAAAACAGACTCCATTCAGAATGTCAATAAAATAGAGAAAGCATTTAGGACTAAGAACATAAGTGAGATGTAAGATCTGTCCTCGTAAAAACGTGCAACATTTAATAAGCTCAGGAGGGAGCTGGGGCGGGTTAGGATTTCCCAACGGTACCTATGACATTCCACTATGGGCTGTTCTCAGCACACTCATATACCTCTCTCTGTCTCTCTCTGTCTCTTTGTCTCTCTCTGCCTCTGTCTCTCTCTCTCCCCCAAGTTTGTTTTTGCTGAACTCAACCCAACAATCTCGCATACAACTACAAAGTTGTTAATTCCTCCCACCAGCGGCAACCGAAGTCATGTTCAGATGCCCCATCCAGACGCCCACCGGAAATCAGAGCCACACTTCTCACTGCCCGCCATCCTTAGGGGAATGTCCTTCCTCCTCTAATTCTGTAACAATCCCAAGGACCAAGCAGGACTCTCAGTGGCAACCAACTCTGGTCGATGCAAATGGAAAGAAGTTCACTGGAAGGGTCCTGGGCAGCGGGTAGAATGATCAGGAAGACCATAGACCAAGCCTAGAGGCTAGACTCTTCCGGAGTAAAGCCGGGGCCACTGCCAAATTCAGGCCCAGAACCCCCACATTGCTGCTGCTGCTTCGAGCTGCCCACCCAAGGGATCTGCCACCAAGCCTGCCTCTTCCCACTACCGGCTCCCACTACGAAGTCTGGGGCGGGGGTGCGCGTGAGCTCCCCTCAGTCACAGGCCAGCACCCTGGTTTGAAGGCAGGGCGGTGTGGGAGAAGTACAAGTTTAGACTCCGGAGGGAAGAAATCAGGGCTCCCTCATGAGGCTCTTCAGTGGAGAATCCCCCCAATATGGGGAGAGAACGAGAAGTGCCTGTTAAAATCCCACTTGATGCTCTGCCACTCAGACAGGAAGTTTCGAGATCACCATTCCAGAGGATTATCTCTGGCAAATAGCCAAAGACCTGCAGATCTGTCCTGGAGCAAACAAAACCCAAACAAAAGGCAGTCTGTTTCCACCATTGCCCCCAAGACATTGGGGCAGTTTTTCCAGAACTTCACAGATAAGATTCTCTCTCTCTCTCTCTCTCTCTTTTAAAGTAGGCTTCACGCCCAGCCTTGGAGATGGGCCTTTAAAAGGGGGAATTAAGGGGCGCCTGGGTGGCTCAGTCGGTTAAGCTTACGACTTCGGCTCAGGTTATGATCTCCTGGAGACAAACGTGAAGCCCAACGTGGAGCTCGAACTCACGACCCTGAGATCAAGACCTGAGTTGAGATGAAGAGTTGGGTGCTTAACCGACTGAGCCACCCGGGCGCCCCTGGATTCTCTCAGTTTTGTGAAAACACTTACATTTGCTTCAGCACGTAAGGGCTTTCCTGTCCCTTTAACCACACGAGCTCCGTGCTTTTAATCTCTTTGACCATCATCTGTCCCACCTGTGCTGAACTACTCTTGGGACAATAGTTAGATAACCCAACTATCGCGTCCGGTCTCCCAAAGACACAATCCTGTTGGCTTTTCTGTCACGTCTGCACACGGCCATCCCTGTGTGTGTGCCTGTGTGTGCAAATGCCTGCTAATCTCTTTAAAAGTTTTTATTTTGAGATAGATAGAGCATGAGCAAAAGGGAGGGGCAGAGAGAGAATCTCAAGCAGGCTCCATGCTCAGCACAGAGCCCGACGTGGGGCTCGATCCCACAACCGTGAGATCATGAACCTGTGCTGAAATCAAGAGTCAGACTCTCAACTGACTTAGCCATCCAGGTGCCCCACCTTAATTCCCTTTTTTAAATCTTTTTTTTTTGTTTGTTTATTTATCTTGAGGGAGAGAGAAAGAGAGAGACAGAAGGTGAGTGGAGGAGGTGCAGAGAGGAAGACACAGAATCCCGAGCAGGCTCCAGGCTCCCAGCTGTCAGCACAGAGCCCAATGCAGGACTCAAACCCAGGAACCGTGTGATCATGACCTGACCAGAAGTTGTAAGCTTAACCGACTGAGCCACTCAGGTGCCCCTTAATTCCCTTTTGTAAAGGACTGTCTCCCTATAGATGCTGGCAAGGATGTGGAGAAATGCGCACCTTCCTACACTGTTGGTGGGAATGTAAGCTGGTGCAGCCCCTCTGGAAAACAGTGTGGAAGTTCCTCAAAAAATTAACACTAGAACTCCCCTAGGACCCAGCAATAGCACTTCTAGGAATTTACCCAAGGGACACAGGAGTGCTGATGCTCAGGGGCACATGGACCCCAGTGTTCGTAGCAGCACTCTCAACAATAGCCAAATCATGGAAAGAGCCTAAATGGCCATCAACTGATGAAGAGATCAAGAGGATGTGGTTTGGGGCCCCTGGGTGGCTCAGTTGGTTAAGCGTCCCACTTTGGCTCAGGTCATAATCTGGCAGCTTGTGGGTTCGAGCCCCGCAGCTCCACATCAGGTTCTGTGCAGACAGCTCAGAGCCTGGAGCCTGTTGCAGATTCTGTGTCTTCCTCTCTCTCTGCCCCTCCCCTGCTCATGCTCTGTCTCTCTCTGTCTCAAAAATAAATAAACTATAAAAAAAATTTTTAAAAAGAAGAAGTGGTTTTTCTATACAATGGAATACTACNGAAGGGGGGTGATGGGCGCGGAGGAGGGCGCTTGTGGGGATGAGCACTGGCGTGTTATATGGAAACCACCTTGACAATAAACTATAAAAGAAAAAAATAAAAGAAAAGCCCGTCTCCAAATACAGTCACAATCCGAGGGACTGGGAGTTCGGATTTCCACACGGATTCCGGAGAAGCCGAATTCAGCGCCCGAAGACGCTCCTGGGTTGCATCCTGGCCCGGCTGCTGGTCCCCGTGAAGCCGGCAGCTTCCTCCAGGGTCCTGCTTCACTGGCTGGGAACCAGGGTCCCAGAGCGGGGGACACGCCTTCCTCACACCTGGCCGCGAACGCGAAAGAAGATTGAAGGCCCGAGGCGTGCGATGGGGCTGGACACGTGGAAATCCACAACTTTAGGGTCACGGGGGAGGCAGAAGGGTAAGAAGCCCCCAGCTGGGGTTTCCCTGGTCGTGGCCTTTCCTGATGACAGGAAGTTGTCACAGATGGGGAGCACCCAGCACAGGCCTCTCTCCGATGGCCACGCCGGGCCGCCTTCCCCGGAGGACAGGCGCGTCGTTCAGGAGGGCCTGACTCGGTGCCCTGCTGGGTGGGGGGACAGGGGACGGGGGAGCCTGGGGAGCCCGGGACTATACAATTTTGCATATAATTGTATCTACTTGGCACAATTTGGAATCTCTAATTTTCTGCGGCCCCCTTGAGGGTCCGAATTCTTGTCTAATTCGTCGCTCTAGTCAGGCTGTTGCCCCAGAACCTTCTAGGGAGGAAGACACCCTGAGGATAGAGCGGGGAAGGGACCCGGGCAGGGAACTAGGTGTGGCGGTGGTTGGGTCACAGCACCGGGCGGCTCCTGAGCTGTCGGGGGACGGTGCCCAGGGAGCCACACCGGGTGTCAGGGACTCGGCCACCTCCCTGGCTGCGGTCTCCTCAGCTGTGATGCGGAAGGATGACGTCCCGTGGGCGCCGTGTGACCCTGACGCAGAGCCTCGCTCTGCTCACCCGCGCAGGGGCAGGGGTGCGGCCCCGTCCGTGCGTGCTCAGCAGGGATCTCTGGCACACCCACTACCGGTCCTGCCCTCAGGGAGCCCGCAGGCTAGTGGCCGGAGCGAAAATCAACACGCTGACAAGCGAGTCAAGGGAACCGACGAGGGAAAGTGTCGCAAAGGGGTTGGGACGGTGCAGGATGGGGCGCCCAGGCCCCCCGCGCTTGGGTTAGCACCCCGGGCGGGAAGGCCCTCAGCCAAGTGGCATCCTGGCAGGTTCTGGAGGACAGAGGAGCCGGGGGAGCAAAGAGGCAGGAAGGCCGGGGTGCCTGGGCGTCGCAGAAGCCGTGAGCTGGGGATGGAGGGGTGCAGTGGGGGGAGGCAGGGCAGCCACAGCCTGCAGGGTGGGGACCGCAGACAGGGGAACCACAGGGGGCTTGTCCTCCAGAGTTCGGGCAGGCGTCAAAGCCATATGTTTTCTGACTTGGAGAAAAACAGTCCCCGTGTGCCAACAATGAGCTTTCAAACAAACGGAGAGCTATTTGTTTTGGGGGGCGGGGTGGGGGACGAGGCCCTGCTGCTCTGAGATGGGAGAAAGCTGGGCTGTCACGGTGTGACATGACAAACGGCTTCCTGCTTGGAGCACGACCCAAGGAGGGGGGGGTGTTGTCTTGCCCCAGCCCCCCCTCCCCAGGGTCAGGTTGGGGGGGCCTCCCTGGTCCCTCATCTCCCCCCGTGGAAGCTCTCCGAAGACCACTCTCATCTTCTTCCCATAGAGACCCAGAGGAAAACCGGTTAGAACTTCGTTCTGGAAGAACCACATCTCCCCTGGTGAAAGGGTGCACGATCTTTGCTCAGAAAACAGGAACTGTATCCTAAGTCGGTCAACTTGAGGTGTAGGGATTATACCATTATACCACTCCAGGTTTCTGGTACAATTATTCCTTTCTGTTGCGACTGTTTCTTAAAAAAAAATAAATTAAATAACAAAGTTTTCACTAGTAAACAGGATACCAGATTTCTTTTATTTCCCTTTAGATCTTTGAGCTACATGAACAGTTTTTCCAGCGTATAATTGGAGTGTAGACCTATATATTCACACTCAGTTTTGCTTCTTGAGGTTTTTGTTTTGTTTTTTACATACTGTTAGTTCACAAAGATCATGTTTCTACGTAGGAATCCTATTGAGCCTTTTCAACCGCGGCACAATATTCCATTAAATCATGGAATATTGGTATACTTGAATCTAATCATAGACACCATAAATAGTCTATTGTTGGACACTGCATTTTTTCTAGGCTGTCCCCTGTAATAAACCATCGGGTTATTACAGAAATAAATGAGCAAAGGTTCTGAAAGACATTACAAATAAAGAAATACACATGGTCAATAAGCCCCAGAAACACGTTCAAACTCTGTGGCGCTGCATCAGCTGGTGATTAATGATAACATAGAAACAGAAAGACGCCCTTTCCTTTTGCCTGGGGAAGCAGCCCAAATTAAACACAGATGTGACTCAATGCAGAGGGTGGCGGACAGACCGGGGCGTGGCCGCGGCTCTCTCCGGGGACGTGAATCAGTCCATTACTGGGTGCTGCTATCGCTCTTCAAGGCCATCCCGTTCTCTGCCGGGAGCTGGGCCTTGAACTCGCAGGTTCCACTAACCCCGTCCCCTTTCGAAAGAACCTACATGTCCAGTCCCAGGGGAGTGAGTAGGTAACTGTGTGTGCGATTTTCACGCTATTCACTCACTGGACGCGGAATAAAGATTTCTTTTTTTTTTTAATTTTAAAAACTTATTTATTTTTGAGAGAGAGAGAGGCAGCCTGAGCACGGGAGGGTCAGAGAGGGAGAGGGAGACACAGAATCTGAAATAGGCTCCAGGCTCTGAGCTGTCAGCACAGAGCCCGACACGGGGCTCAAACCCACGAACCGTGAGATCATGACCTGAGCTGAAGTCGGACACTTAACTGACTGAGCCACCCAGGTGCCCCGGAATAAAGATTTCTAATAAGACAGGGAAGACAGAGAAATGTTTGTGAGAGCGTTCAGTGAAAACCAGAGCCTGGATACGAGTCGCTCTCAGACGAGCCCAGGACGGGGACTCGGACAGCCTGACTCCAAATCCTCCAGTCTTGACCAGTGACCTCACGTCTCTGAGCCTCGGTGTTCTCATCTGCAGAATGGGGGCACTAAGACCTTCTATGGCTGTTGTATTAACAAACTAATGTACACGTACATAATATGCAGTGCACGTACCACACCTACTGTGAACTGTAAACTCTCCCCAGAGTCCCCTTACTGTCCCCTGGCTTAAAACAAAAACAAACAAAAAGCACCAAAGCACAAAGCTGTCTCCAGCTCAGATCTCCCCACCTACCCCTGTCAGACTGCCTGCCACTTGCATGTGCCTCAGACACCCCCCACCATCCAGTTAAGGGACCAGGTGACCTTTGAGTTATCCTGTCCGGGGCAGGAATCACTTAGCACCTGCCCACGGCTCATCTTTCAAGGGCCAATCCCAAGCCGCCTTTTTGGGGAAGCGTCCTTAGCCTGGGACTTCTCGTGAGCCCCTTCATGAACATCCCTAGGCTCTGCAAACCTCCAACTTACCAGGCATCTTGTGAGGACATGACGGTTTTTTCTTTTTAGCTGTTTTAAATCTAACATTCATTTAGAAAAGGGCACATAGCGTACGTGAACAGCTTGATAAAATTTTCATAAACTGAACCCAGCTCTGTAACCAATATTCAGATTTAAAAACCAGATCCTAACCAGCTCCCCAGAGAGCTCCCTGGTGCTCCCCAAGGCCCATCACTCTCCTGACTTCTAAACTGCACCCGTCCTTCACATAGACGGAAGGACGCCGCATGGTCGTTAGCGTGTGGCTCCCTGGCCGCATGGCGTCTGTGACAGCCATTCTTGGGCTCCACGAAGCCTGCGGCACCCCCTTTTCAGAGCCGTGGTGCCCTGGGACGGGCCACTGCCCACGATGTTTTCATTGTGTTGCTGGTGCCAGCGGGCAGTTCCTACCGGAAGCTGGAATGTAGGAATAGTGCTGTTACGAACACCCTAGTACCTGACTTTTGATGTGCGCTCACACGTGTGTGCATTTTTGCTGGGTGTAAACGTAGGTGTGGGACTCCCAGGTGAGGGGGTGGGGACATTCAACTAAATGGTGCTCCTATGGGGCTCCTCTCCTGACTCTGCGTCTTCACCGGCACCAGTTTGCGGCTTTTTCTTTTTAAAACAAATTGATGGGGCCCCTGGGTGGCTCAGTCGGTTAAGCGCCTGACTTCGGTCAGGTCATGATCTAGCTGTTCCTGAGCTCCAGCCCTGCTCGGGCTCTGTGCTGACAGCCTGGAGCTGCTTCAGACTCTGTGTCTCCCTCTCTCTCTGCCCCTCCTCCGCTCATGCTCTCTGTCTCAAGAGAAAACATTAAAAAAACTTATTTATGGTTCCCACAGGCTAATTTGCCCTCAGTGAGGCCGGCCTGTACCCCTGAGTTCTGCACCAGGAGGTAGTGGGTGCAGGCCCAGCTTCCTCTCCCGCAAACCGAAGGCTTCCCTCTGCGCCCGGGGTCCTGGGCTCATCACAGGCCACTGGTGTTGGGGTGTTGGCTCGACTCCGTCTCGCCCGAGTGGCGGTCTCTTGAGGGCAGAGCCAGGTCCCCGGACGCGACAGACGTGCAGGCCCCAGGGTGATCCGCGTGCGCAGGGCGGCGGGAAA
>NW_027529175.1:5216402-5218339 GCF_008692635.1 Crocuta crocuta
CGTACCCCACTCCCGCCCGCGTTCTGGTGCTGCCCGCGTTGGCGCGCACCCATCTGCCACCCCCCACCCCCACCCCGGGGGGCCGAGGTTGGGAGGTCGGCGGCGGGAAGGCGGCGGGAAGCCTTCCCGATGCTTGCGGAGCGCTCAGGGCCGCGCTCTGCGTCCAGAAGGCCCTGGCCTGTCTGTTCTCACTGCCCCACCACCTCTTGGGAGGGGCCCTTGTACCCAACCTGTTGGTGAGAAAACTGAGACGGGACAGTACTCTGCGCA
This sequence comes from Crocuta crocuta, assembly GCF_008692635.1. Classification (NCBI taxonomy): domain Eukaryota; kingdom Metazoa; phylum Chordata; class Mammalia; order Carnivora; family Hyaenidae; genus Crocuta; species Crocuta crocuta. The sequence continues at coordinate 5,216,673 of NW_027529175.1, forward strand.
GGAGACAAAGCCAGTCGTGGGTCAGGGGGTGGACGTGAAAACCCAGAAAGGAAGGGAGCAGTCCGGAGAGATTTAAGGAGACGGGCGAAACCGGCTGGGGAGACCTCCGCCTGCCCCCCTGGCACCTAGAGGGCCCCGAGAGAGGTTCTACGAGGCTGCACACTCAGCGGGGTGGGGACAGGCCACTTCCAAACCCACCCACCCTGTGGCTAGGGGGATGAGTGTCCCTTGGCAGACCCCTGGGCCCCGGACCCAAGACACTGAGATGGCTCTTCTTCCTCCCTTAATCCTCAGGGCCTAGCTCCTGGGAGGTGACCCCGGGGCCCTGTGGATTAGAGCAGCTCAGGGTGAGCAGAGCCTCGGCCTCTGACCTCTCTGCTGACCTGTGACTCATCAGTCATTAGATGGGGCCCGCTTGCCTGAAGGCTTTGTTCTTCCTGGGGCCTGGAGCAAAGAGCCACCCTTGGAATCCTAGATTCTTTATCTGTGGCTTAGCTTGGTTTCTGTTCAATTTTCCAGTGACCACCCTCCTTGATCAAAAGGTCTCCTGGGGAGATTGGGGGCAGAGGGCAGAGCGCTGTGGATGTTTCTGGGCCTGCTCACTGGCTGTGACAGATCCTGGAGCTCTGGCTGTGTCCTGGGGTGTGCTGGGGGGGGGTGTCCATCCNGTGCAGGGCACAGTGTTGGCAGCAAGCGCCACCGCCACCACCCCTCCCCCGGACTCAGAGGAGGCTTGGAGGTGATGCTTGGGCAGGAGCTGGCCAGGTGGGCCGAGGGAGGAAGGGCATTTGTCGGAAGATGAGCGCAAGCCCAGAGCGGGGCTCTGATCGGAAATAGGAAGGACCCAGGGCCCCCGTGTAGTTTACAGACAAGGTAACTGAGGCAGAGCCAGAGAGAGAAGGCCTAGGTGGACTCTCCCGAGGCCGGGTGCCCTGTTCCTCCCCCGCTGCTGTGTTCTGCCTCGCGTGTGAGGAAGTTCTCCCGCAGTCTGACTCCGAAAACACACGTAGCCTTGTCAGGCTGGAAGGTCCCACGTCGTCTTTATGGAGAAGGCCTCGACCTCGGGCGCGTGTGCTAAGGCAAACCTGCTCATCACACACGGTGCTGTGGGCCTTAGAGTTGTAACAGGTTTGATAGGGTTTGGGGAGAGGAGAGGTCGCCCCAGCTTCTGCTGTTTCCTTCTGTGGCTGCAAGCTTGGAAGCCGGAGGGTCCCCTGAAGTGGCCCGGTCCCACCCTCCGCAGACCTGTGGGGTCCTCGGGGAAACCTAATTGAAAGGTGATCAGGGTGAGCCCGTTAGCTAAGCTGCTGAAACTGGGCGCAGCCACGGCGGTGCGGGAGGGCGCCGATCTCCGCCAAGGGACAGAGCGAGGCCACGCGCTGTCCTGTGTCTGTCTGTCCTGTTGGGCTTTCCCGAGAGCGGGGCAGGAGGAAGGGAGCGGAGAGGAGGAGGGCATTTGGGGAAGACAACTGTGTTCGCTCCAAGACTTTCTTGGCCTCCGGCTCCAGCGAGCAGCGTTTCCCGCTGATTACAGAGCAAGTCGCTGGGAGGGAGAACAAAGACGGGAGAGGGCTTGGCTTGGAAGCACGTGGCCGCGCGGCTGCTGGAACTTTCCCAGGCTGGGGGGGTGGGGGCAGACAGGCTGGGGAGGGGGGCTGCCGGGGCCT
>NW_027529175.1:5218501-5227359 GCF_008692635.1 Crocuta crocuta
GAGCCTGAAATGCATGAAGATGAGACTTGGGGGTGCTCCTGGGGCTCTGGACGACACCCTCTCCTGGTACTGCCAGAGGCCCCCCCCAACTCAAGGCTCCATCTGCCCCCCGGGCCAGACTGTGGTGTGTGTGGGGGGCGGGGGGCGCCATGAGCTTTTGCGGGACAGGAAACGTTATCTGTATCCTGCTGGAAAAGTCCTCTGGATGGTTGGGGGTTTTCTCATTTGTAAAACAGAACAGAAACCCGCTTCTTAGGTTGTCTTGAGGGCTGAGGGACCGACGTGGGGTGGAGGCCTGCCAGGGTCGTCGGGTTAGGATGACTTATTATTTGTGTCACCCCCTCCCCAGGGTAAGACAGTGTCCTTGCCCTCAAGAGTGCTCTGAAAGTCCTACTGATTTCCCCTTCTAGAAGGGCCTCCCAACCGGCAGCTGTCGAGGGAGAGCCAGAGCCGTGTCGGGAAAGGTCAGGCAGAGTGGCGTCAGCCCAGCCCCTCGGGCACTCACTCGTCCGGGCGCTAGGTGTCTGCTCTGTGTCTGGCACTGTTCTGAATCTTGGGGACACGGCGAGGAAGAAGAGAAGCCTGGCCTTTCTGCCCATGGGGTCCCCACCCCCCAGGGGAGCCAGAAGAGCAAACAGGCAATTTCAAACCAGCCCCGATAGGCGGAGAGTCAGGGAGGACTACCTTGTGTGAGGGCCAGCACACAAGCCGGGGTGTGGAGGGGGAGCTGGCTGTGTTTCTGGGAAGGTCCGGGAGGGTGGTGGGGAGGGTGGCGTCCAGGCAGAGGGAGCAGCATGGGAAAAGGCCCGGGAGGCGAGAGAGTACATGGATGGGTCTCCTCTTCCAGTTAGTTCCTTTGAAGGCGGGGCCCTGAGCCATGGGTGCATCGGGCGGGCAGCCCTGCAGATGAAGTTTTATGGACCCGGTTCTAATGGCTTGCAGTCCACCCTGCCTGTGTATCTTATATACAGTAAAAGACTCCACTTTACAAAACCTCTGATGATAACAGTTTGACCAATAAATGCTCTTGCAGGCTCTGCGTCATTCTGGTTTCCTTGTAATGATCCCAGATGTGACCACATAACCAGATGGGGACACCGGTCATGTCAGCTTTCCTGGGCTCGGACAGGCTTCGGCCTGGAGGGAGCTGGGAGCTGAGAGGCTGTGGCTCTGGGAGGCTTGGGAAGTGGGGACTGGGGTGGGGGTGGGGCTGGCTCACTAGCCTCCTCTGCCCTGAGGCTGGTCTTCACCAGCCCAGGAGGGAGTCAGTCAGGGGCCTGCGTGTCATCAGGAGGTCCAGGAGGTCCTCCGTGGTGGGAGCCAGCACTCAAAGGAGGTTGGGAGACGGGCCGTGATTCTGAAAGCGACCAGTCCCATGCCCTCTGTGCCTCTGTTTCCATAAAATACGCAACGAATACACACACTGCTCTAGGAAGTTATTACAAGTGGCATAGTTTATGTTTAGCCACTAATTTAATCCTCTCAACAGCGCTGTGAAGAGGGCACTATTGTTGTTTTCCTTTTACAGACATAATACACCAAGGCCCAGAGCGGTTAAACAACTTGCCTGGAAAACACAGTAGTAAACAGAGGGCCGGGTCACAGCCCAGCATGCTGACCGCCTGGCCGTCTAGCCTTAAACTTAACGAGGGGGAGAGCAGGTGGGGCAGCGCTAAGTCCCATCACCAATTGCTGCACGTGCGTCCTGGGGAAGAACAGGCGTTTAACATGCACGGGGTGGAGGGCAGAGCCCTGGAGGGTGCGTGGCTGGCTTGCTAGGAAGTGGTCCCCATGGTGATGGCATCTGTCTTGTTTCAGATCAGCCGACCGGCCTGCCCTGTGCTGGGGAGGCCGTGGCCGGGGTGCTGGAGGGGCGTTTGCTCACGTACCCAGCCTGGCCTTGGCCCTGCCTCTCCTTTGGGTGTGGCCCAAATCAGGCCCTCCCTGCTGCCATCTGGGGGTGGGGCTCAGGGACCCCTCAAGGAAGCCGATGTTGGCAGTGCTTGGGGGCGGCGGTGGTGCACGCAGGGACAGATGCCCCTGACTGCAGGACCCTGGGTGAGGTCTAGAACTGTCCGCAGGGTAGAAAGTCGCCCCTTTCCTGGCACTTTAAAAAGGAAAATGTCCTTGGCTGGTCCTGGGTTCCAGACACAACAGGGCGGGCCGGCATCTGGAGAAGACGGCCCTGGAAATTGTTTAGGTCATGTTCCTGCTTAATCTGTCCCCAGCCTTGCCAGGTGACCCTGCCTGAGGGCCGAGCTGACGTGGCCGACCCTGGATTCCTGCCCACCCCGTTGCTGACTTCCTGGGGGCCCAGCCCTCAAGGGCCCCTGTTCCTGCTCCTGAGGCCTTCCTTTCTCCAAGTGGAGGGTCTGTGACCTGTGTGTTACCTGCACTGACACCACATAGTTTGTCAGGGGACACGGATGCCACAGATCAGTTGGTCCGCCCTTTGTGTAGGAGGGGGGAAACTGAGGCCCCGAGAGAGGAAGTAGGTGATAAGCAGTGTCATTTTAGGCCGTTTCTCAGTTCTGTTGAGCAAGTTTCCCAAGCATCCCTTATGAGCCTGGCTGGGCCCCTCAGGAGCTGTTTGTCTCGAGCCCGTCCTTTGTCAGTTTGTCACGTGCTCAGCATGCGCGAGGCCCTCGGGACTCGGGGCGGCAAGGTCCCCGCCTTGGAGCTGTGCGCCGAATGAGTCTTCTGCGGCCTGGGACCAGATTGCTGCGGAACGAGCAGTGAGGACAACAGAGGTCTGTCCTCGCGCTGTCCTGGCGGCCGGAAGTCCGATGTCGCGGGGGCTGCAGACCTTCGCTCCCCTCGAAGGCCCGGGGAGGGGGTCCGTTCCCGGGCTCGTGACTGCTCTGTCTTCACGTTGCCTTTTCCTTCCGTGTTTCTCTCCTAACGACACTTGTCTTCGGTTCTAGAGCTCCCTGGGTGCCCCGGAGCCTTTGCACCTGCGAAGAACCTTATCCCAAATAAGGTTGCATTCCGGGGTCCGACGAGGAAAATTCTTTTTAGGGGCTGCTGTTCCCACCACCGCACAGGCTAACAGCGAACACAGGAATAGATGCCCTTAGGAGGGTGTATCAGCAGGGGACAGTGCCCTAGTGACCGTGAGGTGTCATGATGTGTCATGACGGTGACAGCAGCCCAGGGTGGCTCTCGACTGGGCGGAGGACGCCGGTTTCCTTCGGCGTGTTATGGGGGGAGGGGTGTGTGAGCTCTAGAGTGCGAGCCAGGCTCCAAGGCCACCTCTGTGTTTGCCCTGTGGCCTCGGACACCTTGCGTAATCTCTCCCTGACGCCCCGCTTCCCAGAGTGGCTGGGATCACAGGAGCTCATTCTTTCACCGGAACGTACCGAGCGCCTGCTCCGAGGCCGGCGTGGGGCAGGCGAAGAGCTGCCCGCGTGGTACTAAGTACACAGTGCAGTTAATTATTTGTGCGAAGTGCCGGGAAGTTCAAGGTGCAAAGAGCCCGTGGAACTGCCGTGTGTGTGTGTGTGTGTGTGTGTGTGTGTGTGTGTGTGTGTGTGGAGGGGGTCCATGAGGGAAGACTTCTGGAGGAGGAGGACCTTTGGGCTGGTGTGGGTGTGAACGGACCGGCCTAGGAGGCCAGTGGACCCGGCACCACCCACCTTACCAGGTGCACAGGACACATGAAGGTGGCCGGAGAGTTCAGAGGAAAGGCGGGAGAGATAGGTCCCCGCGGGGTGGGATGCTGTAGAGGTGTCACGAGGTGAGGATGGCCCACGTGTCTGGCCTTGGTCGTAGGAGGCTACTGCCCGGAGGGAGCGATCTGAGAGAACCTTCCCCGTTCCTTCCCCAAGATGCGCCTTCTGGTCTTTCTCTCTCGCTGCCTCCTGCTGGCTGGGTCTCTGTGACAGGTGCTGGTGCAGGGGGCAGGGGGTGAGGCACGGGCGGCTCTTGTGTGGAGCCCTGAGAGCTTCCTCCTAGGAGGCCGGGTGCCCTTGAAGGGGAGAGGGTTCTGGCCGTCACCCTAGACCTGCAAGGGATGCGGAGACCCTGTACACCAGACCCCAGTGGCGACTGCGCGGTGCCCCCCTGGGCCATCCCCTCGAGGACGGGGTACTCCCTTTTCACCTCGGGAGCCCTTGCCCCGAGCCAGAAGCCTGCACCTGGAAGGGCCGTACAAGAGGCTTTTTAAAAAAGATTTTATTTTTTAAGTCATCTCTACACCCAACATGGGGCTCAGACTCACCACCCCGAGGTCCAGAGTCGCGTGCACCACCGACTGAGCCGGCCGTAGAGGGACCTTTTGAATGTGTGAAGGGCATAGGGCAGCTGGCAGGCCAGTCAGGCATTGCCCAGAGCCCCTGGGAGCATTATAGATGGAAGGCTGACATTCTGGAAGCTTCCATCTAAGGAGCCCGATGGAACCCCTCTGCCAGCTGGCATCTGCGGTGTTGGAAGGAACCTGCGTCTTTCTCTTTACCCCTTGATGAGAACACGTAGTCCTCTGGACCGTGAGCTCAGATCCACCACGATTCACAGTCCGCACTCCAACCTTCACGAAGGCGTAATTCACCTTGGAGAAATTTGTTTTTAGCCGGTGTCTCAGGGGACAAATGGGATCTGATGCCTGTGAACCAGGCTGTCCCTGCTCACCACTTCCTTCCGGCAGGTGTGTCTCCTTCCCGAGGGGAGGTGGCGGGGTGGCGGCCCCCTGGCGATGTGTCAGTCTGGGGGAGCGTGCGATTTCCCGAAAGAAGGACAGACTCCCTCTCCGTAGTGGTGCGGTAACTTCTGTGACTATTTATAGTCTCTCTGTGGATGGATGGGCACCAATTTAAGCATTTTGCCTGAATTATCACATTGCTTTCCCAGCCCTACACAGTTACTGCCCCATTTGACAGATGGAGAAAAGGAGGCTCAGTGAACTGGAGGCAAATTCGGGGCTTGGCAGATTATTTATTTTTGAGAGAGAGAGAGAGCAGGGCAGGGACAGAGAGAGAGGGACAGGGAGAGAGAATCCAAAGCAGGCTCCGTATCACCAGCACAGAGCCCGATGTGGGACTTGAACCCACGAAGTCGTGGGATCATGATCTGAGCCAAAACCAAGAGCCAGACGTCTAACCGACGGAGCCGCCCAGGCGCCCCCAGGGCTGGGCAGTTTTAACCCACAACGTCTCGCTTCCCCCCTTGGAATGTTTGAGTCCAAAGCTAACAAGATTTTGCAAGAGAGTTTATGCTTCGTTTATGTTATGCTTAGTGGATCCAATTCACACAATCAGATTACAGGAACCAGAGGTTAATGGTGCTCAATGGAAGCTTCCTCTCAGAAGGGAGGGAGGCGATCTGCGAGAGGAGACCGCAGGCTGCCTGAGACCCCACTTCTCTCTTAAGAGGCCCTCCTGCCCAGCAGCGGGCATGGTAGGCGTCGGTACTGGCATTGCCCCTGGGAGTTAGGGATGGAAGATGCAGAAGTGGCCTTGTTTGGCCCAGGTTGCTGGGGGCCATGGCGGGGTCTCTGCCTGGAGCTCTGATGCGATGCCCAGCCGTGTGTCCTGTGTCAGAGCGGAGCCTGGGGTCCCCGCCCCCCTTCCGTTCATAGCGCTGAAGCCTTCATTGTGTGCTTGGGGCAGTGGCCTCCCCGACACCTCCAGAGAGCCTTCCCTAGGCTCTTACTGGGGCTGGGGAGTGAGCGCCACCCTCTGCTTTATTTTGTTACTTAACATGTCACCTGTTCCTGTTTGAAGTCACCTAGCTTGCTCTGTAAAAACACTGTATTCACCACCAACCTGCTATGTGAGGCTGCTCTAGGGTGCAGTTTACTGAGTGAATCCTTGCTATAGTATTCACATTCGTGCAGTAAAACATTGATTGTGGGGCCCCCTGGGGGGCTCAGTCCGTTGAGCGTCCGACTTCGGCTCAGGTCATGATCTCACGGTTTGTGGGTTCGAGCCCCACGTCGGGCTCTGTGCTGATGTCTCGGAGCCTGGCACCTGCCTCGGATTCTGTGTCTCCCTCTCTCTCTGCCCCTCCCCTGCTCCTGCTCTGTCTCTCTCTGTCTCTCTCTCTCTAAAATAAATAAACATTAAAAAGAAAAAAAAAAGCCACAACATCAGTTGAAAAAGGCAAGTGAGTTAATTAGCAGAAACCCAATTCCTCTCCTATTGAAGGGTGGTACAAAATGCCACATAGACACTCATTTAAAAACTTTTTAAAAATGTTTATCATTTTTGAGAGAACGAGTGTGTGCACGAGCGGGGGAGGGGCAGAGAGAGGGGGACTTAAGAGGATCTGAAACAGACTCTACTCTGACAGCACAGAGCCTGATGTGGGGCTTGAACTCAAGAACCACGAGATCATGACCTGAGCCAAAGTCAGAGGCTTAACCAACTGAGCCACCCAGGTGCCCCACGCTCAGTTTTTTTAAATGTACTTTTTTCATTGTGATGAAATACATGTGGCATTGCCCATTTGAACCATTTCTAAGTGCATAGCCGGGGGCATGAAGGACATTCACGTGTTTTGCCACCGGCACACCGTCCATCTCCAGAACCTTTTCCTGTCCCCAGACGGAAGCTCTGTCCCAGGGAAACACGGGTTCCCCGCCTACTCTCCGTCCCCATGACCGTGGCTCCTCTCCGGACCGCTTAAGTGGAATCGTGCAGGGTTTATCTATCCTTTTGTGACCGACTCATTTCACTGAGCATCACGTCTCCAACCACAAAATTTTAAATGAAGCATTTAGTTCACTATTAGGTGTTCAGCTTTTTTTTAAAAAACCACAACCGTGGGGGGTGTTCAAGTTAATTTTTTTTTTACATTATTTATTATTGAGAGACAGAGCATGGATGGGGGAGGGGCAGAGAGAGAAGGAGACAGAATCCGAAGCAGGCTCCAGGCTCTGAGCTGTCAGCACAGAGCCCGACGCAGGGCCTGAACCCACAAACCGTGAGATCATGACCTGAGGTGAAGTCAGATACTCAACCGACTGAGCCACCCAGGCACCCCTCAAGTTAATTTTAACCCAAGGGTGTGTGCACGGCCATTATTCTGTAGGACTGAGGAAGGGCAAGAGGCGGCTGGGTGGTTCTGTGATGAAGCATCTGACTTTGGCTCAGGTCATGATCTCACAGTTCATGAGTTCAAGCCCCACATCGGGCTCTCCACAGTCAACAAGGAGCCTGCTTTGGATTCTCTGTCTCCCTCTCTCTCTGCCCCTGCCCCACTCAAGCACTCTCTCTCTCTCTCTCTCTCAAAATAAATAAATGTTAAAAAAAAAAGGAGTGAGGACGGGTGAGTAATGGTCCAGACTGTCCTACTCAATGTGGTTTTGGTAGAATAGCACACTGGGGTCCTTAGAATTGGGACACCAGAGGTGATGGCTTTTTGCACTCTGTCCAGGTTACAGCAAACGTTTATAGTGACTGCACTTGCCCTCGTGAACACCAGGGACCAAGCAGGGACACAAGCCAGGCTCCCTACCTGCTACGCTTTCCCTGGCCACCTCTCTTTCCAACCTAAAGTGATTTTTCACCACCAGAGTAAAGCTTGTTTACGCCGAGGGGGACACGTATGAAAACACAAAGATGGCTCTGTGTCCCTTTCTAGTTGGGATGTATCTGGGAAGAGGTGTGGCCGGGGGTGGGAGGGGTGTTGGCTTTTGTGCTTTGGAGAGGCTGGTCCGGGCTCATCAAAGGAGATGCTTGGGAGGAGCCGGGAGGCTTTATTTGTTCCAGAATTTAAATTAATAACAGGCCTTTCCTGGGACAGAACGCACACGTCTTTTTTAACGACAGACCTACTGCAGATGGTACTTTTGTTGACACCTTGAGCCGTGACGCCAGAACATTCTTCAGGGTGTTCCCCCCCTCCTTTCCCCACAGCTGCGCTCTCCTCCGATGGCTTGGGGGGAACCAACTAACGGCCGAGAAAGTGGTAGTTCTGGAGTCTCAGACCGATGCCCCGGCAGGTCCCGGGCTGTTGGGTGAATTCTCAGCCACCGGGCACTTTGCTAAAGTTGGTTCGAATCAAGTATTGTCCTTTGGGGTCATTGTCTCATCCTGAGGAGACACGTTTGCAGGCAAACCCTATACTTCAGTGACGGTCTTGCTGCTCAGGCCCCTGGTTAAGATGCCAGTGGCCAGTCTGTCCTGCTCGACTAAAACTTCCTGGGCCTTGCCGTTTGTCCTGGGCATGGGTGGGCGCCTGGGGGTCACTGAGAGGAGGAGGGTACCATCCCTGCCCCAGAGGAGTTATCAATTCGCCAGGAGGCAGAGGCTGTCAGAACCAAGCCTGATGCCTGGCTTTGCCCCCTCACTGCTCCGTCTGGCTGTGTGACCTTGAGCTGGTCATTTAACCTCTCTGAGCCGGAATGTTCTTATCTGCAGAACAGGGAACCTAATGAACTGGCCTGCCTGGGTCCTTGTGAGAATCAGGAAGCGCTGGTGTTGTGCCTGGCGTATAGCTGGTGCTCGCTGAGGGCTGTGATGGGGGAGGAGGAGGCACGGTGTTGAGGGACATCCCAGTGGAACTGGGGGGGTCTGGAGGTGAGCCGGTGACAGGGCGGGACAGAGAAGGGCCAGAGCCTAGATGGGCCAGAGCCCAGACCAAGGAGCAGTGAGATGCGAGGGTGGCAGGGAAACATGAGGGACTTTGAGTGACACCCACTCAGAGCGCTGAGCTGGCCACCCACTGGTTTGGGGACGCTGATGTGATAGTTGGCTGGCAAGGTACTGAAGGCAGACGGTTTAAAGACTGTGATGAATGGGGATGGAGGAGGGACAGAAGTAAGAAAATCCTTGCTCCAGGCGCCCACAAGACCCCTGCGATTTGGTGGCCCGTCCCCCATGTCACAGATTGGAACATAGACCTGGGTGCAGACAGCTTTG
>NW_027529175.1:5227452-5243320 GCF_008692635.1 Crocuta crocuta
GGGGGGGGAAGTGGGGACGGTGCCTGGGTGGCTCAGTCAGTTGAGCGTCCGACTTCGGCTCAGGTCATGATCTCGTTCGTGAGTTCAAGCCCCGGGTTGGCTCTGTGCTGACAGCTCAGAGCCTGGAGCCTGTCTTCGGATTCTGTGTCTCCCTCTCTCTCTGACCCTCCCCTGCTCACGCTGTGTCTCTCTTTGTCTCAAAAATAAGTAAACATTAAAAAAATTAAAAAATAAGAAAAAGAATTTGCCCAGGGATGGTGAGCAGCAGAGTGAGGCCCCGGGGCTCAAGCCCAGCTCTGCCTGACGCTGAGCCCCTCCACCGCTCTGCACTGCCCCACCCCAAAGGAGCACGATAAATACAGCAGCCGCCGTCCTCCCTCAGGTCCCTCCGATGTTGAGCTGCAGCTCTGGGCCCATCCCAGGTCACTACCGCAGCCTTGACCACAAGCCCATGAGGTTTGGCCAGTCAGCCCAGCTCCAGCAGGCCACCCATCGGCCACGGGTGCTGGCTGCAAACGCCCCTGGTCACGGTGCTCCGGCCACAGGGTTGGCGGGGCTGTGTGAGCAGGGGCGCCTCTCGGGACAGCAGCCCACTGGCTGCCTGGCTGTTTATTACAAGCATCTGGTCTGTCCCCTGCACCTCTGCCTCCTCACTGTCCCACCCGGGCGCGGACCCTGGTGGGCTCTCAACGGCCAGTCTGATGGGGCCGTGCAGGAGGCCGATGGGGTGCCTCATGCCCAAGGGGGACGAGCTGACCCCAGACGGCTGTGGAGCACCCAGCTGGCTGCACGCTGCCTCCCATTCACCTCCCAAACCCAGGACACAGCCCCCGGTAGGCTCTGCTTTGCACAAGTCCCAGCTTTGTGGCTGCTCTGGAGCATTCCAGGGACATTCCACATTTCTGAAGTGAGCGAGGACTTAACGTTTTATTGTCCTGCTGAGAATAAGGTTCAAAGTACTCAGGCTCCCCAGGGAGAATTGTTTCCAAATGTTTCCACAGCCCAGGGCACAAAGTTCTCGCCCTGCTGAGCTGGCCTGGGAGTCTGAGCTTTACCAGTGCTTGCGTTTCTGGGGTCGGAGGGAGGCCCTTGAGGCCGCTGCTCATCCCTGGGGCTTCCGCACACCCAGACGGGCCGGGGTCCCCTTTCCTCATGGGTCGCGGCAAGCAAATCCCCTTTGTTCCTTTAACACGTAATCGAGGGGCGTCTGGGGCGTCGGGTCGGCTAAGTCTCTGACTTCGGCTCAGGCTCAGGTCTCACGGCTTGTGGATTGGAGCCCCGCGTCGGGCTCGGTGCTGACAGCTCGGAGCCTGGAGCTGCTTCGGATTCTGTGCCTCCCTCTCTCTCTGCCCCTCCCCCCCCCAAAATAAATGTTAAACACAAATTTAAAAAACCCACATAATCAAGTGCTGTTTACTGAGAACTCATTGTGTGCTCAGAACTTTATAAGCTCACAGGCTTGTTATCTCTGCAAAGGTTATTTCGAGCCCCTTTTTACAGTTGAATATGCGGCTCAGAGAGGTGAAGTCACTCGCCTGGGGTCACAGAGCAAGAAGGCGCCAGAGCTGTGACCCCAGGGCTCCTGCTCCGCCCTGTAGCCGCTGCTACGTGCCCGCTTTGTGCCGAGGACCGTGAGGAAAGGGGCCGAGCTCGTGAGGGCAAGGCCGTCGGATGTTGGAAAACAGTGAGGCTCCACACGCGGGTGTGGGGTGCGCGCAGGGGGGCACCCAGGCCGGGCTGGGCGGATTGTGACTCTCCCCTGACCACCTTGGACTCGGCTGGGGTGCTGGGGTGGGGCCGGGACGGGGGGCCCTCCCGCATTGTGGGGAGCAGCCCCGGGGATCCCGGAAGGCCTGGCGGCGGGGTCTTCCTGACTGGGTTCCGGGCGACACCCCTCTTCCTCCCGGCCCCGGGGAAGGGCGGGCCGTGCACCAGCTCTCCTGGGGTCTCTCTGGAAGCTTCCCTCTCGGCACGCGGTGGCAGTGTCTCCGCCTGCCCGCAGGGCGGTCCAGGGCAGCGTGTCCCACGCCCAGTCTGACCGCGCAGGTGTTTGTGATGGGTGACGGCAGGGTGTCAGAGCTGGTGCCTCAGGACCGCTTGGCCTCATGCCGAGGCTGAGAGTGAGCCTCCCTTCTGGGGCCACCGGAGGGCCCCGCCTTGGAAGGATAATGAACGCGAACTGGACGCCCACGGCTGATGCTGCCCGGAAACACTGCCAAGCCCGGCGGGATCCCCCCGTGGGTGCTGGGAAGCCATCAGCGGGAGAGCGCGGTGTTTCTCAAAGCCTGATTGTGCCTTGTCCTGCCACAGTGTGGCCCCCCCCTCAGGCTGCAGAGGCTGTCGGTGCTCCTGGCCTCGCGCGTCCCCGGGGCTGAGGGCACCTCTGTACCCAGCTGCTCCTGCCTTGGGGCAGGTGGGGCCCTTTCCTTCCCCCGAGGCCTGGGGCTCTTCGGGGCAGCCGTCTGGGGCGAGGCTGAGCCCCAGGCCTGGGACTGGAGGGCCGCTGTCCAGCCGTGAGGCCGTGCGTGGGCTGCTGGCCCCACGGGAGCCCTCCTCCGGTGCTTTGGGCGAGCGGAGACGCCGTCTTGGGCAAATCAAGGGTCAGCCGCTCTGTCGTGAGGACTGACACCTCGCCAACAGGTTGCTGCAGGAATTAACGGAGAGCAGGGACGCGGCTCGCGGAAGCTGCCCTGAAGTGTTGGCTCTTTTCTTGGATTGTCTCATCAGCTGGGAGCCTCCAGGCCACCCCCGTTTCTGACCCTCCCAGAGCCCGGTTGCCGGTGCCCGGGCCCCCTCGCTGCTGGGCTGGACGGCACTTGCTCGTGTATCTGCCTTGGTTGCCCTCCCGACCCGTCTGGGCAGGGTCTCCATCTGGGTTTCTGGTGTGTGGCTGGAGCAGGGATTTACCCCGGGTGGGCTCGGAGCCACAGCCCCAGCAGAGCTGGGTTCCGAAGGTACTAGTTAAGGTACTGGTTAAGGCACTTATTAAGGCATTAGGCCTTTCCAGGAAGGAGTGGGTGCATCTTCCTGACCAGGACCCAGTGGATTTTCCGTTCTCGTTGTGGCGTGTCTGAAGTGTGCGGGCCCGTCCGGACCGGCCTGACCTGCGCAGACACCTGAGGAAGCGGGGGTGGGGAGGGCGCATGTCCGAGGGGACCCCGCGTGGGCAAGTGGCGAGCCAGCCCCTCACCAGCACCCTGCTCTGTTCCTCCCGCACAGCGGCCGCAGACGCCCTGATGGAGGCTTGCTGCACAGACGGACATCACATGGCCACGCAGCACAGAGACTGCTCGCTGCCCTACGCCTCGGAGTCCAAGGAGTGCAGGTGCGTTCGCCGGCGGCCACTCTCTCACCAGCACGGTGTTCCTTTAGCAGAAAGCCGCGTGTGCCCGGAGCCGTGGCAGGGTCTGGGGTGCGGGCCCGGATCCACCCGGGCTGTTGGGGGACGTGGTGGATGACCTGCCTCCTTCCTCTGTGCTCCCAGGTCCCCGTACGGGATGGGGCCCCCCTTCCTGGGCCGCCCTGCGACAGCCCCGGGCCTCTCTCTGCTTCGCTGGGCTGCCGAGCTCGGAAAGCTGGGTTTGCTGCTCCCTCTGCCGCCGCTGGGCACTGTGGCCAAGTCGGTTTCCTCCGAACAAAAAGGGGTCTGTTGTGGGTGCGGCGGGGGAGGGGGGGGTCGGATGAGGTCACATGACTGGCGAGCCACGGTGCGGCCTGCCTTCAGACCTGAAAACACGTGCGAGCCGGTCCAGCGCGGAAAGTTTCCCCAGACAGTTGTTCCCCTTATGTGGTAGCCAAACCCTGGATCAGCTGTGCTTTTTTTCCCCCTAAATTAACCCAAGCTCCCTCGAAGGCTTGGCCGACTTTAAGCTTAGAGTAAATGACGAAGGTCTGGAATGTCGATCGTCACCGGAAAGGTAATAGTAAGAATAGTAGGCAGCCTGTCCGGAGCGGCTCCGTGCTGGGTGTCTGTTGCGCGTTCACCTCATTTAGCCTCGCTGTCGATCCCAGTTTATAGACCAGGACCCCGAGGTTTGCCCCCTCCGCACAGCCGCTAGGTGACGGCGTTAGGATTCGAACCCAGATCGGCTCAGAGGTCAGGAAGGCGAGGCTCTGAGAGCATTCCCTCATTCTGACAGCCTGCGCTTCCTCCGTCTGCTGACTCCGCGTCTCTGCCGTGTGGCCCTCGGAGCCGTGGGGGGCCAGGTGGGGAGCTGCCGCGGAAAGAGGGTGCAGGGAAGGTTCCTTCGTGTAATCCTGGGCCTGTGCATTTACGCTGACAGCGAGCATAGTGCACTTGGCCAGTGTCGCCGGGTGACATAAATCTCGATTTAGGAAGTTCTGGAAAAGTCCAGAGCATTGTAGACCGAGCAGAGCAGGACGGTCGGTGGTTTGAATTGACCGGGAGGGAGGCCACCCACTTGGGGTTTGCAGGCCATCTGAGGAGGGAGAGCTGGGAGTTTGGCTCCCGCGTGTGGCTCCGAGGGGCCGGAGCAAAGCCGGGGGTCAGCACCAAGAGGAGCGGCCCGGCCCTGGGAAGCCTGATGGACCTGGGCTGAGTTTTTGGCTGTGTAACCCGGGCCGACGCAGAGCCTCGGTTTCCCCAAGTGTAAAAGGGAAATGGCGATGCCATCTTTCAGGGCTGGGACGATGACGGGGGAGGAAGACGCCAGCACCACAGAGCCAGACAGGGCAAGGGCTGTAGTCTGCCCGGGCCGCCATGACACACACATAGCCTGGGCGGCTTGGACAACATGCATTTATTATGCTCCCACAGCTCCGGAGGCCGGAAGTCCGAGATCACAGTGTGGGCAGGGCTGTCTGCTCCCGAGGCTTCCCTCCTGGGCTTGCAGACGGCCGTCTTCCCCTGTGTCCCCACACGGCCGTCCCTCTGCGCATCTGTGTCCTGACCTCCTCTTCTTAGCAGGATGCAAATCATACTGAATCGGGGCCACATGTGTCACCTGACTCTACCTTACTCACCTCTGTAAAGGCCCTGTCTCCAAATACAGTTACATTTGACGTGCCGGGGGTGAGGACGTCAATGTGGAATTTGGGGAGGAGGGGACACAATTCCACTCGTAACAGGGACCCTCATTTATCAATACTTATTGAAATCACAGACTTTCAAAGTGGGGTGGCTGAACCTCTCGGTATGCAGATGGAGGGACTGAGGTCAGAGACGCTCAAAATCTAGGCACCCCTACTTGTGAATTTGGATTTTAGTCACTGCTCCATTTATTAGTGACTTCTACCCACCAAAGCCTTTAATAAGTGCTGGAGTTGTCTTTAGACCTCAATGGAGGCTTCATTCCCAGACGATGTGGAAAGTACCTCCTTAGCTACGCTGCAGGCATTTATTTTATGATGTTACATTTTGGTCACGGGTAGATTTTAAAC
Organism: Crocuta crocuta; assembly: GCF_008692635.1. Taxonomy (NCBI): domain Eukaryota; kingdom Metazoa; phylum Chordata; class Mammalia; order Carnivora; family Hyaenidae; genus Crocuta; species Crocuta crocuta. Next base: position 5,232,853 of record NW_027529175.1, read on the forward strand.
ATGCATGTAGAGATACCCCGAAATATAGGGAATGTCACCTGAATGGCTGAGCGGGAGTTTCTTCTCTGTGGGAAATGTGGCTGCAAGTCCGGGCTCCCCTTGACCCCCGACTGGCTGCCCTCATGTCCTGTCCCAGGGGCCCTGGGAGGTTGTGGCAGGGTGCTGGGCGTTCGCACATTACATCCGGGGCACCACGTACCGGCCACTGCCGGTGTGTTTCACGGAGGCCCCGGGAGGCTAATTGGCTTGTTCCGGTGAACTCGGGCCGTCTGTGTGTGTGTCCGGAGCCTCTTGAAGGTCCTTAGCTGTCAGGCGGAGTGGCTCTATCCGTGTCACTGTCTGCCATCCTCCAGGCCTCCGAGCTACATTTTCTGCTTTGCTCAGTGAACGTCGAGGTTCGACCCCTGTGTCCTCTGCAGGGATTAGAGGCCAGGCGTGGGCTGGTGGCTCAAAGAGAGCTGTCACTCATCTAAGAACACAGTTGGTATTTTATTCAAGAAGCAGGCGTTGAGGGGCGCCTGGGGGGCTCGGTCGATGATGCGTCCGACTTCGGCTCAGGTCACGACCTCACAGTTTACGGGTTTGAGCCCCGCGTCGGGATCTCTGCCGTGGACCCTCTGTCCCCCTCTCTCTCTCTCTGCCCCTCCCCTACTCATGCTCTGTCTCTCTCTCAAAAATAAACATTAAAAAAATTAAAAAAAAAAAAGGACCAGGCATTGAGTGCCGCCATGAGGCACACTCAGAAGACCCCCTCCCGGCCCTCCATGCTTTCTGTTCCTGGGGGTAAGGATGGCAGACAATCGATCGTTGTGAGCCCAAAGTCAGGTGTTCAGTGCCAGGATGGGGCGGGCTCTGAGGGCCGGGCCTGACCAGCAGCACAGAGAGGCCTGTTAGCAGGGACTTGCTTATAATACTATCAGTATTCTCCCTGACCATGAAGGCGGGGGAGGGAGAGAGCGGGTCATAAATCAAATCTGGTTCAAGAGGGCCTTCGTGTTAGTACTAGTTACGGGATGCAGGAACCAAAGGCCACCGGCCCCTTGGTAACACAGGCCTCGTGTCATCTGTCTTCTTTGGAAGTGGCATTCGACGCCGCTGGTTTTAAGTAAAATTCTCAGTTTTCGTTCATCCAGCGCCTGCTCATTGCCCCTCACTGCTGCTCTGAGCTCAGGACGAGGTGGGATGTTGTAACGGGATGTTTGAGCCAGGGCTTGATGGGTGTTAGATCGCTGGACCCAAGTCTAGGGCAGGGAGAGGGCGTGGGGGCGGGGGGGATCTGAATGAAGGTCTCCAAATGCCCAGCTCGGGCCCCACCAGGGCAGGGCTTGGTGACCGTGGCCGCGGGAGCCCCCTTGTGTTCTCATCTGCCAGGCCACCCTCCCCGCGTCCCTGAAGCCTCAGCGTGGGCCTGGCACACAGTAGGGATGCAGCCAAATTTCTTTTACTTGCAGTGAAATACACATAGCATAACTTTTGCCATCTTTTTTTCCCTTCAGTTTTACTTTATTTATTTTGAGGGAGGGATAGAGAGCACGAGTGAGGGAGGGGCAGAGAGAGGGAGAGAGAGAATCCCAAGCAGGCTCCGCACTGTCAGGGCAGAGCCCGATGGGGGGGCTCGAACTCACGAACTGCGAGATCCTCACCTGAGCTGAAATCACGAGTCTGGTGCTTAACCCGCTGCGCCGCCTCGGCGTCCCCTAACTTCATCACCTTAACGAATTTTAGGCGTATGACTCCACACACTCGCGCTGCTCAATGGCCATCAGCGCCGTCCAGCCGCAAATGCTTCCGCCGGCCCAAAGCGGATCTCCCTCCCAGTGCCTGGTGTATCTTCTTTCTGATTGTTGACGACTCCAGGCTCTTCATATCAGTGGAAACGTTCGCTATTTGTCCTCCCGTGCCTGGCCTGCCTCACCCAGGACCGTGTCCTCGAGGCCCCCACCCTGGTTGTAGCCCCGGCCGGGCTCCTTCCTCTTTAGGGCTCGACCCTATGCCACCGCGGGGAGGGACCACGTTTTGTTCATCCGTTCCTCAGCGGACGCTCGGGCTGCTGTGAATGATGCTACTGTGGACGTGGGTGTGCAGATACCTCTTCGAGGGCCTGCTTTCAGTTCTCGGGGAGGGGCTGTATCCCCAGAAGTGGGATTCCTGCATCATGGGACGGTTCCGTTTCCCGTCTTTCCAGGAGCTGCCCTCCTGCTTTGCACAGCAGCTCCACCCTCCCGCGACGGCGCCTGCGTGTCCCAGGCCCCCACAGGCCGTTTCCCGTTCGGCCAGTATCTTTGGGTGGGTGGGTGCCCATCTGGTTGCTGTTCCTGACCATTTAGGGAGAGGCCCGTTATTTGTAAGCTCACCCAAAGCACGGATGCCATGTGTAGGATCACCAGCCGAGACAGAGCCATCCTGGAGCCCCAGATGGTTCTGGAAGCACGTGGGAAGCCAGGTGCAGAGCCTCAGCCCCGCTGGGTGNGGGCGGCAGCTCCTGTCCAGGCTGGCGACGGCTGGAGCCAGGGTTATTCAGGGTCTGGGGGAAGCCGTACCTGTGACTCACATACACCTGCTCCCCCACTGCCTTTGGGCAGCCCCCCACTGCCCTGAACCAAGTCTGGCAGGTGGGGGTCCTCTGCCCACACCAGCCTTTACGCATGGGCCTGCGTCCTCTGGTTTCCAAGGACCTTCTTCCTGGGGGGCCCCCCACGGGGCCAGGAGACAGTGGGCGCCGCAGCCTGGGGTCCCTGTTGCCAGGGCCCCTCCGTCCGTGGCCTTGGGCAAGCCCCTCCGCCTCTCTGGAGCTCTTTCTTCTGAGCCTGAACAACAGGGACGAGGGTTGGAGTCTGGTGAAGGGAGGGTGCCTGGTCCGGGTCGGGGAGCAGCGGTTGGGTGTGGTCACCAGGTGGGAACGTTTTGTGGCGTGAGGCTCAGAGCCCAGAGATGAAGCGGCTCGGGCGGCGGCGGGATCTCCTGACCGCACCCCCAGGCAGCACCCTGCCTTCAGAGTCTCCTTCTACACTTACTGAGCACCGTCTGTCTGCGGGCTAGTGTGTGTGTGCGCACGGTGCGGTGCGGGTGGGCCTGCGCAGGGAAGGGGAGGCACCCGAGGATGACGGAGCTCCCGTCCCTGAGGGGCGGCTGCCCCCGCCCGGGGGACCCGCGGCGGCCCCTCCCCCACAGAGCCCCCGCCTCTGCCCGCAGGATGGTCCGGGAGCAGTGCTGCCACAGCCAGCTGGAGGAGCTGCACTGCGCCACGGGCATCAACCTGGCCAACGAGCGAGACAGCTGCGCCACGACGCACCCCGACAACGCCAGCCTGGAGGCCACGTTCGTGAAGGTGAGGCCCCGCCCCTGCCCGCCCGCAGTCGCAGGGTGGGAGGAGGAGGAGCCGGGGGGGAGGGGCCTCTCAGGGCCCCGCCCCTGCCCGCCCGCAGTCGCAGGGTGAGAGGAAGGAGAAGGAGGGGCCTGGGGAGGAGGGGCCTCTCAGGGCCCCGCCCCTGCCCGCCCGCAGTCGCAGGGTGAGAGGAAGGAGAAGGAGGGGCCTGGGGAGGAGGGGCCTCTCAGGGCCCCGCCCCTGCCCGCCCGCAGTCGCAGGGTGAGAGGAAGGAGAAGGAGGGGCCTGGGGAGGAGGGGCCTCTCAGGGCCCCGCCCCTGCCCGCCCGCAGTCGCAGGGTGAGAGGAAGGAGAAGGAGGGGCCTGGGGAGGAGGGGCCTCTCAGGGCCCCGCCCCTGCCCGCCCGCAGTCGCAGGGTGAGAGGAAGGAGAAGGAGGGGCCTGGGGAGGAGGGGCCTCTCAGGGCCCCGCCCCTGCCCGCCCGCAGTCGCAGGGTGAGAGGAAGGAGAAGGAGGGGCCTGGGGAGGAGGGGCCTCTCAGGGCCCCGCCCCTGCCCGCCCGCAGTCGCAGGGTGGGAGGGGGGAGGAGGAGCCTGGGGGGAGGGGCCTCTCAGGGCCCCGCCCCTGCCCGCCCGCAGTCGCAGGGTGAGAGGAAGGAGGAGGAGGGGCCTGGGGGAGGAGCCTCTTAGGGCCCCGCCCCTGCCCGTCCGCAGTCTCAGGGAGGGAGGAGGAGCCTGGGGGGAGGGGCGTCTCAGGGCCCTTCAGTTTGGTCATGAGCCCTGGACCACTCTGAGGAGATAGGGATGAAGGGACCCAGGTTGCCGGGAGGACCTCCAGTCCCTGGGCCTCTGGCAGGGGTGCAGAGATCAGAGCAGAGGTGGCCTGGGCTCAGGGCCTTCAGAGCCCTCTTCACCGCTCACGGAAGGACCCCCTCCCCTACCCAGGACGCGCCTCAGGCTTTCCTGCCCACCAGGAAAGTGGTTAGAGCCCCGGGCTCAGAATGGGGCCCCAGCGGGTCCCACACGTGACGTCCATAGCTACCCCAGAAGAGAAAAGTGAGGTTCAGAGTGGCCCACAGTCAAAGTGGCCCAGCAGGCAGGGGTCTGTGGAGGCAGAGCTGGGTCCACTGGGTCCTGGGGGGCTGAGCTCCGAGCGGGTGACACGTCCTGGGGCTCCGGGTCGGGTCTGGTCCCCGAGGGCCTCTGTCCCTGTGGAAGATCTGCCTCTTCGCACGGGGATGGGGGTGGGGGGTGGACGAGTTCCTGAGAGCTTTCCGGTGGGGGCTGTCCCTCCCTCCCCACCTACGAGAGAGGAAACAACCCGAGCGAGGCTGGCCCTTAACCTGGTCAGCGGGGTTCCTGGTGGACGGGCGGGTCCAGGAGGAGGGGCTCCCGTTCCCAGTCAGGAAGGCCAGGAAGCAACTTCGAGGAGCGCGAATCGGAACCAAGTCTGGATTCCGGGAGGGGGTGTGGGGGTTCCTTTCTGAGGGTTCTGTCTCCACACAGATTGGGGCGTGGGTGGAGTCGTTGGGGGGTCCGAAGCCCCTCCGCCCACCCTCAGCCTTCATGGGCCTTCGTGGGGGGAGGCTTCTGGCTGGAGGGAGCTGGGTGGGCGAGGGAGGCAGGCCTGGTCGAGGGGGGCCCTGGTCAAGGAGCTGGGGCGTCCGGTGACTGCCTCCCCAGGCAGGGCTGGCGCTCCGATGACGCTGTCTGCCCAGCAGACAGCTCTGCCCTTGTCCCCAGACTAGAGAGAAAGGGGGCGGGGCTGTGGAAAAGGCACGGAACATTCTAACGGGAGTGGGAACAGGCCACTTTGGCAGACGGGTGATTGGTGTTTCCGGGAAGGGTGACTCACGCCCTGGACGGTGGAGGAGGTAAGGCCTCCCTCCTTCTGGCACGGGGGTTGTAGAGCAGTGGGATGGAAGACCCATCAACCTCCACGGAAACTCGGGCAGAGCCCCGCTTCCTGGCGCCTGCTCTGGACCTTCTGGAAAGTTCTGTGCCTTTCTTAGGATACTAGGGGCTGAAATGGGGCTGCTCACGCGTCAGGCTGAATGCCAGCCCCAGGTTTCAGGTGTGACTTTCAGGAACACCGGGGTCCAGGTGACCAGGGGGTGACTCTGCCCCTCCCTTGACGACTTGCCTTGAGGTGCCTGTGCCTTTCGAACACACAGTGCGCTTCCTGCTGCCCCAACCACCTGAGCTCCGAGGGAGAGACAAGGGCATATTCATTTTCCTGGGTGTGGATGGGAAACCTTAGACCACATGCGAGGACCCTCGGAGCTCTTGTGTGACCTGTAGAAGGTCCCTGTCACAGCTGATTCCTCCCGGAGATGGAGGAGCCGGGCGGGCCAGGGATGTCGAGGGGGACATCTGATGTCGCGGGGCATGTGCTCGGTGCAGCCCCCTTCCCCCCCCCGCCCCCGTGAGATTGGGTGGAGATTGGGTGATGGTGTGCTTCGGCCTCGGCTTGCCAAGCTCCGCTTCGCGCCCGCATTTGGAAGAGAGGGCTGTGCCAGTCGTTGTTGTTGCCGTCCGGGCGCTGGGGCCGCGGGGATCCGGGAGGCCTGGGGGCCCTGCGGTGTCGTGTGGCTTCTCCACCGGCGTCTCTGTGTTCGCAGAGATGCTGCCACTGCTGCCTGCTGGGGAGGGCGGCCCAGGCCCAGGGCCAGAGCTGCGAGTACACCCTCATGGTTGGCTACCAGTGCGGGCTGGTCTTCCGGGCGTGCTGTGTCAAGGGCCAGGAGACCGCGGACTTTGCCCCCAGGGACATTGGGGACCTCCAAGAAGCAGGTAATTTCCACCTTCTTTTCCCTTTTTCCGGTACTGCATCAGTCAGGGTTATCCAAGGAAATAAAACCAATAAGACATGTGCGTGCACATATACAGAGAGAGATTTATTTTAAGGAATTGGCACCCTCGGGTCTGAAACCTGCAGGTTGGGCCAGCAGGCCGGAGACCCAAGGGGGAGCTTATGTTGCAGCTTCAGTCCAAATGCCGTCTGCTGGCAGACTTCCTTCTTGCTTGGAGGAGGTCAGTCTTTCTCTTGAGGCCTTCACCTGATTAGATGAGGCCCACCCACACTACAGAGGGCCGTCTGTTCTATTCAAAGTCCGTTGATTTAAATGTTAATCTCCTCTAAATAATACTGTCCCGGCAGCCACGGACTGGCATTTGACCAAATCTCTGGGTACCGTGGCCCGACCGAGTTAACACATAAAATTAACGATCACAGGCAGGCCGGGCACGCACGTTCACGGTCGCCTGAACTCAGCACAGACTGAGTCCTGTGGTCAGAGCACTGTCATGTTTGTCACCTGCGCTGAGAGCCACTGCCCTGGAGTTGGGACCGAAGGCTTGGGATCTGGGATCTGGCAAATCTGGGTGCGTGTCCCTGTTCTAACCTGTATTTTAGGTAAACTGATTTATCCAGACCTCAGTTCCCTCATCGGTGAGATGGGGAGAATTGCGGTCCTGCTTGACAAGGTGTCTGGGAGGCTGTAGCGACCGGCGCGGCGCCTGCCTCCATGAACGGTTACCATCAGGGTTCGTCCCCGTGTCTCCAACAGCCCCGGGCAGCGTGGTGGGCGGCTTGCTGTCAGTTCACAGATGAGGGCCTGATGCTCAAGGTCACATGCGCACACAGGGGAGAACGCCGGCCTCCTGCGGCCTGGCCAGTGCCCTTTCTCTCTCCATCGGGTGTAATGGCGGGCAGGGGTCCCACTCATCACTACGTGCCTCGGCTCTTTCAACTCGTAGATGCTTATTCGGCAAAGGGGCGCGTGACCCCGAAAACAGTTTCCAAGGAGCTCCCTCCATTGATGGCTTGGTTACAGGGTTCAGGAACCTTCTTGTTTGTCTGATGATCTCTTTCACTGGTTCAGGAGTTCCTGGGCCATCATGGAAATAAGCCTGGAAACTTCCAGGAGCTTGCTGGGCCCCGGGCTTGCTGTGTGACTTTAGGCTCCTTTCCTCCTGACTCTGAGGCCGCATCCCCTTCCCACCGTGGCGGGTGAGGGGCGCGAGGCAGGAGGAGCTCTCGCACCCGTGGTCCCTCAGTCGGGCTGCCCGTCCCCGTGGCCGCCTGACCTTGGTGGCTGCGTGGTCCTGCGTCACATGGCCCAGTCCCTCCTTGTGATTTCTCGAGGATGCCGTGGGGCTGATTTCAGATTGTCTGAGAGAAGGGCCGGAACCCCATTCTGGCTCCTTCCTTGACTTTTGAAACCAGAGATGACATCTTCACTCTAAACAAACGCAAACTATTCGTGCTGGTGGAGAATCCTCCTGTGTCTCTGGGGAGGACTTTTGTTGATTTATGTCTTGTTTCCATAACGATCTCTGGGCTTCTCTCTGCTCCAGATGTCTTACTTCTCTCCTGTCTTTTATCTGCCTCAGTTCTTGCCCCAGACTTTCCCCAGAGTCTCTGTGAGGACTCCCTGCCCTTCCTCCTCGCGGACACAGACGTGCCTTCCTGCCGTCCGCTCACGTGTACCGCGGGCCTACTGTGTGCTGTCACGGGGCCACATGGAGGGCCCAGACCACCGCTGGCCACTAACAGTTACAGAAATTGAGAGGAAGCTTTTAGAAACTTTAAAGCAATCAATAGCGTAACTTACGTCTGTTTAATTTCATGGGGACTTCTGTGTCTGCTTTCTTAACTTCTTTCTGGTGATTCGTTTATATTACATGTTACCCAAGGATTGGCCTAAAACAGGGGAAAGAGCCCTGTCCCTTTACCACAGAGGATGTGGACAGAGCACTGCTAGGAGATGTGTTGATTATCCCCATTCTACAGGCTGGGATATTGAGGCCGGGGACGCCCAGGTTCTGGATTTGTTTTCTGCTGGAAAGGGCGGTCTGTCTGTGCCGGACTCGCTCCCATGGGACACCACGCACACCTTGACGGCCTCCTCACTTGGGCAAGGAGTAGCTCTTCACGGGGTCCTCCTAGCGGACATCCTGGACCTTGGGGGCACTGAATGCCCCCCCCCTCCCCCACTGCGAGCTAAGAGTCCCCAGATTGCAAAGGTCCCCAGCCCCCTCACCTAGAAGAGATGATTCTCACTCGAAAGGTCTTTTTCTGGGGTGCCTGGGGGGCTCAGTCGGTTAAGTGTCCGGCTTCAGCTCAGGTCATGATCTCACGGTTTGTGGGTTTGAGCCCCGCGTCGGGCTCTGTGCTGACAGCTAGCTCAGAGTCTGGAGCCTGTTTCAGATTCTGTGTCTCCCTCTCTCTCTGACCCTCCCCTGCTCACCCTGCCTCTCTCTCTCAGAAATATATAAAACATTAAAGAAAGAAAAGAAAGGTCTTTTTCTCAGTTCCTCGAGGAGTGAGAAGTTTCTTTAGGGACCCTTCCCGTGTTTCAACAGCCCCGAGAAAAGAGCGCCTTGTGCATAGTTAGTGTAGGTAAGTTATGCTGTATTGGATTTCCTGGCGGAATTGCTAAACTGTCTCTTCGTAATGATGTTTATTTTTCTGGCTGATGTTTATTTTTCTGGCGTGCATGTGTTACACCCTCACTGTGGGCAGTTTAGAAGATGCAGAAAGCAGAAGGAAGGGGAAATTGACCCAGAGAGAAATTCTGTTTCCCTGAGGTCACATTTTCTTTCTTGGTTTTTCCTGCGTATGACTCTTGTTGCGGGAAACGATGCAGAAGGAAATGGCAGACAGAACTCCATTTCCCTGTAACCTACAGCCCGTGGGCAGCAGAGTAAAGCTTCCCCGGGAGCCCCCGGCTGCCTCAGTGCTGATGCTCTGCTGGAGGGAAGGACAACTTCAGCATGACCACAGCCAGGTGTCCAGGGAGTCTTCAGCATATGGGAATCTCTCCGGAAACTTCCCCTGGACCTTACCTCCCAGCTCCGTAGTACATAAGCAGTTTCTCCTCATGGACCCCGGCAGCTCTGCCTGCCCACGGGGATTTAATAAAATCCCCTCTTTGCACCAAAGACGTCTTCAAGAATTCTTTCTTGGTCATTGGCTCCAGACCCCACGGACCCCACTATCACCTCCAAAACCTCATCATCGCTCATACCGGTGCAGTTGTGCCGTGGGTGCACTTTGATTTATGCTCCCCGCCCCCGCCCGGCACTGTAACAATGCTCTTGACTTTTGATTGGATTGGGTTCCCCGTCACCCTATCTTGTGGAAGGGTCCATGACTTTAGAGCCCTTGGTCTTCGAGGATTTTTTTAAAAATGTTTATGTATTTTTGAGAGAGAGAGACAGAGCATGAACAAGGGAGGGGCAGAAAGAGAGGGAGACACAGAATCGGAAACAGTCTCCAGGCTCTGTGTCAGCCTCTGTGTCCAGTGTCCACGTTTTACAAGGGCCCAGACCACCCTGATCCACCTTGACGCGATCATCTGTGAAGACTCTTCTCCAAAGTAGGGTCACCTTCTCAGGTCCTGAGGGTTAGGGCTACGACATGTCCTGGCGGGGGTGGGGGACATGGCTTATCCCGTAACAGGAAGCCTTGGCCAGGTGCGCGATTTGGGGGCCGCGACTGCGTTTGCTGACACAGACGAGTAATTTGGACGGCCTGAGCTCCCGCCGCGCTCGGCTGAGACACTGGGCTGACGAGACTGGCGTGATTGCCTGACGTTGGTACAGAGGTGAAACGTTCCACGTTGCTGCTGAGATAAGGCAGGACGCTGTGTGTGGGCACGTGACCAAGCTGCCTCTCTCTCCCCAGCCAAGATTTCGGAGGTGGAGGAGCAGGAGGACCCCTACCTGAATGACCGCTGCAGAGGTGAGGACGAGGGGGAGGCCGGGCCGATCTGGGGAGCCTGACCCGTGGGCTGAGGCTCCGCAGTGCGCCCCCTGCACTCCTGGGCCCCCTCCTCCTTCCCTGCGGGCTGGGACCTGGGGGGGGGGCAGGGGGGCTTATAGGAAGGGGCCGTGTGGGAAGCGGGCATTAAAAGCTCCCAGCACAGTGCCTGCCCAGAGTGCAGGCTCTGAGGGGTGGACCCCGGGGGTCTGTCACTCGCCTTGGGTCCCCGAGCCCCAGCTGCCCCACGGGCGACATCATGTGCCTCGCAAGGGAGACGTTTGACAAGTTGCAGGGACTAGGGCCTGGCGGGTTTGTTTTCCCTACGATAAAACCTTATTTCTCTTGCATGGAACATTCCCACATGTCTAGACTGGCAGG
>NW_027529175.1:5244647-5247320 GCF_008692635.1 Crocuta crocuta
CCATGGGGGTGGGGGGGTTAGGAAAGGAAGCCACACCAGACACGCAGTGTGGGAGACGCCAGACCCGCACAGCGTGGGGGAGGGGCGCCGGGCTGGAGGCAGAGGCTGGAGGGGTGGGCAGGGGTCCTGCAGAGCCTGGCCAGCGGTCAGAACTTGGGTAGAACGTTCAGCTGGCTGGGGGAGGTCTGTCCCCATGAGACTTGCTCTTTGAGCACCACTCAGCCACCCTGCAGGAAGCGTGGTTGGAGGGGAGGCCCCAGGGTGGCACGGGGAGTGAGCCCTGGGGACCGGTGGGCCTCGGGGGCTCCCTTGTGGGCAGGTCCCGGGGGTCTCCCTGGGGAAGGGAGGGGTGCGATGCTGGAGAGGGTGGGCCCCGACCCGGGGAGCCCGTCTGTTGAGTGTTGTCCCCCCCGGGCCTCCCTCCCCCCCCTCTGTCTCTGCCCCCCCGGGCGGTGTTGGTCCTGGCCCGTCCACGCGGAACCGGAAACCGGGACGGCTGTGGCGTGTGCTCGGCGCCCGGCTCACGTGTGCCCCGTCTGCTCTGGCCCCAGGCGGCGGCCCCTGCAAGCAGCAGTGCCGGGACACGGGGGAGGGCGTCGTCTGTTCCTGCTTCGTGGGCTACCAGCTGCTGCCCGACGGCGTCTCCTGCGAAGGTAACCGTCGGGGGCCCCCTTTGTCGGCAGGGGGAGTCTAGGGCCCCGGCCACGGCCCTCCCCCGAGCGTATAAACACTGCGCTGGCAAGGAGGGTTGGCTTTGGGGTCTGACCAGGCTCTGAATCCAGGATGTGTGAGTGGCCCTGGGCACACTCTGAGCCCCTCTCACCTCTCCTCTGTGAGGTGGGGGAGATGGAGGACAGTGACAGCCCCTTAGAGGGGTCTTGAGGATCATGTGACTCCAGTTCAGGGCCTGGCACTGCTTGGCGGGTTCTCAAAATGAGCGGTGGGGGCGTCTGGGTGGCTCAGTCCCTTAAGCGTCTGACTTTGGCTCAGGTCATGATCTCGCGGTTTGTGGGTTCAAGCCCCACGTCGGGCTCTGTGCTGACAGCTCAGAGCCTGGAACCTGCTTCGGATTCTGTGTCTCCCTCCCTCTCTGCCCCTCTCCTGCTTGTACTCTGTCTCTCTCTCTCAAAAATAAACATTAAAAAAATTTTATGGGGCACCTGCGTGGTTCAGTCCGATAAGTGTCTGACTTCAGGTCACGATTTCCCAGTTCGTGAGTTCAAGTCCACGTTGGACTCGCTGCTGTCAGCACAGAATCCTCTTTGGACCTTCTGCCTCCTTTCTCTCTGACCCTCTCCTGATCCTTCTCTCTCTCTCTCTCTCTCAAAAATAAATAGAATATTAAGAGAAATGAGCAGTCCCTCTGAAACTTAGCAGGGGAAAGAAACCATTGCTTTTGATGGGGTGCGGAGCATCCGGGACCGCTCGTGGGAACCGGAGCAATGCTGGGAACCGGTTTACGGTGCCCTTCCGGCATATTCCTTTTGGGAAAGCGCCGGGCAGCCTCCCTTGTTCTTGCTGGTTACTCCCGCGTTGCCTCCACCTCCCCTAGACATCAACGAATGCATCACCGGAAGCCACAATTGCCGGCTCGGAGAGTCCTGCGTCAATACCGTGGGCTCTTTCCGCTGCCAGCGTGACAGCAGCTGTGGGACTGGCTATGAGCTCACAGAGGACAATGACTGCAAAGGTAAAACACGCCCGAGTGCACACACCTCAGCTCCCTGGGAGTAGATAGGACAAGAGTGTAAAGGCAGCACTGGGCTCCTGGGGGAGGGGGGGAAGGGAGTGCCCTGTGGGAGAGGGGGTGCGTCCCCCCCCATGACTGCCTGGGGCACTGGCCCGTTCTGTCCTTAGTAAAGATTTCCCTTCTTATGACCATGGTTGAGGTTGGACTTCTGAAAAGGCTCAGAGCATGATCGTTTCAAAGCGAGACCAGAAGTAAATTTCAGGTGCTCACATGTACTTCCTAAAAAAAAAAAAAAAAAAAAATCTGGACAACAGCTGCCTTCCATCTGATTCCAGGCTTCCTTGAAGTTCAAAGCTTATTCTCTTCCGCTGCCTAAAAACATGACATTTCTGGCTGTTGGCCTTTCCCCGCCAAGCCGTAGATGTTATTTGGCAGATAAGGCTTTTTGATGAGGCTCTATTAGAACATAGTTATCTGCTGAGGGTTTCCAGCCCTTCAGGACGAAGGAACCCACTCTGTGAAACTTTTGGTTGAATGACGAGGGCAGCTCCAAAGGCAGGCACACCCTCCGGATGTCTCCGAGCCTTTGGGCAAAGCTCCGTTCACTCCACCCTTGCAGCCTCGCTGGGCGGTTTGCACCCTGAGAGCCCAGGGGCCGAGCCAGCTGAGTATACGCTTTTGAACATTTGACAGCCATGAACTTCAGAGGAAGGGCAGCCAACATGCCAATCACGACAATCACCATTGTTCATATTGGGAGTATTGTGACGCCTTCACATAGGGACAGTGTTTATACCCCCTAAGATCATTGCTTTATGATCCAAACCAAGCATGCACTTAGCCTAAAGTAAAAAAAAAAAAATCCACATACTGCCAGGAAAATGCCTGGGTTATTTGGTATATAACAGAAAGTTTGCCTCATAAGAGCCTTGGGGAAAAAAAAAAAGAACTTTCGATCTTTAGCAGTGTGAGCACTCTTTGGC
>NW_027529175.1:5247383-5288490 GCF_008692635.1 Crocuta crocuta
GCCCCTTTTTGTTTCTAAGGGTTTTTTTTTTTTTTTTTTTTTTTTTTTATGTGACTGCTCGATTGGAATGTTTTGGGTTGTAGTCTGAGTAATGAGCATTTAAAAAAAAAGCTTTCTTGTGATTTTTGAATGTTGTAAGATGTTTCTGGCAGGACTCTTGCTAACAATTTCCTTTTTTTATGATGTACCAGATATTGACGAGTGTGAGAATGGTATTCATAACTGCCTCCCCGATTTTATCTGTCAGAATACTCTGGGATCCTTCCGCTGCAGACCCAAGCTACAATGCAAGAGTGGCTTTATTCAAGATGCTCTAGGCAACTGTATTGGTAAGACTCTGCCGCCAGGGCCGCCAGGGCCGTCAGGGCGGGCCGAGCGCTCAAGCGGCGGGCCAGTTCTCTAGAACGCAGAGGCGGGGGGCTGCCGAGCAGAGGTCGGCAGGCATATCCTAAGAAGGGCCGGGAAGCAAATATGTTAGCCACACGGTCTCCATTGCAGAAACTTGGCTCTATTGACAGAAAGCAGCTGCAGATGCGTGAACAGATGTGCGGTGCTGTGTCCCCATAAAACTTTATTTACAAAAACAGGTGTAGGCGGAGTGTGGCCCCTGGGCTATAGGTTAGCAACCCCTCCGAGGCTTAGTTCTGGAGTCCGAGACACCTGGTTTAGAACTGAATGACGTCAGGTGGTTTACTTCCTTCCTCTGAGTCTGAATTTCCTCCTCTATAGAATGGGAATAATCATACTCTCTGGCTTAGCGGCTTGAGGCAGGGATCGAACAGTTTAATTGCGAAGTGCCTGGTGTATTAAAGTTTTGTTTTAGAAAATACTCTGTATCAGTAGTTGATTTCACAGAGGTGGAGAGGAGAATGGGGGGGCGCCAGGGGCAGGGAAAGTGGGGAGTTCGTGTCCCCAGTTGGGGACAATTAAAAAGTTGTGCGGCTGGAAGGCTGTGGTGCCTGCACGGTCATAGGAACGAATTTAGGCCACCTGTCTGTATGCTGAAACATAGTTAAAATGGCAAATTTTATGGCACATGTATTTCACCACAAAACAAGTCTACCTATTGCCTGATATAGAGCAGGACTGATGTGGAATTAGAGGAAATCCCGTGTGAACTTAGTAAGCGCAGGCTTGGTGAGACTCTCAGGTTGGAGAAGCCGCGTGGGGAGGGGGCAGGGAGCTGAGGCGTGAGTTACCTGTGCTGCAAAGGGAAGGTGACCCCCTCCCCCTTCCTGGAGTTCACCCAGCCTAACCACTTGGCTCGGCCACTGTTTGCTGTTGGCATTTGCGTCCAGCCCTGCCGGCCTGGCCTTGGTCTCTGCCCCGCAGAAGCTTCTGGGTCCTGCCTTTGAGGATGGGAACACCCCCCTCCCCCACACCCCTGCTGGAGAGCTGCAGACACCACCAATTAGAACCCTCCTTAAAGGGCCCCTCCGGGAGCTTGGCTGGCTTCTCTTTGGGTTTGGCTCCCCTCTCTCAGATAAATCTGTATTGATCTTTGATCTGAAATGGTAGTTTGGACTGAAAGCTCTCCTCGCTTGTTTTTTTCAAACCACGCCAGGGTATTTAGAGACAAACAGCAGTGACCCCTTGGGACAGAGGCCTCCTTGGAACCCTACCCCAGACTTCTCTTAAAGCTCCTCTGTCATCCGGGCGGGGAGGGTGGGAGGCGTCGGAGCTGTGGGGGCCTCAGCCTGGCTGGGGTTGGCCCCCCGCCAGCCTCCTGACAGCCGGGCTGTCGTCAGCCAGCGCAGGAGGCCGATGGCTCTCCCCGGGCCAGCAGGGGGTAGGTCCTGCCCGGACTTGCAGGGCGCTGGGAGGGGCTCGCCCGAGGAAGCCGGCATCTGCTTGGGGCGGAAACCCTGACCTGGCAGAGTCGGCCCCGATTTCCACAAAGAGGAAGCATTTGCGGGTTTTGGTATAGCCTCATCGTCCCCTCCCCGGGGTGCAGACACCATCCCCTCCACATCCTTGCCTAGATGCAGGGAGAGCCTGGGTGAATGGAGCAAAGCCCCGAAGGAGCCCCGCCCACCGGTCCCTAGTTGCTTGGACGGTTTGCAAACCACCCATGAAGATCTGTCAGCTGAGGTTCAGGCAGGTGCCCCTTTCATGTGCCCACAGTCCTTGCAACCACACNTTTATTTAGTATAATATAATATTAATATAATATTTTTTTGTTTATTCAGTCTGAGAGAGAACGAGTGCAGAGGTGAGGGGGTCAGAGAGTGAAAGAGAGCAAGCAGGGGAGGGGCAGAGAGAGAGAGAATCCCAACCAGGCTCCAGGCTGTCAGTGCAGAGCCCAAAGTGAGGCTTGAACTCACAAACCGTGAGATCATGACCTGGGCCTAAGTCAAGAGTCGGACGCTTTACCGCCGGGGCGCTACAGGCGCCCCCCACGCCCTGACCCACTCCCTCCTGGGGGACTCGCAGCTGTCCCGCCAGGGCTTCCGTTGTCGTTGGGCTGAAGTGAGTGAGGTGTTTTTCAGCTGGGACCTCCCTGCGTGAGCCCGTAAGAGACAGAGATTGTACAGCGTGTTCCCAAACTGCTTGGGCCTTTTCTGTTAGTTTGTTCTTTGTTTTCCCGGTATCCCACTCGTGCATTCGCGCATTGATTGCCTGGCCCTTCCTTAGCTTGTGGCGCTCAAAGGTGGGGGGACCCCCCCTGCCCCCGGAGCACACCATGTCTCAAGGAGTACTCGTGTCCCTTGGAACACAGTTTGGGAACCGTAGATCTGATCGGCAAGCGCAAGGCTTCGAGGGAAGGCCGCGATGCCGTTGCCAGACGCTGCATTTACTCCTGATACAGGGCAGAGGACACATTTTATTCTGTGAAGGGCTAGATAGTAAGGACCAGCTTCATGTGGTCTATGTTGCAGCTGGTGAAAACGGCCCTAGATGATATGTAAAAGAATGTACATAGCTGTGTTCCAATAAAGCTTTATTGACAGAAACAGGCACTGAGCTGGATTTGGCCGGCCGACTGTAGCTTGTCAACCCCTGGTTTTAGGCCTGGGAGGCAGGACACCCTGGTTGTAGAGCTGAGTGGGGTGGGCCCTAGCCTCCGCCTTGTGCTGGGGGAGTCCTGTTTATAAAATGCGGATATTGATCCTGGCCCTGCCTGACTTGCAGGCGAGCTGTGGTGGTCGAGAGCAGTGTGGCCCTAAGAGCTTTTGTAAACTGTCAAGTGCTGCACTGCCATGTGAAGGTCGCCTCCAGGGGAGGACCTGGGTCCTACCCCTGACTGTCTTGGTCACTGACTGTCTGAGGAGCATGGGGCTTGGCCAGGGCGGGAGAAATACGCTGATTTCTCTGTCTTTGACTTTGGCTCAGGGGTCTTCTACTGTCACTCCCCTCCCTGTCCCCTGGGTGCTTTGTAACTATCGGAACAAGGGGATTCTTAAAAACCTAGGTCCCTGTAGAAGTCTGCCCCTCATAAGAACTTCAGCCTCTGTGGTTTTGCACCGAATTCGAGCCGGAGGAGTGAACGGTTATCTGTGTCCAATTACTGGTTTGCACTCGCCAGGCGTGTGTCCGGCAGAGGTGAAGGCCCCGCACAGGCGCGTGCGGTCAAGGAGGGAGACCACAGTGCGGTGAACTGGGAGCCGGCAGCCCCTCCCGGCTGGGCACGTCAGCTCAGGTCCGAGGAGCCCAGATAGGGGACAGGCAGGAGGGGCTGTCAAGGAGGTGGCTCTCAAGCTGTGAGAGTGTTTCCCAGGCAGACAGGGCAGGTGACTTCCCCGGCAGGGACCATGTGAATAAAGCCACAGAGGTGAGAGTCTGTCCAGGAGCCATCAGTGTGTTGTAAGGGCTCAACCCTGGCTGTAGGAACCCCGGGCCAGGGTGGGGCTGAAGCCGGGCAGGGCCGGGCCCTTCATCTGGGGAGCCCAGAGCCTCAGAGGGGCAAGAGTGCTGGCACCGAGGGCACTTAGCTGCGCACCCTGTGTGGAGCGAGTGAATTCAAGATGGCGCCTGAATGGCCAACTCCGTGGTTGGGACTGTGAGTCCTGTAGGATTTGGAAGGGACCGAGCCGTGTGATCGCGGGCACCCCTGAGAGCCAGGCAGGCAGCCTCAGATTCGGTGCAGGGAAGGATGGAGGGCTTGAAGCTTTCGGGGCAGGGAGATGCCACGGAGGTGGAATGTAAGGTGGCGCGTGCTGGTGAAATCTGGGAGCCAGCGGGGAGGCTCCCGCGTGGTTGACGGTGGGGGCCGCATAGGACTCTGTTTGTGGTGTTGCAGTAAGGAGGGAGGTGGGGGTTTTTCTGGAGACCTAGTTGGGTTTTTGGAAGCCCCCCACAGTTGACCCCATTGTCTCTGTCTTTCCTGCTGTAGATATCAATGAATGTTTAAGTATCAGTGCCCCGTGTCCTGTGGGGCAGACATGCATCAACACGGAGGGCTCCTACACATGCCAGAAGAACGTGCCCAACTGTGGCCGTGGCTACCATCTCAACGAGGAGGGAACTCGCTGTGTTGGTAGGTATTGAAAAAAGAGAACCAATCTGAAATCAACTTTTCTGTCTGCTCGTAGCACCCTCCACTTCCCTGGAAGGGGAGGAGGAGATCCCCAAGTGCACTTGTCCATCCGATGACTTGCTCATCTCCAAGCGTAGACCTTTATCATCTATTGCCTGGACCATTGCAGTAGCATGCCAGGCTACCTCTGGCCCCAGTTTTATGCCTTTCAGTCTGTCCGGGTTAGGACAGCTGAGCTGAAAGCTCTCTTGTGCCTTCCCGCTCACAGCCCCCATTGGTGACAGAGAGGACAGATGCCCCTGCTTACAATCCAGTGCCCCTGAGGTGGCCCCACCTTCACGAGCCTTATAATTCAGATGAAATAGGCCTTGCAGCTCCCTAAAGAAGCCCCGCCCTTTCCTCTCTGTGCGGTATTTTGCTCTTCTGTTATTCCCTCTGCCTACCTGCTGCTACATTCCTTTGGATCCAGACCCCTGCCAGCTGGGAGGAGTCTTACTCTCCCAGAATACTTCCCCGGCGTCTCCCCGGGTCCCTGGGCCCTTCCTGCCTCAGCCAGAGCAGGAAGCCCCGAGGGTAGGGGCGGCATCTGGGTCCACTGCATGCCCACTACGGGACCCAGCACGTGGCAGGTGCTCTGGGACATCGTGGTGAAGAGTGAACCATACTGCTTTGTCAGTGTACATTTTAGTTTGCTGCCCCCTCGCCTTCCTTTCTGACCACCTCCAGGAAAAGCCCGCGCTTAACGTTTTTCAACGTGTTCTTCTCTTTTACAAGATGTGGATGAGTGTGAGGCGCCCTCTGAGCCCTGTGGGCCGGGGCACCTGTGCATCAACTCCCCTGGAAGTTTCCGCTGTGAGTGCAAAGCTGGATACTATTTTGACGGCATCAGCAGGACATGTGTGGGTACGTGGGGGCCCCTGAAGGCCTCGGGGGTGGGGGGGGCCAGCCAGGTGGCCGCAGTCTGCACCTCACCTCCGAGAGTCCCGGTGCAGCAATCCCTGAGAAAAGAGCCTGAGTCAGAAGCCCGCCCCCCCCGCTGCAGTCCCGGGTCCGGTGCTGCCCGCCCCCCGCCGGGTGGGAGCCGGTCTCCCCGCCCACAGAACAGGCGCGCCGCTTGAGCCAAGACCTCCAAGGGTCCATGAGACTCCAGCCCGCTCTGCAAATGCGCGGAAGCATTAGTGATTCTTTCCCTGAGTCGCCGCCCTGCTGGCGGGCTGCAGGGCTGCGTGCATAGCCCGACAGCACGGGGGCTCAGTGCCAGGAATGGGGACAGGCCCCGCTGGCCAAGCACCCGCCATTTGCAGACCAGGGTGCTCCGGGGAGGCTGGCCCCTTGTCAGATCGGTGGAGCCTCATTCAGGGCCCTGGGGTGGGTGGGGACCTGGTGGGCGGGCGCATCTCCAGGCGCGCGTCACGGAGGGAGCGCCAGACTTGCCCAGTGAGCGGACGGGCAGGGGTGGCCCTGGGTCCCCCTCTGACTCGTGCCGTGGGTTGGACTCGTTGGACGAGTCGCTTTGCTTCTGTCCTCTGAGCAGAGAGGCTGTGGGAGGCGGGGGATGAGGTCGCCAGTGGGGGCGGCGGCGGCGGCACTGAGGGGGCCCACCTGCTCCATTTCAGACATCAACGAGTGTCGGCGCTACCCCGGGCGCCTGTGTGGCCACAAGTGCGAGAACACACCGGGCTCCTACTACTGCAGCTGCACCGTGGGCTTCCGGCTCTCTGCCGACGGCCGGTCGTGTGAAGGTGAGTGGGCTCCGGGTGGCCTGCTCTGGCCCCCTTCCCGGGGAGCGCCACCCCTGCACCCACAGACTCTGCAGTGGGGCAGACTCGAGTCTCATATCTCCCAAGCACATATTAAGGGCGGCGTCCGTGGGGGACCCCTGGAAAAGGTGACTTGGCAGAGATGACTGGGCCTCCTGGGCCCTAGAGGGCTTGGTGGCATCTGCCCAGGGCCGTGCACGTGGGGACGGATAAGCTGCTTTAAGAACATGGGTTGTGGCTGAGAGTGTAGGATTTGGAGGCGTCCAACCCACCTGGATTCACGTGACCTCAGGGCGTGGCTGCCTCTGTCCTGCCAGGAGCCGGGGGCGCAGTAGGTCAGATTTTTGAGGAAACTGGTTTTTCTTTATTAAAAATTTTCTTTTAGTGTTTTATTTATTTTTGAGAGGGAGACACAGAGCACAAGCAGGGGAGGGTCAGAGAGAGAGGGAGACACAGAATCCAAAGCAGCTCTAGGCTCTGAGCTGTCAGCAGGGAGCCTGACGTGGGGCTCGAACCCACAAACTGCGAGATCTGACCTGAGCCGAGCTCAGACGCTTAACCAACGGAGCCCCCCAGGCGCCCCAAAGGACAGAAGGATTTTTTAAAAATCTTTTTGTTTTAATTTATTTATGAGAGAGAGAGAGACAGAGCATGAGCAGGGAAGGGTCAGAGAGAGAGGGAGACACAGAATCCAAAACAGGCTCCAAGCTCTGAGCTGTCAGCACAGAGCCCGATGCAGGGCTCGAACCCACGAACCGCGAGATCTGACCTGAGCCGAGCTCGGACGCTTAACCAACGGAGCCCCCCAGGCACCCGAAAGGGCAGAAGGATTTTTAAATGCTGGGGTGCGCTAAAGACAAGTACTGCAGGATGTAACGTGGGGGGGTCAGCATGTTGAGGGCTCCTGCCCTCCCACAGAGACTGGGGGTTGGGGGGACCTACCCTTCTCAGTGATCACACTTCAGAGGCATGGTTCCTATGTCCTGGGTTACGGGGGATATACCTCAGAGGGACAGAGAAAGGATTTACAGTTGCAAGTTTTCTAAAGTCACTACTTCTAAGAAAACGGGGGGTCAGGATCGAGTATCTTCTGTTGGCTGCGCTGAGCTTTCTCAAGCAGGTATTTTAAGGGTCTGGGGTTGTCCTCCTAAGCACCCCGTGTTAGGCTGGTAGAAGCCACGCTAAGGTGAGTTCAGGGCCCTTAGTCTGCTGGGCAGAGGTTGGAGGGAGTTGTTAGTGCCGAGCCTGTCGGCGCTCACATAACACCAGCCTCCTCCGGGCCTGGACCGAGACAGCGTGACGAGCATTCAGCGCAGGGCCTGGCACACCGTAGGCGCTCAGCAGGCATCCCGTCTTCTCTGGGGACTAGGTTCTGAGGTCAGCAAAGTCCAGAGCTCTTGCGGCGCTTGGTGATCCCCTCCCGTCGCCGGGCAAGCCCGTTGGGTGCAGGGCAGGCCCGGGAGCAGCGTGTGACAGGACGGTCACAAAAGCCGGACGTGCCCAGATGCGCCCAGTGTGCGCAGGTCTCCGACTGGAGGGTGGAGGTGTGACGGGATCCTGGGTCCTCGGGTCCCCCCGGGAACCAGACGCAATGCATGCGTGCCGGCGAGGAAGAAGATGGATGCACGGGGGTCCCTCGAGCTTGGGTTCAAATCCCAGCTGTACTGTGTTATGGCCTCGAAGCAGTAGCTCGGCATTCCTGGGACCCCTTGTCCTCGTCTGCACAAGTGGGGGAGCAGGAGGCACCGCAGCGGGGGTCCTGAGGATGAAGCATGTGGGAAGCGTAGCCCAGGGTCCTGCGTGAGGCCAGGTGCCCGCTGTGGGGACCGCGGGTGTCACTGCTGTCAGCATTCGTGCCTCAACGCGGCTCCTCATCACTCCCAAAGGGCTGGAAAGGAGATATTCGCGTCTACATTAGCAGCAACACTGCGGACAGAAGACCGGGGCCCAGCTACCTTGGCCCTGTCGTTCCGCTAAGCATTTGTAAGGCAACCCTGATAAGGCGTGTGGCAACGTGGCTCCCGCCTTCGAGGAATCTCTAGAATTTAATGAGAAACCTCACCGGGCAGAGGGGAGCAGGTGATGGCCAGGCAGCATGGGGAGAGAGGCTGAGGGACGTTCTCAGCTGCCCGCCCTGCCTGCCCTGCTAGGAATTAGCAGCAAATAAATGGGAGAAGAGACTTGTAGGCCAGAGGTTGGCAACATTTTTTTCCCCCCTAAAAGCCACATAGTAAATGTTTTAGGCTCTACCCGCCATAGTCTATTGCAGGTTCCCACTTCTTTTCAGGGCGAAGGCGGCCGTGCACTGGGGTAAATGAGTGAGCGTGGCTGTGTGCCAGTAAAACTTTCTTTACAAAAACAAGCGGAGGGCCAGACGTGTGCTGACCCCTTCTCTCAGGGACGGGGACAGATGAGCAGGAGCCCAGAGTCTCTGAGTGAGGTGGTGAAGGTCAAGTTCGAGATATGGGCGTATCAGACGTATCACTCAGGCCTCCCTGTCTGCCGAGGGCATCGTCTTGGAGGTGAAATGGGGAGGGCCGTGATCGCATCTCCATCTGAGGACTAGAACTGACCCCGGGAGCCTGAGGGGGGACCTGCCGGACAGAGCCGAGGCTGGAGGCTTTCCTGTCGTCCCGATGAGAGATTCCAGATCCATCAGCCGTGGGGGATGGAGTGGGAGGCCCCCTCCCTTGGGGCGACCCCGGGCGGCAGACGGACCGCAGACTTGTGGCCTTCCACCCGTGTTAGCTTGAGGGGGGTGCTGTGTTTACAGCCCCGCCGGGGACCAGGGGCGCGTGGGGCCGCTCCAAGCGGGGTGACCGCTGGGGACCCTCTCTCTTCCAGACGTGAACGAGTGTAACAGCAGCCCATGCAGCCAAGAGTGCGCCAACGTGTACGGCTCCTACCAGTGCTACTGCCGGCGAGGCTACCAGCTCAGCGATGTGGACGGGGTCACCTGCGAAGGTGAGGGGGGTGCCCCGCCCGGCCGAGGGGAGAGCGCCCCATCCCTTTTTCCTTAATGCCCTTTCAGGCTGGTGGGTGGTGTGATTTTTTTCCCCCCCTGAAACTGACACTTGTTTGGATACAAGTAAGTCCTTGAGAGCGAGGTTTGGAAAGTGGCAAACCCACTCCTCGGATTTGTCTTTAAGAAACATGTGGTTGGGGATCGCCATGTGGGGACCTTGGACCACATGTGGCAGGAACTGCAGGTGCCAGGGCTTGGTGGCATGTGACCTCGGGGCAAGGAGGGGGCTCGGGGGCCGTACACCCCCTGCAGTCCGAGGGCTGACCCCAGACCCACCAGGCTGTCAGAGGGTTAAAGGTGACTCAGAAGTGCTTGGTACAGTGCCTGGCACAATGTAGGTGCTTAAAGGCCGGCTACTGTCAGGATTATTACTGTTTCCGTGGAAGATCTATTTCTTATGAGCACGTGGATAACCCTCAGCATTAGGATGTGCTTGCAGCCGCAGGTCATCTGTACCGGGTGTTGTTCTGAAGCCCTTGGCCTTTCCCTGCCGCTTAGGCCCGGTACTGTCTCCTTCCCCCATGCGCACACACTTTACACTGTGGACTTGCTGTGTGACGCTAGGCTAGGCTCTTGCCCTCTCTGGGCCTTGCTTTCCCCTCTGATGTAATGGTTTCTGAGGCCACCCCAGCCCTTTGAGGCTTCCTGTGTCCCGATGTCCCCCTGTGGCTGCCCTCCCAGGCGCCTCCCTGGCCCGCCGTTGGGAATGGAGCCCGGCCGGGTCCCCCTCGGGATGCTGAGGCTGGGGTTTGCCTTCACAGACATTGACGAGTGCGCCCTGCCCACCGGGGGACACATCTGCTCCTATCGCTGCATCAACATCCCTGGAAGCTTCCAGTGCAGCTGCCCTTCGTCCGGATACAGGCTGGCCCCCAACGGCCGCAACTGCCAAGGTGAGCGTCGGGCAGTTCCCTGAGGTGGTCCAGGCTGCGCGCGGGGCCCTGTGGTGCCGGGCAGCTGAGCCCAGGGGGGTGCATCTGGGAGAGGGAGGGGAGGCCTCTGCATCCAAGGTGTGTCCCGGGGTCCACATGCACCGTGCTCTCCCACTCCCGGCATGCCTGTCTCCAGGGGGCTCTGACCCTCCCACCCTGCCCTCGGCACCCCCGAGGGGGCCAGAACAGGGGCTGACAGCTATGAGGAAGTGGGAACTCGGTGCCCAGAAGACCCCATCCCATAGCAGGGGGCTACTTGTTCAGCCTTTCAGCCACTGATTCGACAAACCCTTGCCAAGAGTTAAGGGCAGAGCAGTGAGCGGGTGGTGGGGAAGCTCTCTGGCCTAAGGTGCCTGTGACCACCCCGGGCAGGGTGGGCGTGGTCCGCTGTGTCACAGCCCTGAGGCCTCTGTGTTCGTGAGCATTATGGCTGTGAGGGTCCCGCCGGGGCGGGGGGTCAGCTCCAGCATGCACCGAATGAGGGGGCTGACGGCGCCCATCTGCACTCAGCTCCCACATCTAAGAACACTCTAGAGGCTCTGTAACTGAGCCATTTGGTGACCAAGAGGGGGTGTTGAGTAGATTTTTGTGAATGGACAGTCCCAGAAGAGACCCAGGGACAGGCCCAGGAGCTGAATCACAGAGGCTCAGAGGCCCCGGGTCTGCACATGTCAGCTCTGGTCGTGAGGAAGGTGCCCTTGGTCAGAGGCAGGCGGGAGCGGTGGCCTTTCCTGGGAGGGACCCGCCCAGCTCGGCCACAGCCCTGGGTGGAAGTCACTTTGTTTTCGCCTCTCTGGTGGAGCGGATGACTTTCTTGCTCCTGGCCAGCCTCCCTCGCCGCAGCCTGGGGTCCTGCCAGACACAGCAAAAACACATTCCTGAGCCTGGCTTTTGAGATTAGGAGTGTTGTTTTCACCACCAAGATCAGGCATTTGGCACCTCCTCCCAGACGCCTCTCAGGCTTGGTGGCGTCCCCTGGACCCCACCATTCTGCTGCTCCCGAGAACTGTGGGGAAGAGGACCGCCCCCCCTCCCCCCGTGTCCAGGGACCTCGCAGGACAGTGCCCCAGGCATCACCGACCCCGGGCCCTGGGCACGACGTAGAATTCCCGTAAGCCCTGCTTTCCCCATCTGTCACATGCAGCCACTGGCTTCTGCTGTTTCTTGCGGGCGGGTCACAAGTCCCCCGTGAGGTGAGGGCACTGAGCCTCAGGAACCTGGGACAGTTTCTGGCTGGTCAGAACCCTGGCTCCGGCCTTTGTGGGTCCCAAGCTCAAGTCTGCCGCGCACAAAACGTGTGACCGTAGGCAAGTCACGGAGGCCCTGTGAGCGCCTGCCTACGCTGAGGGTCATAACGGTTCTTGCCCAGTGAGCTGTCGGGAGAACAGACAGAAGGCTCGAAGCTCTTCCCGGGAACTGTGAATAATAAGTGACAGCCCCATAAATACCGATTATCCTCTAAGAGAAAGGCTGGCAGGGCACCGCCACAGAGAGCAGCCCGTGGAGGGCGAGGCTGGCCCCCTCCCCACCCTCAGTCCTGCCTGGGGGGAGGCCCCGGCACCCCCGTTTGCGGATGGGGCCGGCTTGGGTGGCCTCTGCCTTCAGCCGGGGCCTTGGGCTCTCTCACAGACATCGATGAGTGTGTGACCGGCATCCACAACTGCTCCGTCAACGAGAGCTGCTTCAACATCCAGGGTGGCTTCCGCTGCCTGGCCTTCGAGTGCCCCAAGAACTACCGCCGCTCAGCAGACACGTAAGTCCCTCGGGCCCCGCGTTATCCGTCTGCGTCGGCCTTCCTGGGGGGCCCGGCTCCCGGCCTGGGTGGGCAGTTCGTGAACCGTGCCCTCCCACCGGGGTCCCGGGGAACTTGAGGACCCCGATTCTCAAGCCCCTGAATGCCAGGACACTGGTGGCAGAGAGCCTAGGCAGTGACTTTGAGGTGGCCTTGGGGAGCCTGTGCGAGGAGTCACCAGGCACCAGACCTTGGGGCCCGGGCAGCTCGCTGGGTCTCAGCTTCATTATCTGTAAGATGCAGAGGTCAGAACGTACTCTGACCCAGACGAAGGCAGTGATGCTTCTGGGTGAGCCCATGTGATTTTTGGGGCATCAACACTGCCTCCTGAAAGCCAGATTCCATTCAGCCCGGTGGCTGTGTGGGAACAGCGTGGAAATTTCTGTGCTCCAAACTTGAAGCCGTATGTTCCTATGTTACTCTAAGTTCCCTCCTTCCCGGGCCACTGGGATGTCAGCTTGGGGGGTCCAGAAACCCCCTTCCTCAGGGCGGAGCAAGGACCGCTGATCTCCCTGCACGCCACCCCACCCCTTATTTTACTCAGCGAGTTTCGTTTCGTGCCACTGTCGGTAATTTCAGAAAGAACTGTCTAGTGGGGCCAGATTCGGGAGCACGGGTGCGTGACCCTTCCCTCCAGCCCCCGGAAATGCTCAGAGCCGGCGCCCAGCTAGGCTGACCTCAGGTCGGCCTTTTGACCTTGAGCCTGCTCCTCCCGCCGGAGGGTCAGGGCCTCTTTGGCTGGCGCACCAGCCCCCGTGTCCACTTGCTCAGCCTGAAGGGCGGCTGCCCTGGCTTGCAGTTCTGGCCTGGCCCCCAGCTTGCTGAATGCCGGAACAGGGGACGCTCAGACAGCCATCTCCCCGCAGCGGCGCTTTGGGCTCTTCCCTGGACGCTCACCCTCCGGTCTCGCCACCTCCACGGCTTGCTCTGTCCCCCCAGCATGAGTATGGTCGTCTGCCCAGAGACCCAATGCCTCGTGCCCCCACTTGTCCTGGTTAGGGAGGAAGCACTCCGGAACTGGGTTTGCGCGGGTGCGGCATTCCAAAGACCTCGTGGGGTAGCGAGGGCGTTCCTCAGACCCCTAAGAAAATTCTGTGTCCTCAGTTTGAGGCTGGGCTGTTGTTTGTGGGATTAAGTTCCTGCTCCCCCAGTTCTTTGTGTCTGGGCTTGGGGGTTCTGGACGACTGGCTGGCACTGGGCACGAACTTCCCACATAGGCAGCCATGAAGCCCAACCCAGAGGCCGCTGCCCTGTGGGCGTGTGCATGCTTCCCAAGCCCAAGGGTGGACAGGTGGGCGCCGTGAGCTGAGGTTGTGGCTGAAATCGGCAGACCCAGTTCCTCCCCGCGTGTTGACACTTGCCGTGGAAGCCTTTGCCCCACCTCGGTGCTGGAGAAAGTCACTTGTTTGGGGACCGCGGGCATCCTGGGTGCAGGCGCCCGGGCGGACAGCGGTCTCGCCAAAGCCCCCATCCCCGCACCTCGCCTGCTAAGAGCACATTCCAGAGCAGCGACTGCCACGGGGTGCGGCAGGGCCAGCCACCCCGTGGCTTGGATGGGAGGGTGCCTGGAATGGGTGCTTGGATGGGAGGGTGCGTTGGTGGAATGAATGGGGAGGGGGAAACTGAGTCAGGCAAAGAGGGAGGGAGTGGCAGGCAGGACTGGAGTAGGGCTGGGGACGGGGCGAGGGGCTCCCAGGCATGACATGCGTGCTCAGTGGGGAACCTGGACGGGCATTCTACTCACTGGGGGGTTGGTGCTCCAGGGCTCCGTCTGTCCCACCCCATGGATTCATCAGCATGTCCAGGGGTTTGATAAAGAGGGGGCTTGTGGGTCAGGGTAGGAAGCAGGGCCCCACCCACAATCCAAGCAAAAGAGGGAAGATTTGGCTCCAAGCTGCCCCTCCAGGGAAGAAGGCTCAGATTAACTCACATTCCTGCTCCCCAGCGCCACCCAGCAGCGGGGGCAGAGGGGGAGGAGAAAGAAGCCGNCAAGCCCTCCGTGACTGAGTTCTCAAGCTTTGTGGGGATGCTGTGGCATTCCGGAAAGATGCCAGCTGGGAGTTCGGCTCCCTTGGGTTCGCCTCCCAGCTCACTCCATTCCAGGTCGCTGGGGCTCCTGGGAGCCTCTGTACCCTCGGCTGGGAGGCGGGTGGTGATGCCACCCTGCTGGGTTCCTGAGTCCTCTCCATAAAGCTCATGCTGGGTTCAGCCCCCGTGGGGGGCGGGTAGGCACCCCAAAGGCCTACTTTACTGCCAGTGTTTATGGGAGGTACCCTGGCGTCCAGGGCAGGGCAGCGCCTTGGAGGACGGAGAACCAGGGCCGGGATTCCGGACTCCCAGACCCCGCTCTCCGGTTCCTTGGAGCTGTGGCCTCAGGTCACTCTCCTGGCCACCCAGGGGCCCTTCCGTGTCCGCAACACCTGCTTGGCAAGGCCTGGGGGATTAGCAAGGAGTAGCAGTAACGAGCTCCAGGCGGCAGCCCGGTGCCCGGGTAGTTGGTGCTTGGACAGAAGCGGGGGCGAGGACGGTGCTACGGCACATCCGCCACAGAGGTTCCTTGCGGTCACTCTGCTGTTCCTCGCCACCGGTACAACCCGGGGAGCTCGCGGCTTCAGATGGGAGACGAGCTGGGGCACCTGAGGGGCTGCGGGGCCGGGGCCGTCACTGCTGCACACACAACTCCATCTGGTTCCGGTTTTCTCCTTTGTTGGCCCCTGCGGGGAATCACGGGCCAGCCGGGAGCCCAGCGTAGGAATGGGGGGCTGGGGCTGGACCCCCAAGTTGAGGGACCCCCGGGGGGTCTTATCCTGGGCGTCCCCTCCTAGAGAGGGGAGTTGCCGCAAGACCACGGGGGCTCGGAGCTTCGTGTGAGCATTGCGACAAGCCGCTGACCAGTCGTAGACCGACTCAGGCAGGACGCAGGCCAGAGCTCCAAGCAAGGGTGGCCCATCTTCTCCGCTCCGCGAGCTCCTCTGGCCGGCGTTGCTAGTTTTATAGCTGCTTTTCCTCCTCCTCAAAAATCCGCCTAAAGAATTTATTATCTGACCTTCAGAAAGCAATGTATAAAATTTAAAAGAGGTAGATCAGGAAGGACCCAGTAGGAAGCACTCCTGTGGTTAACGTTTAAGGAATCTTGCTAGGGAAGATTTAAGGCGTGCTCGCTCGCTCTCTCTCTCTGGGCCTCAGCCTTCTCTTTCTCTCCGCACAGTCTCCTTCTGGGCAGTGTCCCTGGCGGCCGAGGGGTGGTAACTGGAGCATGACCCAGCAGGCTGGGCCACAAACCGCAGGGCTGGGCCTCCTGGATCTCTCGGCTGTTAAGATCCTGACCACACGATTCCCTCCTACCCACAGGAGGAATGTCAGCGCGTTCCAGCGCCTGGGATGGGACTGAAAACATCTTCTTCTCCCCCCGCAGGACCGACCCCTGAGACACGTGGTCGGCTGGCACAGCTCCGGGCCCGAGGGTGTAACGCGGGTGGACAGGGGTGAGGGGAGCGGAGCCCCGCCTTGGCCTGTTCCCAGGGCTTCTGTCCAGAATGACAAGAGCGTGAAAGTCAGGAAGGTGCCCTCAGGGAAGGCTGTAAGCGTGAGATGGCGGGGGTGGCATGAGGTGGGTCCCTCTCAGGACAAGGGACCGGGGGCCTGGACGACCTTCTCTCTCTGGTGTGTGGCGACTTGCAGTAATCGCATTTCCACAGAAAGTAGGGTGTCCTGATCAAATCCGCGGGGCTGCAAAACTGGGGCGTGGTGTCCTCGCCTGCATGACAAGATGGAAACCGAGGCGTGTGGTCCCGGGGACCTGGCTCTTCTCTGTGCGACGACAGCCCTGCAGACACACTGGCGAGCAGAGCCTTTTGTGTCCGGCCCAGCGAGGCGGGCCGCTCGCCAGGCGCGGTGGTGGAAGTTGCTGTGATGATGCCGTAAGCTCAGGGTAGAGCAGGACACGCCATCGGAGTTGGAACCGACCAGGAGAATCGGGGCCGTGCTATGTGTCTGTGCACACTCACTGAGGCGCGTAGTAGGTGTCAGGTCCGTCCGTGCTGGGTCCGGGAGTTAAAGCCAGAGGGCCGTCGCCCGGCCCTCGGGGAGCGAGTGGCCCACGTGGAGCCAGGCCGAGAAACGCGTCGTGCGAGAAAGGCTGAGGGTCTCTGGTTAATGACTCTTTGGGGTGCGTGGTGGGGGATGTGGGGACCCTCCAGTTCTCTGGCGCAGGGTGACTGCGGGGGCTTGAACATCACGCACACTTCACCCCTCCTCCCACACGCGCTGGGTTAATGCCTCCATCTTATAAATCACAACCCTGTCCTCGGACGGGGTACAGGCCACACAGAAGTGGGACAGCTTAAGGCACATGAAGGAGACTCTAGTGCCACCTGCTGGCCAGACCCACCAGGCCCTTCCTGAAGCAGCTGGTACGTGTGTGTGCACGCGTGTGCGTGTGCACACACATGAAGGCTTTGAAGTGAGACAGGCCAACTTAATACAGACTGTGGGGTCACAGACAAGTTACATGTCCTCACTGAGCTGTCATCTTCCCGTCACTGGGACAGGAGAACAATGGGGGACAATGAAATGCGCTAATGGAAGGAGAGACCCTAATTGACCCGCACGATGCGGGGCACCAGCCCTCGGGGTCACCTGGGACCTTACCGTTTGGCCCGGAGCTAGGCGTCTCTGGGGGTAGGCCGCCCCTCAACAGCACCCTTCTTCTGCTTTCCTTCTGTCCTGTCTGTCCCCTCTGCCTCCGGGCCCCTCCCGTGCATGACTCCCCCGCGGTGTTCCTGATCCTCACCTGCCGTGGAGGATCATCCCCACGGAGCACCACGGAGCTCGCTCCCCAGGCCGGCCTCGCTAAGCCTGCTCGGAACGCTAAATGGCCACGTAAATGAAATGATTCCCATCAGTCCTGATGAAGAGCTGGAAACAGGATGTACAAAGAGACCACACTCACAGTAAACGGCACATGTAAAATAAGTCCAAGCACCCATCACGAGGCATAGAAATGTAAAGAGCTGAAAGGGAGACGTGATGGAAGACCAGGAAGGTTCGTGCCCCTGGCCAGAGAATCCAAACAGAGTCAAGATGGCGGGACTTCCTGGGGCATGCTCTGCCAGGTCCCATGGGGCTCTGCACTTGGGCTCCGCTTCCAAAGGCAGCTGCCATCAGAGTGTGATGGCCTGATGTTCAGGAGGCAGAAAGCTGTCCCTGTCCCCAACCTCTCACAGGAAGTTAGAACCTGTCTCCATCTCCATCACAGGAAGTTGGGAGCTCTCACCATCCTGTCACAGAAAGTTAGAGCCTGTAACAGGAAGTCAAAATCTCTTTCCATCCTGTCACAGGAAGTTAGGAGCTATCACCATCCTGTCACGGGAAGTTAGGAGCTCTCACCATCCTGTCACGGGAAGTTAGGAGCTATCACCATCCTGTCACAGGAAGTTAGGANCAGTGAGAGGGGACACCCCTCGCTCCCGGCACAGCCCCGGGCCCCAGCCGCCCAGCGCCCCCTGAG
Source organism: Crocuta crocuta (assembly GCF_008692635.1). NCBI lineage: Eukaryota > Metazoa > Chordata > Mammalia > Carnivora > Hyaenidae > Crocuta > Crocuta crocuta. Next base: position 5,264,879 of record NW_027529175.1, read on the forward strand.
GGTGTTGGAAGAGGCCCGGTGCCTGAGTCAGCGGCCCCGGAGGTCCACGGCCCCTCCCGCAGGTGAGTGGGGGCGCTCCTCCCGTCAGCTGAAGCGGCCAGAGGGGTGGCGGGAGGCCCTGGCCGGCGAGCCCCCGCTTTCCCTCGCGCCTCTGTTACCCCTCCGCTTGCTGGAGTCGCTCTAATCCTCTCCTTGTCTCTCTGTCCACTTTTCTTGCAGCCGCTGCGAGCGCTTGCCTTGCCATGAGAATCAGGAGTGCCCCAAGCTGCCTCTGAGAATTACCTACTACCACCTCTCTTTCCCCACCAACATCCAAGTGCCCGCGGTGGTTTTCCGCATGGGCCCCTCCAGTGCCGTCCCGGGGGACAGCATGCAGCTGGCTATCACCAGCGGCAACGAGGAGGGCTTTTTCACCACCCGGAAGGTGAGCCACCACAGCGGGGTGGTGGCCCTCACCAAGCCCGTCCCCGAGCCCCGGGACTTGCTTCTGACCGTCAAGATGGACCTCTATCGCCATGGCACCGTCAGCTCCTTTGTGGCCAAGCTTTTCATCTTTGTGTCCGCAGAGCTCTGAGCACTTGCTTTGGGCCGCCCGGGGGCTCCCTCTTGTTGCTTTCCTAACCCCTCCCCCCCCGGGACTTTAATAAAGTTTCAGCAGGCGATCCTACCCAGCATGCCTCACGTGCCTTGGTTTTATTGCGCTTGGTTGGGATTCTATGCTGTTCGTCACCCGGGGTGACCCAGGCACCTGCCGCGGCCTTACGGCCTGGTGCCCCCCCTCCCCCCACGCGGCGGCTGAGGAGTGTTTTCCATACGCTCGTATGTACCTGGTGGTCCCTGTTGATGGAGGTCACTGTCGACACCGCCAGGGAGCCCAGGGGCGGGGAGAAGGAGGCGTGCGTGCATCACCCCCTCAAAATGAGCTCTTCTCATTTTGTGTTGAGCCCAAAGGATGAGGCCGTCATTGAAAAGAGGCCATCGGACTCCTTCTCTCTCATTCTGTAAATGTGGAAACTGAGGCCCAGAGAAGGGGAGAGGCCGGGGGTCTGTGGCCTATTTGTAGCTGAGCCGGGCCTTCTGGCCTTGCTGTATCGTGTGGAGCTGACCCTTTAATGGAGCCCAAAAAACTATCCTGAGACTCAAGCCTCTCATTCTCTTTATCTTGATGAGAAGCCCGAACTGGGGGGAGAAAATGCCAGAACACAGTTGCAGGATCTTGGCCGCAGCTCTTGCCCGAATCAGGTTAGTTGCCTCCATCGGGATTCTGCCCCGCCCCCTCCCCCCGACCCCGGCCAGGAGGGGGAGGCAAAGGCGACGCGATAGATGTGCCACTCGTGGGAACCACTGAGTGAGCTTCGGGGCCTTCGTGCGCATTACCTCAGTGCCGCAAGGCAAGCCTCTCTTCCCCGTGGAGACCCAGAGCGAGCGAGTGGTTTGCCCAGGGCCGCACAGCAGGTATCTGATCCCTAGCTTGCTAACTCCATGGCTCGGACTCTTCCGTTCTCACAACACCTCCGACGTGGGCCTCGGCCCTCCCCCCTCTCTTCATTTCCTCCACCGTGACTCCAGCCAGCCGTCCTCACCAGTCCCCAGAGCGCCTTTCCAGGCCCTGTATGATTTGGTCCTTGCGTGCGTCCCCAGCCTGCCTTCAGATTGTCCTCCCCTTGCTCACTTCCCTTGAGCCACATCGCTGAGTTCTTTGCTGCCTCAGGCCCTTTGCACATGCTTCGCACCCTTGGCTCCAGTGTTGGTTAAAGCTCAGCTTAAGTGCTCCTTTTGCAGCGAGGCCTTCCTGGACACCCTGGGGTCGGCCCCTCTGTCAGCTTTTCTCAGAACACTTCCTTTGTCATGCTTATCCCAGTTCATCCATGTTTCACGTCTGTCTTCTCCACCACCCAGGGAGCTCCGGGTTGGCAGAGATCAGCCGTGTCCCATTCAGCGATGTGTCCCTAGCTCCTGGCGAGGGCGCCTGACACACAGTAGGTGCTCTGCCTGTGCCCCTTGAGGGAACGGATGGCTTCCTACCAACACTGCCTTATGTCTCTCGCATTTCTGGGAGAAATGCTGTTTCCAAGCAGAAGCAAGAGGGGAGGGCAGAGCACCACAGGGGAACCAGGACAGGCAGGGTCCCGAGATCCTTCCTACAGTCACGCGCAAGTGGGTGGGGGAGGGTGTGCCGGCCTTGCCGTTGGTACGGAAGACACACACGCGGTAAACCCTATGCCTCGTGCCTTTTGACAGAAGTGGCAGTCGAGCTGCCTTGGAAGCGAGGCACCTCAAGCCTCCCACTCTGTCTCCCCTGCCTCTCTCATCACGTCTGGTCTGGACCAGCTCCCAACCCCCCATCTTCCAGTGCATTCTCCACGCTGCAGCCAGAGGACCCCTCTGAAGGGCCAGCCTGGTTATGTCCCTCTCTCGCAAGGACCTTCTGTGGTTCTTTTACCAGCGCGTCAAGGCCAGCTTTCTCGGAATGGTATCCAAGGCCCCGCTCGACCTAGCCTCTGCCCGCATTTTCAGCTCCACCCTAGTGTGTCCCCTTCATTCTAGGGGTGCTTGTCCCCCCTGAATGTGCCTTCTCTTGGCTTCAGCATGTGCCATGCCATCCTCCTACACACTGCTGTGCTCCTTGAAGGCTTAGCTCAAAAGTCATCTCCTCAGTGACTTAATCTGAGCTCCGGTAACCCGGAACGTACTCCATCCGCACATTTTCCCTGTTATCTCGTGGTTGTCACTTTTTATTATCCCTTCTGCACTGGGGCCTTTTGGAGAACTCGGATTATGTCTGTATTCTCAACACCTGTAGAGTGTTTGGCCCGTAGAAAGAGTTCAGTAAACATCTGAATAAATGAATGGACGGACGGTCGGATGGATGGGTGGATATATGATGGATGGATGGATGATGGATGGGAAGGTGGATGAATGGATGGACGGGTAGATGGATGGAGGGATGGATGATGGGTGGGAAGGTGGATGGATGGATGGATGGATGGATGGATGGATGGATGGGAAGATGGGTGAATGGATGGATGGATGGATGGATGGATGGATGGATGGGAAGATGGATGGATGGATGGATGGATGGATGGATGGATGGATGGATGGATGGATGGTTTGATGGATGGGAAGGTGGATGAATGGATGGATGGTTAGATGATGGATGCATGGACAGATGGATGAATGATGGATGGATGGTATTTTCAAGGCTTAGTTCAAATACCCACTCTTCTGTGAAGTTGGCAAGGCACAGCAGGGATCCAGTTATTGAATTCAGTATTCTTTCACCAGGCTCCAGATTATCCGAGTCAGAAGAAGCCCTTTTCCTTCATGTCCAGGAGTGTTGAGTGGGGGGAGGTGCTCAGGGCCGTTAGCACGCAGTGACCCGACAGAGTTTGGGGAGCCCCTCCCCCGCCCCCGCAGCCTTCCCACCAATGGGCCATCCAGCTGGGCTTGCGATCCCCGTCGTCTGTTGACCCTACACCTGAAGGGGGCCCGTTCCCTCTCAGGACGCCTCTGCCGTCTCTGCACGTGTGCCCGAGTGCACGCGTGGGGCTGATGTCTGCACTACCCAGTGGCTCCTCTCTGCCCTGAAGTTCCTGGGGCTACACAGTGATCGTCCTACACTGTGCTGCTGAGGCCATGCGGTGCAGCCAAAACAAAATAATTAAGAGTTTGAATGTTCTTGCCATTCACTAGATCCGTGACCTTGGAGAAGTCATTTGCCTTTCAGAGCTTCAAGGCCCCCCTCATGGGTTATTTTGAAGCTTACATGTACTTGCAGGTGAGGCCCTATCTGGTGTACATGGTAGGCAGTCAGTAAGTGTTTCTTTTATCATTCATTGGAGGGAACATGAGTGTCCATTTGGACCTTGAGTTAAATGGGGAATGAAGGTTCAGGGGGTTTGGATGTGTCCAAGGTCACTGCCAATCACCTCTGACTCCCAGGACTGCACTTCTGACTCCTTCACTGTCCTAACCCAAGCTCCCAAGGGCAAACGGTAATAATCATGGTTATCATTATTATAATGATAATATCAGAACTACGATAGCTAACACATGTGCCGCCTGCTGAGGGCCAGGCAGTGCTCCTAGCGTTTGATTGAACTCTCACAACAGCCTTGTGAGGAAAGCACTTCAATTTCACACTGAAGCCATGGAAGCATAGAGCAGATAAGTAACTTGCCCAGAGTCCGACACCTGGTGCCACACCCAGGCAGCCTGGCTCTGCCCCTGTCCCCTGACACTCTGTCCCCCGCTGTCCCCAGTGCTGCGAAGCGGGTGAGATTTCTGGGGTCAGTCAGTGCTGGTTGGATTGTTACTCCGGCCTCATCTCCGAAATCACTGGATATAAGCCCTATATTATGACTCGCAAGTATAGAGCGGGACATTTCATTAGCTAAAGGAGGAGGCGGCAGGGTGTAGATGGTGTAGAGGAGGTGTAGAGGGAAGAGCCGTAAAGATTAAGTGAGATACAGCGATGAAAAGGAATGAAATCTCGCCATTTGCAACAACGTGGATGGAACTGGAGGGTATGATGCTGAGTGAAATAAGTCAGTCAGAAAAAGACAGATCATATGATTTCACTCACAGGTAGAATTTGAGAAACTTAACGGAAGACCGTAAGCGAAGGGAAGGAACAATAAGATACAGACAGAGAGGGAGGCAAACCGTAAGAGACTTAAATACAGAGAAAGTACTGATGGTTGATGCGGGTGGGGGGTCGGAGGGTTGGGGAACATGGGTGCCGGGCAGTGAGGAGGACACTTGCTGGGATGAGCACTGGGTGTTGTAAGGAAGCGATGAATCACGGGAATCTATTACTGAAGCCAAGACTACACTGTACGTTAGCTAACTTAATAATAAGAATTTTTTAAAAAGGCATTTCAGCCGTGAGACTTTAGGCAGAGAAAATTAAGATCGTATTATATTACATGATGATTTGGTAGTAACCTTATCCTCACATAGTGTACTATTTTCGGGAAAGAGATAGAGCCCGTGATGTACTGACCTAAAAAAAAATAAAAAGACTAAACGAGGTAATGTGTGCAGACTCTCTAGCACAGAGGATCTGGGAAGATTCAGCAGCACAGTGTTTGAAGCTCTCTGGCTCCCAGCCCAAAACACACAAACAGCGAGACAGAAGAAATTTACACCTACGGAACGTATGCACAACTAAATGGGGTGACGTGATACCCTGCGAACCGCCAAGCCCAATGTGTGTCCACATGCAGGGCATCAGCACCGTGCAGAAGGAAGGAGTGGGAGGGAGATTCCAGAAGAGTCAACAGACATTCCCTAGAAATGCAGAGGACAAATTCTGGAGCAGCAGCTAAGACTGGGAGACATTTTACTCATTCCATTGCATCTCGCCCCTAGGAGCTCTTGAAACGGAGCCAGCAGGGCTTCCCCTAAGGTCAGAACCTCATACTACGAACAAACTACTGGGTAAGAAATGCAGAGGTGAGTAGGAGAGAGACGACAGATTGGATAAAGAAGGTCCAGGTAAATGTAGAGGAGTATCAGAAACCAAGCTGCCCCAAGTGACAGAGAAGGGAGTTCTGTGATGTCAGAAAATCTGTGAATGTGACTTTTTCTAAAATTTCAGGGAAACTGATTTTGCTTGAAAATGATCGACCCAAAAGCAGCAAGGTTGAGTCTCCTGCAAGATTGTTGTAAGAAAAGAGACGATAAGGAACAGAATGACATCCCTCCAGAAAATGAAAATACACCAGTAGTATTTGCTCAGAGTCTAGATCAAAACTGTAACCCCTATCAAAACAGAATAAGAACACTAGGAAAATGATCAAAAGGGAAGAAAACTATAAGTAGGAATTAGGGAAAACAGAAATGAAGCGACAGAACCCAAGAAATAATTTAAAATAAAAGCAAAAAACAATTCCAGAAATATTTGAGAGAAAATGACCAAAAAGAAGACAAATTTTATAAGTCAAAAAAGAAGTAGAAGAGATGAAAAGGCTCGAAGAGAAAGTGACGGCCGTTGAAGACACGCACAGAAGACCCAACATACAGATAATAGAAATCTCTGAGGCACTAACCCAAAACAAAGGAAAGAAATAAATATTAAAAACTGTAACTCAGGAAAGTTTCCAAAAATAAAAAAAATTTGAAAATCCACATTGAAAAAACACAGCATGCCTGAACATATCTACTCAGAGCAGCACGTACCAAGACACATACCAAGTCTAGTAAAATTATTGGACTTTATTATCATTAAAAAAAAATAGAGAAAGTGCAAGCAGGGAAGGGAGAAGAGGAGAGTGAGAATCTTTTTTTTTTTTTTTCTAGGAGAGAGAGAGAGAGACAGCATGAGCAGGGGAGGGTCAGAGAGAGAGGGAGTCACAGACTGAAACAGGCTCCAGGCTCTGAGCTGGCAGTCAGCACAGAGCCCGACGCGGGGCTCGAACCCACGAACCGCGAGATCATGACCTAAGCGAAAGTTGGACGCTTAACCGACTAAGCCACTCAGGCGCCCCGAGAGTGAGAATCTTAAGCAGGATCAACGCTCAGCGTGGAGCCCAACGCAAGGCTTGATCCCACAACCCTGGGATCGTGACCCGAGCAGAAATCGAGTAAGATACTCAGCCGACTGAGCCACCTGGCCACTCCAAATGATCGGACTCTAAAGGAAAGAGAAGACAAACAGTGAACATCCAGGCAAAACAGCAACAACTTATAAGGGGAAAAATTATACTGTCATCACTTTTTCACGGCAACACTTACGCTGGAAGAAGATGAATACTTAGGATCCTCAGGAAAACGTAAGCCAAAGATTAATGCCCAAGGAAACAGACTTATGTGTACGAAAGACACAAACCATTACAACGTGCAAAAGTATCAGCCTGCAAGCATTAATCATAGTTACTCATCCAGCTTCAACAAAGTGAGTCTTGTAAGGAAAGCACATAGTATTAATTGCTTTCTGTCCAAAGTGTAGATACAGCACATCTATTAAAAGCTCCCTGGAAAAGGGAGCACATATCAAAAAAATATATATTATTTTAAGTAATTGTGTTCATAGTGGTGGTGGTGATTTTAGTACTGCTCTTCTGAGAGACTGGTGTGTCTAGAATATGGAATGACTAAATCATTATGGGATATTCCATCATCTCCTGTGTTCTTAAGAACCCAGATGCTGATATGGAAGAAAAGAGATTCCTTTGTAATGCAGAAGAGGTCAAAAGTCCGTGTGGTTCTTGTTTTGAATCAGAAATATCAGTAGGAACTCCTGATACATACCTTTTTTTAAAAAACCTTTTTAACATTTATTTTTATTTTTTGAAGGAGAGAGAGAGAGACAGAGCATGATTGGGGAAGGGGCAGAGAGGGAGGGACACACAGAATCCGAAGCAGCTCCAGGCTCCGAGCTGTCAGCACAGAGCCTGATGCAGGGCTCGAACTCATGATCCGTGAGATCATGACCTGAGCTGAAATCGGATGCTTAACCGATTGAGCCACCCAGGTGCCCCCATATTTTACCTTTAAAAATGTTCACTGAAGGGGCGCCTGGGTGGCTTAGTCGGTTAAGCGTCCGGCTTTCGCTTAAGTCATGATCTCGCGGTTCGTGGGTTCGAGCCCCGCGTCGGGCTCTGTGCTGACTGCCAGCTCAGAGCCTGGAGCCTGTTTCAGTCTGTGACTCCCTCTCTCTCTGACCCTCCCCTGCTCACGCTGTCTCTCTCTCTCTCCTAGAAATAAATAAAAAAACATTAAAAAATTAAAAAAAAAAATGTCCACTGAAGAGGCCTGGAAGTAATGGCCAACCCAGTACCACCAAACATACCTGGGATCTAGATGGTGGTCTTGAAATGCCACTTTCCACTAGGACACAAAACAAAAACACACCAAAGACTTCTCGGAGAACAGCTGGGGCAGGCAAAGTACAAAACAAGGCCGGACCACCCTGTCCTACCAGAGATCGAAAGAGAGCCACTGAAGATCACGGGGGCCACGTCAGAAGGACACAGGAGCCACTCTGATCTTCCCTCTGGACAAAGATGGGAAAACTTGAGCTCCAGCAAAGGATGATCATTGCAATGGATGGAAATCCATCAAATAGTTTACAGCCATGAGATCCTACTGATGTCTGAAAAAAATCAACGGGTAAGCTCTGGAGGATGATAACGAGCTAGTTCATGGTCCTGAAAACTTGTAAAAATAAGGCAAGAATCAGGCATCATTGCTTTTCTTCTATGAACTATACCCCGTGGTAACCAATAGCTTACGAGTAGCCTGTGGAATACTCCTTGTACAACTAGTCCAACTAACATACTAAGAAGAGATGGTAGAACCAGACTACCAGCACTTTGCAGTCGCCGAAGAATCGGTGGCTTTAGGTCCTAAGAGACCGTCAGACACCCTGATGGGAGACACGCCACCGTCTGTCATTTTGCCAAAGGGACTGGGCCTGCGTCGGGTCAGGTCCGGATCCAGCAGGCAGTGTGGGGGAAATGCAGGGGACAGAGGCACACGGCGCACTGCACCGCGAGGTCGCAGCGGGCGAGTCTGCATGGAGGACGTCTACGGCTCCATGGCTTCCAGTTCCTTAGCAGCTCAGCCGTCTGGGAAGTGGGAAGACAGAGGGGAAACGTGTAGATTAAAAGGGACTTGAGAGCACGTTTTTCTAACGGACAAGACTGAATGACTGTGTCTCGAGGTGCACACTCATATGATACAAACCATAACGAAGCCCAGGTAGGCGACTGCTAGCACGGCCAGGACGGGGGTCTGGGGTGGGGGTGCAGGAGGCCGCTGAGATCGGTCTGGACACGCGAAGGGGACCCGGGGGGTAGATGAAGGATCTCTTCCTTGACCTGAGCAGTGACTATATCGCTCGTTAAACTACGTCTTCATTCTGGGTGGGTGTTGCATTTGTGTTTTATGTTATAAGAAAGGGGGTTTAAAATATTTCTAGCCCACATATTTTTTTTAATTTTTTTAAATGTTTTATTTATTTCTAGGAGAGAGAGAGAGAGAGAGACAGCGTGAGCAGGGGAGGGTCAGAGAGAGAGGGAGTCACAGACTGAAACAGGCTCCAGGCTCTGAGCTGGCAGTCAGCACAGAGCCCGACGCGGGGCTCGAACCCACGAACCGCGAGATCATGACCTAAGCGAAAGTCGGACGCTTAACCGACTAAGCCACCCAGGCGCTCTCTAGCCCACATATTTTAAACTCGCACCTGAAACAAGCCCCCACCCCTTCTCCCTCCTCCCTGTCGGCTGCGTGGCACCGTGGGCTTGACCTCTCCGCGCTGGGCACCGAGCTGGGTGCCACGTATATGCTCCCTCACTTATGACCCCTGCCACCCACCTGACCCAGGGCTCTGGGAAGGCAGGACAGCGCCTCCCGCATTCGCTTGGCATCCTTGGCACCCGGCGCCCGGCAGGCCCTCAAAACACACCCGTTGAGCGAGTGAGTGAACCAGTGTGCCTGCCGCTGGAGACACTGAAGGTCGCTTCGTACAGTCGGCAACTGGCAAAGCTTCGCTCACCCACAGCCAGGGCAGGGGGACGGGAGTGTGGGGCCCGGTCCAGGTCTCAGGAAGGGCCACGAGGCGTCCCTGCCGAGCAGCAGGGCTGCGGCGGCCACTGCGGTTCTCCGGTGGCTCCTCCCCTCGCTGGGCCCCCCCCGCCCCTCCTGGACCCGGGTCTCTGCGGGGCTGGCCGTCCGGCTTTCCCACCCGCCTCTTGTGCTGTGGTTCCCTGCAGGCTCCGCCAGGAGAAGACGGACACCGTGCGCTGCATCAAGTCCTGCCGTCCCAGCGACGTCACCTGCGTGCTGGACCCCGTGCACACCATCTCCCACACCGTCGTCTCGCTGCCCACCTTCCGAGAGTTCACCCGCCCTGAAGGTGAGTGGCGGCTCCCGCGGCTGCAGTCGGCGAGGGGGCCCCAAGGCAGGTCCCTCAAGAGAGATGTCCCTGCGAGGCAGCCCCCTCGGGGCCTCCCAACGCTTCAGCCGAGAGCTTGGCCCCCGGGAGCTTCTCCTCGGTGAGATGTGGATCTGCCTCGACATGTCCCCCGCGTCCCCAGAGCGCACGGCGCCGAGCCGGCCCATTCCGTGCTCTCAGCTCAGGAGGGCGCTTCTGGGTCACAGCTGTCTGGCAAATATCTTTTGGGTGTTGGCTCTCTGCTGAGCGCTGGGGCATCAGGGAGGGCCTCTGGGAGGAAGTGACTTCCACGCTGGGGTCTGAGTAGGAAGCTGGTAGTGAAAGTGAGGAGCGGGGACAGAGGAGGGTGCCAGGTCGAGCAGAACTCACCTGGAAAGGTCTGGGGGTACGTTTGTGGGGGAGGGGGCAGTGGGCACTTGAGGAACTAAGCCCAGGTTTTCTGGCTGGGAGGGGTAGGGGCTTGGCAAGAGACAGGCTGGAAGGGATAAGCCTTAACTTGGGGTCGGGGCTTCTACTCCAAGGCTTTTGGGAGCCTTTATGGGGCTGCGCCTGATGCTGAACGCGGGGGGCTAGACGGGATCCAGGGAGCCCAGGAGCAGAGCCGTGTTCCAGCCCCCACCCCTCAGGCAGCTCCTGGCCCGCTGTGTGGACCTGCGATCTGTTCTGTGCGCCTTGCTGCTGGGGGTGCAGCCCCCAGGCTGAGGCTGCCGTCATCGCCTGCCCCCCTTCCTGTGGGGGAGGGGTTTCACCTCTGGCCTTGGGAGAAGCTCCCTGTGAGTGATTTATTTACCGGGACCCCTGTGTGTCAGGCTCAAGGCCAGGCTCTGGGGCACAGCGATAAGGAAGAGCAGTGTGAGCCTCCGAGGGCACACGTGTAGCTGAGCCAGCCTGACTTAACCCCGTGTATTTACACCGCGACAGGGTCCTGCCGGAGCACGCACGTGCCAGAACAGGACCCCAGGCTGTGGGGGAGGGGTTGGCGAGGGCAGGAAATGCGCCCCAGGGACAGGGTCGCCTGAAAGGGCAGGTGGCCCCCCGCCCCCCACCCGCTGACTCGGTCCTCTAGAGAAGGGGGAGGCACGGGATCTCCGCAGGGAGGCACCCACTCGGATTGGAGAAAATCACTGACTGGTGTCGGCCGGGTGCAAAATGACGGCTTCCACCAGACCACATGCAAATCCCTGCCAAACCCCAAACGGTGGTTTTGTGGCCTCTTGGGCAGTGCTGGTCTCTGAGTTGATTCTACAGGGAGTGGAGCGTGGCTGGAGACGCCTGTTAGCATCCTGGGCCCAACAAATCCTGACCTTGACCTTGAGTGCTGGATCGACCCTTACTGGGCGCTAGTGGTCAGCCTCCTTCACTCCACAGAGGAGGAAACTGAGGCCCGGAGGGAGGGAGGATGCCTCCAGGCCATCAAGAGCCAGGGCAGAACCAGGGCCCAGAGCCCCCGCCACCCCCAGGGTGATTTGCCCTGCTTTGCATCCAGAGGCCGCGGAGATGGGCACGGCCTCCTGCCCAGCCCCCTCCTGGAGGAGTGGCTTTGCCGACCCATCTTGGCCTTGCTGATCTCTCTCCCTCTGTCTCTCTGACCTCAATGACCTCAGAGAAGATCCAAGGTTTCTCCAGGCCTCAGTTTCCCCACTGATATAAAGGGGGACAGGCTGTGGCCTGGGAGCCCTCAGGAGCCACCCCACCATCTCCGTGCAGGGCTCCCGGGCACCAGGTTCCCGTGACCCAGGGGCACAGGGTTTCTGGGGTCTCCATGTTGGCCTCTTCTCTCGCAGAGATCATCTTTCTCCGCGCCATCATGCCTGTGTATCCCGCCAACCACGCCGACATCATCTTCGACATCACAGAAGGGAACCTGCGAGACTCTTTCGATATCATCAAGCGCTACATGGACGGCATGACCGTGGGTGAGTTGCTGGAGGCGTCCAGGCCTGTCCAGACGCCTCCTGGTCCTCCCGGCCGACGGCCAGCCTGCTGGCACGACCTCCCAGGACCGCCCAGCTGCCGTCTGAGCCCCCCTCCTAGACCCTTCCTGCCCTGCAGGGCTGGCTGGGGACCCCCTCCCCCAGGGCAACCGCGGGCTTGGAGTGGGGGCTGCCCCTGGCCGGGCTGCAGTCTCCCACCTACGAAGGGGTGGATTGACGCGGTCTCTGGGTCTCACAGCCATGAACTTCTGACCACACCTCACAGGTGAGGTGTTTGTCTCAGGACCGAGTCCCCAGATCAGTGGGACCCGTTGGGATCTTTATTCTTGTGGCGCAACAGAAGGAAGGGAAGACGGGGAGCCGGAGCCTGCGCTCTGGTCCCGGCCCCAGACCGCTGGCCTGGAGGTGTGTCTAGATGTTGACCCTCCTGGCGGAGCCCGGAGGAGGGCTGGGGCAGCGAGGGAGCGGGAGGGCTCCGTCAGAGGCCCGGGTGGGGGCCCGGGCGGGGGGAGGCAGGCGAGTCTGGGGAAGTGGTTCATAAACGTTTCCCCAACGGTCACGTTTTATAGACCTTAAATTCTCAGGGAATGAAAACAGTCCCATCCTCCATTTTGGCCCTAAATTTAGACCCTGAGGATTTTCAGAGCAGCTGAGCGCCCGAGGTCCGGGCCCTTTGCTCACGTGGGCCTCAGTTTCTGCGCTGCGACAGGGGCGGGAGGGACAGGGCGTCGCCTGGGTCCTGTGAGTGTCCGCCAGGGGGAGCCGCCGCGTCGACCCCGGGGCGGAGCGTTTTGCAGCAAGGTCTGTAGGTGGCGCTGTTGGACCTTAGACCCCTGGTCCCCGCGCCCCCGCCCCGCCGACCGTTGTTAAACTGGCAGCCGGAGACAGGGAATCGTTATTCCCCTGTTGCCAAAGGGCCATTTATAGCGACTTTACAAGCTCTTAAATGGGTTTGCATGTTGTAAACATGGCTGAGTCATTTAGGGGCTCCTCACCCCCAGCCGCCTCCTCCGCTAGTTGGCAGCAGGAATAATTAGTTAATTACAATTAATGGTACATCAGTCCTCGCTGGGATTCCAAGGGGAGGGCTTGCAGCTTGGCCGTCGGCCGCCGTGAAACCTGCCCACCCTGGGCCTCAGTTTCCCCCGTGTTAGGTGAACAGGGGCTTCGGGGACCCGCGGGGCCTGGGGATGAGGGAGACAGGAAGAGGCAGGGTCAGGGTCCCCGCTTGGGTGGGGTAGTGCCAGCCCGGAGGGCGCGGCTTCCACGTGGGCTAAATCACGGCCTTGGAACCGTAAGGGCAGGACTAGAACCTTCAAATCTACTCATTCACTCTTTCCGTTCCTGCCCTGTTCCGGAGCCACCCTCGGTGCAGGGCCCTGGGCCGGGCAGTGCGGGCCTGCAGGGAGCACATACACGCAGCCCCTGCCCCCGAGGGATGTGCATTCCCGCGGGAGACAGAAGGCCCCGCAAACACGTCGTGAAACTCTGACACCGAGACACTGACAAGCCTCTGTGGCCTGCGAGGGCTCTCTTGGGGGTGGCCCCCCTCCGCTCCCAGCTAAATCGCCCCGGGGTGACCCCCGCCAGGGGGTGGGCGGCCGCTGGGCCTCCGCCCAGCGCCCAGCAGCGCATTTTTCTAGCCACATCGATACTCCAGGCAGAATCAACCCGGGAGTCTCCGTTTCTCGGCTCCCCATCCGCTGGGACAGAAAATCTTGGCGCGTCAGAGCCTGGAGGCCATCTCGTCCAACTCCTTTTTGTAGAGGGGGAAACCGAGGCCCAGAGAGGCGGGAGGGCGTGCCAGCCTTCTCACGGCCCCCGGGGCAGAGCGGGGAACACAACGGAGCCCCTGGGAATGGAATGTGGGTAAGGCCGCAGAGCCAGAGGGGCCGACCCTCCCTGCGCCTGGTCACGCGTGCCCTGGTCTTTGGAATCCAGGCTGGCCCTGGGGAATGCGTCCTGCTGCCGGGGGCCCCGCCGCCCCCCCCCCCCGCGGGACTGCAGGACGCCCCTCTGGCCGGGGTCCTGGAGCCTGCCGTGCCAGTGTCCTCTGCCGGGTAGAGGACGGAGGCCAGAGGAGCCTGGGTGGCCGGGTCTCTCTGAGGCGGGCCCCGGGCCGTGTATGGGGTTGGGCTCTCGTCTCCATACCTGCCCGTTGCTGCCTTGGGTCTCTGCCCTGGACTTCCTTAACCCGCCTCCTTCCTTCCCCCTCCTATCCCAGATAACTCCGCGCACCCCAGGGGCATCTGGGCCCCTTGGAGCAGCGTGCCGGCACATGGTGGCCCTGGACACGGCCACTGCACGGCCGCGCCAGGCCTGTCCACCTGCAGGGGACGGTTTGCGGCTGGACGTGAGCCCGGGCGTGAGCAGCCTGCGAGCCGAGCTCACTCACCCTGCCTCCCGGCTCGGTTCTCACAGGCACCTTCGGGGACGGGTGCAGTTGTCTCCCTCGGGCAAAGCAGGGAACGGAGTCAAGTAAGCGCCTGGGACCCGTCATCAGAAACACCCGGGCCCCGGGGGCTGCACACCTGTTTCCAGTGGTGCAGTTCTCTTTTCAAGCCACGTCGTCAGCAGAAGCCCACGATGTGCTTGGGAAAGGAAGAAGGTGTTTTCCGGGGGATGCAGGGGCTCCCGGGCCCGGTGAGACCCACTATGCAGCCGCACGCTGCCTGTCACACCTGGAAAGGGACGCCTCCCCGCTCACAGGTGTTGGCTGAACCCCTGCCCACTCTAGGCCATGCCCTTTGCGGACACTGGATGCCAGGGTCAGGAAGGCTTCCCAGAGGAGGTGTGGTCTGAGCAGAGGCTCGACACATGCTAACAGTGAGTGCCAGGAGCAGGTGTTTCCTCCCCGGCCACAGCCCTGTGACGGGGCAGGACTATCCCCACTTGTGGGTGAGGGGCCTTGGAGGCGGAATGGGCCCGGAGCCCCGTCCTCCCCGACCACCCAGAGCCGGAGCCCCAGCTGACTTAGGCAAAGTGGCCGAGTTTGGGTTCCAGAGAAATAACAAGGGCACCAGCCACCAGGACCCTGAGGCCACTGAGCTCATTCTTCCCCTGAATAACAGGAGAAGAAAGCGCCCAAGTCCACTCAGAACCTAAAAGGGCCAGGCCTTCGCCTAATGTATCCTTTAAAAGCCCGTCCTTAGCGGGGGTGAAGGCGGCTCCCGCTGTCTGTGGAAGGCCCGAGCATTCCTCCTTAACCAGCTGTCAGTAAAAAATGAAAAATGCATTTTCAGCCTGTGCAAAAATGCCCTGTTAATGCCTGAGGTATTCTTGGGCCGCTACAAAGCCTTTCTCATCCAGCCCCGGGTCCCTGGTTTGCTCTGCGGGCTACCGGCTGCAAGCAGGGGCTGCGTGGGGAAGGGGTCCTTCGGGTGATCGCTCTGGGGGGGGGGAGACTCATGGAAAGCTCCCCAGAGCTGAGAGGAGCTACAGACAGCGCTAGACTTGAGTTGCTTTTGAAAATATTTTAAATGTTTTATTGATTTATTTTTGAGAGAGACAGAGTGTGAGCAGGGGAGGGGCAGAGAGAGAGGGGGACACAGAATCAGAAGCAGCTCCAGGCTCTGAGCTGTCAGCACAGAGCCCGACGCGGGGCACGAACTCCTGAGCTGTGAGATCCTGACCTGAGCCGAAGTCGGATGCTTAACTGACTGACCGAGCCACCCAGGCGCTGCCCCTTAAGCTGCGTTTTAGCCCTGCCTTTTAATTTTGCGTGTGGGTGGCCTGATCCCTGGCCAGTGGGTGAACTGACAGGGGATTTGGTGGCTTTTGCTGCCACACAGCCGTTTCATGAGCTTGAAGGTGCTCAGGGAGGGGGGCATTGTGACATGGCGTCAGCCACGTAGAGTATGAGCTGGGTGGGGGTGGGACTCTGGTTCCCCACCAGGCAGTGGCACACAGTAAACGATCGCATATTTACCCAAAGCCCCTCTGGGAAGACAGGAGGGCCCCAGCTCACACACGGACTCGGCGGGTACACAGCCTCCTGAAACACTGACCCCACCCCCACCCCCGGCACGAAAGGGCCACCAGACTGTGACAGCTGTGATTCCACACAGCCCACCTCAGGTCATACATCCCGCATTTCCTGTTTTGTTTTGTTTTTTAAGTTTATTTATTTATTTTGAGAGAGAGAGAAAGCAGGGGAGGGGCAGAGAGGGAGAAGGAGAGAGGATCCCAAGCAGGTTCCACGCTGTCCGTGCAGAGCCTGACATGGGGCTCGAACCCACAAGCCATGAGATCGTGACCTGAGCCTGAATCAATAGATGTTTAACCGACTGAGCCACCCAGGCGCCCCTCACGTCTCCTTTTTTTAACGGAATCCGCTGTGTCGGCCCCTGGTATGTGAGGTGCGAGTCTTAAAATTTGACTGCATTAGTGGACGACTTTTGTAATTAATAATAATAATTAAAATAAGGACAGCCCTAAAACTAGTAAGTAGTTCGCCCCCCAAGGTAAACTGAAATAAAAGAGATGCATTTGCTAGCTGTTCATCCCCGACAGAGTGGGGAGTTTTGTTTTTTAGTCTGTGCGTAATTCACAGGAAGGCTCTGATTTTACTAAAACGAGCACGGACGCGGAAGAACCAATCAGTGTCCACGGTACCCGCAGCGTTAGCGCTGGGCTTCTTGAGATTTCCACGAACCTTCTGGCTTGACCCGGGGCATAAACTCTGTTTTAGATCGATTTCCTGCAGGAATGAATGAGCCCTCACTTCCGGTGCGGCTGTCCCTTCCCAGCCTGATTAAATGGTGGGGATCCGCAGGAATCTAATGTCGGCCACAGAAACTTGGGTCCCCACTGGCCGGGCCTGGGGGCCTCATGGGCACCAGGACTGCTCAGTTAACTGGCTTGCCCGCTCCCCCAGGCTTCTTGAGCACCTACTATGTGCTGTGTGAGGAGCATGCTGTGTGTGGCTCTAAGGGGGCTGACAGTCCCCCTAGAGCCAGGGGAGCGCACAGTGAGAGGTGCGGTGGGTGCAGAGCCCGGTCCCGCTGCCTGGGAGGTGGCACCTGGGATGTCCTGGCCCCCGACAGGGTAAAGAATCCAAGAAGGGTAGCCCAGGCCTCGTTCCCTCACTCAGCACGGTGGTGTTTTAAACACTTTTTTTTTATGTGTACTTATTTATTTTGGGAGAGAGCGCAGGGGAGGGGCGGAGAGAGAGGGAGAGAGAGAATCCCAAGCAGGCTCCGAGCTGTCGGCACAGAGAGCGAGCCAGGCAGAGGGGCGTTCCTGGCCCGGGGGCAGCATGACAGGAGGCAGGGGTTGGGGGTGAGCCTCCCCTCTCAGTTTGGTGCCGCCAGAGTGAGGACGCACATCGAGGGCGAGAAGAGGAGCTGGGAGGGGCCCCGGGGCCAGGACTCCAGAACTTCCGTGGGTCACATGGAGCCGCCGGAGTTCCGTGGTGTTCCTGGGGAGGCATGTGCCGCGCACCCTGCTTCTAGATCCCCCTGCAGCCTCTGCGGTGCTGGATGTCCCCACTTCGCAGATGAGAAGGCTGAGGCCAGAGGAACCAAGTGGCTTTCCAGGGCCTCTCAGCTGGGGCGCATTTGAGGACAGAACTTGGACCCGGGCCTGTCTCCAGAGCCTCCCGTCCCATGGCCTGCACGGCACAGCTCTGTTTTCCTCTCGTCTACACCAGCCGGTGTCTATACCGCTGGCATCAGCAGCAGCTGGAGACAATAGGTAGTGACGCACCCCCTTTTGAGCTGAGTGCTTGCAGTCTCCTGGCCGTGGGGTCTCGGGTCTTGGCCCCCCCCCCTCATGTGAGCAAAGAACCCCTTCCAGTCTACACAGCCTAGAGGCGAGTTTTAAACACCACCATGCCGAGGGAGGGAGGGAGTGGGGTCCTGGAACGTCGTTCTCTGATTCTTCACCCGCCCAGGGCCACTCACGCTTGTTCCCACGGCTGCTGCTCGAGACCTCGCCTCTGCCGGCGGGGGCTGGTGGGGGGCGCGGGGCCGCAGAGGGGGCGGCTCGGCCTGGGCCAGGCTGTACCCCCAGAGCAGCTGCGAGTGAGTGTGGGGGGGTGAGCGGACGCGGGTGTGCGTGTGCGGCGGGGGGGGCAGATGGGCCCTGAGAGCCCACAGGCTTTGGTTTCCGGGATGTTTGATATTNTTTGCTGGAGTGGAGAAGGGATGAGCCTCCAATATCAAGGCTCCGCCTCGTGTCGTCCCCCTCCCCCCGCAGGCGCCGGGCTCGTAAAGGGCTCCGTGCCCGGGTCTGAGCGAGCGCACAGTGGGCGCCGGGCGGCTTCCCCACGCCCCAGCGAATCCGGGACCTCCGGCTCCCGTCCCCGGGCCCAGATGTAGGACGGCCCCCTGGGCTGGCATCACGGTTCAGAGAAGAAATTTCGGAAGGGCCGCCCCCCGGGTCCTGCGGTCAGTCGGAGGTGCACCGGGCAGGCAGGTCCGCAAGGTACCGGGTCTGTTCTTGGTCTGAGCCTCGTGGGCGGCTCTGGGGCCCCCGGGGTCCCCGAGAAACCGAGGCGTCCCTGTTCCGGCTGCCGGCCCCACGGCTGCTGCGTAACATCTGAATGAATGGAGGCTCACGTGCTTGTCCCACGCACCCGAGAGAGCGTTCCCTGCGTTAGGTGTAGGGGGGACAGGCCCTAATTCTAGACGCCCGTTAATGCAATGAGACGAAACGATTACGTGAAAGCCCCTAGCAGTGCCTGGTGCACAGTGGGTGTGCAGAGCCCACACAGTGGGGCCGGATCCTTCTCCACGGAAAGGCGTGGACAGTCCCCAGGGCTGCTGACACCCTCCTCCAGGACCCCTCTTAAAGGAAACGAAAAACTTTTCATTTTGAAATAGCTTTGTGAATTTCACCTGTGAGTGTATAGGGATTATTACTGTATTTCAAGTTTACCATTTAGATGTGTTTTATGTTTCTTTTTGAGAGAGAGAGACAAAGACAGAGCAGAAGTGGAGGGTGGGGGCAGAGAGAGAGGGAGACACAGGATCCGAAACAGGCTCCAGGCTCTGAGCTGTCAGCACAGAGCCCAATGTGGGGCTTGAACCCATGAACTGTGAGAGTCGGACGCTTAACTGAGTCACCCAGGCGCCCCTCAAGTTTACCCTTTGAAACATATCAATAGCTGGGGTGGCCCTTTCGGGGACAAGACAGGAGTGAGTCTCTGTGTGCACAGTCTGAGTACTGAACTTGGAGTAAGGCATTCTGGGCTTGATTCTCGGTTCTCTCTTTCCAGCTGTGTGACCTTAGGCAGTTCACACAACCTCTCTGAACCTCTGTTCTCATCTCGGCGACATTGCCGTAACCCTTCTGTCGCTGGGTTAGTGGCCGCCCGCTAGGAGGAGCAGACGGAGGTGAACACGCTGGTGGGTTGTTAGGGGCTAAATGAGCCCCTGTGAGGAAGCTGCCTAGAGCTGGAGCAGGAGAGAGCTTGGTGCCCCCTCTTGGGCCGACAGTGAGTGAGTGAGGCCCTTGGGACCGTGCCAAGGCTCCCCTGCCCGGGGGCTCTGGGATCAGCACGCATGGTGGCCTCTGCGGGCGAGGCCAGAGTCATTTTTCTGATTCAGCAGAACATCCTGGATTCCCGCTCTAGGCCAGGCCCTGGGCTGGGTGCGGGGCTATAGATTGACGCCCAAGCCACAGAGCCTGCGTTCCCGCAGCTGCCCCCTAGCTTCCCCAGCGTCCTGCCGTCTGAGCTCCTGTAGGCTCCGTACCTGTTAATGTCCAGAGGGGGAAAGAAGTGGGGTGTGGCTGGGTGCCACGGCCGGCTGTACGTGTTGTGTACTGCAGAACCCTAAGGCGGCGCCATTCGCAGCCTCTTCCGTGTGCAGTGCACAGCATACTGACGTGTACACAGCAGCCCTGATACAAGGGCTTCTGAGCAAAGATACCAACCTCAAGGCACCTCTGCCCTCCCCCCCTGAGCCCCCCAACCCCCGCCACCGGGCGAGGCCTCTCTCAGAGCAAAGCGCTCGCTTACCAGCCATCTGGCTTCAGGTCACCTGGCTGTTGTCCCGCCAGCAGGGCCCAGATCACCTCTGTAAAACCACCCCCCCTAAGGGGTTAAACGCGTGCTGCTGACGCCGTCCCGCAGGCCTATTCGGAACGCCTGGCCCGCGATCCGCACACGTGACGGACGAGATGCAGGAATTCCACTTGAAAACAGCAGTGAGGCCGTCCCTGCCGGGTGACGCGCGATTGGCCGGGTCCCGGCTTTCACGGCAAATCCCAGGGATTAGGCTCTCTCTCTTCTCCTGAAGGCATGGCCCGCCCTCACCCCAGGGCCACACCCTGGCCAGCAGCCGGCTTGTTTCCCGGGGGACGGCCCAGCAGCCTCTGGGCCCGGGATGGGCTGCGGCCTGACTTCACCCTGAGGCTGGAGGCCTCACCGAGGAAGGGAGGAGGTGGGGGGGTGGGGGAGGTGTAGGGGGTGGGGGTCCCTGGGAGGGGACGGGACAGAGTTGAGAGGCACAGACATCTCTCGTGTCCCCTGGGCCAGGATCCCATGGAGCAGAGATGGGGGAGGCGTGGGGCCCAGCGCTGCGCCTGCCTCGTAACCGTGTGAGATGGCAGCTGAATCGGGGGCTCTCGCCCCCAGCTTCACAGACACAGGCCCTCAGAGGCCACCCCGTCACACAGCTGACGATGCCCCTAGGAATCCCTGAGGCTCACGCCGGGCCCCCACAGGGCTCCCTGGGGCCACGGGGAGCGGCCGGAAACCTCCCTGCTCCTGCCCGGGCCGCCTCAGTGGCCTGAACGGGGCCCGAAGGGGCGTGCGGGGCATTTGTCCTGCACTCAGGGCCTCGGCCCGAGGAGGGACCCTGCCTGGGGGGGGACCCTGCCCCACTTCACAGCCCAGCTCAGCTTTCCGGACCAAACCTCGAGCCAGCAGCCCTGACCTCGGCCACCTCGGGGAAGGAGGGGACAGCGTGGGACAGAGAAGGCCACATGGAGCCTGGGGTCTGGGTCCCAGGACAGACTTTGTGCTGAGGCTCCGCTGACGGTGCGGCCTGAGAGCTCGGTGGCCCGGATGGCTCTGGGCTCCTGCCCGGCGGGGTCACCGTGGGTGGGACTGTCCCGGCCCCAGCAGGAGGGCGGAAGACACCGGCCCTGCTGGGCCCCGTCAGGCTCGGCCAGAGACCCACTGGCCTGGGGTGTCTGGGAGTTCCCACCCCTGGGGCTGCGGGGTCCCCACGGACACGCGCCTGAGCTGGTGAGGGCTCGCGTCACTGCTGCGCGAACACACACAGCGCGCCAGGCAGGTGAAGGCAGCAGGGTCACAGGGGTGTCGTGCCGTCACAGAAGGTGCGGGGAGGGCGCAGGGAGGGGCGGGAGGTGGGAGTGTGTTCGTCCCTGGAGCCCGGGTCACCCGGAGGGCCCAGCCCAGCGCCTGGTCCGGGGGCGGGGCCCCAGCGATCAGCCAGCACTAGCGCTGGTGGGCAGGCCAGGGACGATGTGGGGACAGAGGCCCCCCCGTGACTTCCCGGGAAGCCAGCTGTGGGTCCTGGGGCCCCGAGATGCTACTCTCACGAGCCTCCTTCGGCCTCACGGCCCCTTCTGCTCTTGGACCTGTGCGTCACGTGAAGGCTGCTTCCCGGGCCTCGGGGCACCTGCCTCCACCTTCACCCGGCCGCGGGGTCCCCCAGGCAAAGCACCCCTCACCTCTCAGCACCGGCCCCCCCGCCATGGCCAGAGCTGCCCTGACCCCGGCTCTGAGAGGCGGGAGCCAGGGAACCCCCCACGGCCAGTTGTTGCTGGGACCGGCGNTCTTCCCCCTCTGGGTAAACTCCTGTCCGTCCCTCGGAGCCCAGGTCAGGGTCATCTCCCCTTGCACGCCCTCCACAGGCCAAGGATTGAGCTCCCGCACACCCCGCACAGCACCCTGGATGGGCCTCTTTGGGGACTGTTCTCACACCCCCCCTCCTTCCAGCAAACAATGTCTGCCCTACGGGAGCAGGTCCTGGTTCTAGGACGCAGCAGTGACCAAGACAGACAGACAGACATGAATCCAAGCCACAAACTTGTTTTATTCCAGACAAGAAACAAGTATAGTATGTTCACAGTCAGCCTATGACGAATGCTTNTCTGGTGGTGGAGACAGTTATCTAAAACCTGAAGGAGCTGAGGCAATGAGCCACTCAGAGATGTGAAGAGAGCATGTGCAAAGTCCCTGGGGCAGAAGGAACAGCACACGCAAAGTCCCTGGGGCAGAGGTGAGCCTGGTGTGTTTGAACCGCAGCAAGGAGGCCGGTGTGGCTGAGCCGAGGCAGGAGCTGGTGGCTGGTGAGGCAGGGTCTTGAGGCTGTTGTGAGGCCTCTGGCTTTTCCACTGAGTGAGACGGGAGCCATGTGAGGGTCTCAAGGTGAGGAGTGAGGTGGCCTCCCTCTGGGTGTGGAGCCGAGGCTGGACTGAGGCCGTGTGGGTCCGAGGAAGGCGTGTGAGGGAGATGGATTTGGGGCATAATTGGGAGGGAGTGGATGTGGGTGGACAACCCCACAGATTTCGCCCTGAAGAAGAGATCGGTGTTGCCATCCGCCGAGACGGGAAGGCTGTGACATGGCGGCTTTGAGGAGGCCAGGAGCTCACCTAGGACTCGAGGATCAGGGCGCCACGGCCCCGTGGTGGTGAAGAGTGGAATCGATGAGCCTATGAGACGTTAGCGTGGGGATGGCGGTCAGAGCCCCGAGCCCCTGCGAGCTCACCACAGGAGCGAGTGTAGACACAGAGGGAAGCCGCCGGGACGGGGCGCCACAGCCCTCGCGCTCAAGGTGGGGGAGCAGGCGAGCCTGGAGCCGTGATGTCTTGGGAGGAGGGACGGCATTTGCGGGAGGACGGGGGCACCCAGTGGATTTGGTGACACCCAGGCCCCTAGTGACAGTGGCCAGGCCCTCCCCGTGGACACAGTGAGGGAGACGCTCGGAGCAGGAGCACAGAGGCTGCTTCTAGAAGATCTGCTGTGAAAGGAGCAGAGAAACGCCCATGCTCGTGGCCTGCGCCTGGTGGTCGTGGCCTTGTGAGTTCTTGCCTGACTTGACGTGAACTCCGTGGGGCAGGGGGCTCGTCTGTGCAGTGCCCCCCCCATCACAGGTGCACGCGTGCACGCCCCCGTGTGCCCTGGGAGGCCCTGGGGTTAAAGCGAGCCCAGAGCAGCCCCTTCGTGTCCCCGAGGTTCTCCTGGAGATCGTCCGTCCAGCCGCGTGACTTGTGACTCTCCTACCACTGCTGACACGCACCGTCGGGAAAGCCTTTGATACCACTGGGCACGTTCATGAATCGTTCTTTATAGGAAGGAAGGGAGGGAGGGAGGGAGGAAGGAAGGAAGGAAGGAAGACCGGAGCCGCACGGCAGCAGGCGTGTTGTGGGAAACCAGAAGGGAAGTGTGATGATCCGAATCCCCCACCAGCCTCGCCTGACGGCCGTACGTCACCCATTATCGCCAAGAGCGTTTCCTGCAGCCTCGATGTGGGTGTTTCCAGAAGGACTCCGTGAGGAACCTCCACCCTGTGGCTGAGACCGGGGACGTCCTAGTCATCGCTGTCCTCGCACGGACAGCCGACCCTCCAGGGCCCTTGCCGGGGGGCCCGGCCACTCTTCCTGCGCATCAGACGTGCTCCTCTGGAGCCTCTCGGTGATTAACCGCGTCTCCAGATGAGGAAGCGGAGGCAGGGGTCAGGCGCGCATGTGGGGCCCCTGGGCCATGACCTTCCTGTGTGACCTTGGGCAGGGCAAAGTCCTACTCTCTGAGGTCCAGCCCAGCCCTGAAATTCCTCCTCATCTGCGTTACTGAGCACCCT
>NW_027529175.1:5288599-5308143 GCF_008692635.1 Crocuta crocuta
CCCCCCCCGGCAGGCATCCTAATTCCTCGGGGCTTTGACGGCCTCCGAAGGAGAAGGTGATGCAGTCTTACCCTCTGGCAAGCGGAGGGCAGGACTCGTCTCTCTCTGGGACCCCCAGGTCTTTAATTCGAAGTCATGTCCACAAGGCTTGTGCACACCCTGCCTTTCCATGGCCTTTGCTCATCTTGGGGGCGGGGGGCGCAAGGGGTTTGGCGTGGCCAGAGCGCAGAGTGCTGAGAGGTCAGGCTGGCCAGGGCGTGGGGGGCCTGGTCACGGTGTGTGCCGCACCCCCGTGGGTGACATGTGATGTGTGCCCAAGCCACATGCGAGCCCAGCTCAGACTTGCGATCCAGAAGGGTGGCTGTGGCCGCAGCCGGGGCGTGTTCTGGGGGCGAGGGGGAAGGTGTCGGAAGGTCAGGCCTGGCCTGAGACAGGGTGGGGTCGGGGCCAGAGCAAACAGGAGGGTCCGGAAACTCTGGCGGATGGAATTCGTCCGCCTCCGTAGTGATTGAGCGTGAGGGATGGAAGCTGGGGGCTGCTGAAGTCCCGTCTCTGAGCTCTCTAGAGGCTGGAGAAGGGCAGTGGATTTGGGGGAAGGGGGCATCTGGGGAGATCCGGGCGGCTAGTGAGCTTGGGTCTGGGGCCGAGGGGCCCCAGCAGGTGGGAGGGGCAGAAAAGGACCGCTCATCCTCCGGTCAGGACACAGTCTTGGCCAGCTCGGTGGAAGTCGGTACAATAGATGGCCAGTCCCTTCCAGAAAAGCGCCAGGCCTTCTCTCCCTCTGGCGGGCCACGCAGCTCAGCGGAAGGGGCGGTGACCCGGGGCTGGCTCGCCCACGCCCAGACCTGACTCACTTCACTGCGCTGAGCCCATTTCCTCCTCCAGGACCGATGAGGCTGACACGGGACGACAACAGGAATTGTTGCTGGGAATTGGGCTTCGCAGGCACAAAGCGCTGCAGAAACATCAGCCTCCGCATCCGGGGCGAAGGCAGGTTTGGTGCAGAGCGCATTTCTTTCCAGATCTCTCCTGCAGGGAGAGCCGCCTTAGCTCACGGGAGGCCGGTGGGGGGAGCATATTTACAACGATCGAGAAATATGGACAGTGAGTTCTGCTGAGACATGTTGGGGACCATTTGGTATTTAAAAACTTTTTAATGTTTATTTATTTATGAGAGAGAGTGTGAGCAGGGGAGGGGCTGGGAGAGAGGAAGACACGGAATCCTAAACAGGCTCCAGGCTCCGAGGTGTCAGCACAGAGCCTCACGCAGGGCTCGAACCCAGAAACCGTGAGATCCTGACCTGAGCTGAAGTTGGACGCTTAACCGACTGAGCCCCCAGGCGCCCCGCCATTTGGTATTTTAAATATGGAGCCCAGACACCTGTCCGCCTTCCTCGCAGGCACGTGCCTGGGTGTTTCTGGGGCTAGAAGTCAGGGGCCCGGGAGCTCCGTTCCTCCCCTGCGGACTACTGACGCGACTGCTTCGTGGTTTGGTCCTTTCTGCCAGGTTTGCCCTATGTGTGTGACTCAGCCAGGGAAAGTGCATTCTGGAAGTTTCCTCCACGTTGCAAGGCACTGTAGGAGGGAGAAGACGCAGTGGGGTGGGAAGGGCTGGGCTCTGGGGTCAGTCCCAGCTGGTTGGCATCCAGACCCATGAGCCGTGTGACCCGGGGCATCTGGGCTCTCAGAGCCCACCCTGCTCTCCCGGGCAAGGGAGGTGATGGTGTGCTCCCGACAGCACTGTGGTGAGGACCCAAAGAGCACATGGGATCCACCCGTTTCCCTCCCCCTTCGCCTGCTCTGTTCCCTCTCCCAGCCCGTCGTGCTCTAGTTTTGTTTTGTTTTCATAAGTCACCTCTGCACCCACCGTGGGACTCGAACTCACAACCCTGACATCAAGAGTCACACACTCCACCGACTGAGCCAGCCGGGCGCCCCCTGTGGTTTTCCGTTTTGTACGTACCAGCAGCCCATCTTCGTTTTCTCGGGTTTTCCTCTTTGCCTGTGGTCTGTGCTATTAATCTCCGTCTGCAGGGATTATTTCTACTGAGAAACCTCGCTGAGACACCGTGATGATTTGCGCCTTCCCGGTTGCCGTCGTGTTTGTGTTTGGTGGGAACTCCTGGGTCGTGGCCCCGGCACCTCGTCCTCACGGCTGGCACCCCGCCTTCCTCCCTGCTCCTGGCGCTGCGTGGTAGCCGCCGAGGCCGGACGGTGAGGCCTGGCTCTCGTTTGTCCCCTTTCCCCGTGAAGGCGGTCGACGCCAGTAGACTCGATGACCTCCGGCTACTGTGCATTCTCCCTCCGCACTCTCTGGGTGATCATTTTCAACCCTATAGATTGTGCTTAATGCTTAGGTGCTCAGTTCATTCATTCATTCATTCATTCATTCATTCATTCATTCAAGTGTTGGTTGAGTGCCACCTATGGTCAGGTACAAAGTGGGACGAAGGACCTGCTATGTCCCGCAAACCAGAGATTAAAAGAGTGGCCGAGAGAGACATGCCACGGGCCCCCAGGCTCACACTGCAGTGGGGAGACTGATGGTCACCAAGGAAGCAAACGACTATCACCGGGTTTCAAGTGGTGACAGCTTCTCACTCTTTGCTACGTCAACATGGGACCCTTACCTCTGTCTTTCCTAACTCGGATCTTTTGTACACGGTTAATTTCCACTGACATGAGAGAATCACGGAAGTCTCTTGATTCATCACCTTGCTTGTTAAAGTCCTCTTTGACGTGCTGTTCACACCACTGTGCTCGGTCACTTAGAATCACGGGACTTCTGGGGTGAAGGCCGGACTGCGGGAACGATGGTGACTGGCATGAGGTCGCGCTGCTGGTCCGTGAGGATCCAGCATGAGAACCCCAGGCTGTTGATGGCAGGTCTCTTCACAGACCAGCGTCTCCCGTCAGGGACACCGGACTCGTGCAGACAGCCCCGCAGCTGGTTTTCATCCTTCCCATGACTGATGGGGCAATCGAGTGCCACCCAAGCAGCAGAGGCTGAGGGACGGTGGCTGCAGGGGCCAGGAATGCAGACCACAGACCCCGCGAGGTGACGAAGGTGCCCCATCGGACCCGTGTGCCTCACGTCTTCGGGCTCCGGGATCCCAGTACGTCAGCTGCAATTTACAAAGAAGAGACGAGACATGAAGGTGAAGCGCCCGAGGGGTCCTACATTTTTCAAAGGGGAAAAAAAAGGCTTAATTATATCTTTAAGAGGCACAGACGCGCCGAGGAATACCAGCAGCGTCTGGGACCCGAAGCAGAAATGCCAAGGATGAGCATTTGGAAGATTAACACAGCTGAACTCGGCACCGTGGCCTTTGTTTGTTTTCTTCCTGGGGCTCCGGAAAGCTGGGGAGGCGAGCGCCCCGGCGGGTCAGGCGGACACGCCAGCCAAGACGGAAACGCTCCTCTCCCTTTGGCCTGCATTTTCCTGCAGAGGAGCACGTGCTACTGTCCCCGAGAGCCGCCCGTGACCCCTCTTCCCCTCAGGACAGGTTTTGTCGTCCTTCCCAGGTTGTGGGGGCCTCAGGACTGATGTCGCATCTTCCTCTGTCTTTGTCCCGCTCAGTCATGGTGACGGAGCTCCTGCTGCGTCCTGCCCCAGGCCCTGTGCTGGGGACAGCGGGGCAGATGAACAAGGTGCCCCTGAAAGGGGAGCCGACCGTGTAGCCCACTTGCAATGGGCCGATGTGGCGTTACAGCCGAGGGAGAGGAGAGCAGGTACCGGGTGCCCCAGGGCCAGGGAGGCTCCATGCAACAGGACGTTAGCAGCCCCGCCGGTCCCCAGGGACCAATATCGTGTCTGCAGAATCACGTCGACGGCTGGAACCGGCCCCGGTGGAGGCTTTCCAACCCCGGCAGTGCCACGGATGCACAGCACGTGTCTCTAGTGCCCCCCCTGGCTTCCCTGCGGTAGGAGGCTGGTGGTGGTCCCGAATGCACACCGCTCTAGGACCGGCAGCGCAGAGGAAGCCAGGAGACTGCAGACCCGGGTTCCTGGTTCTGCGGGACTGACGAGGTGGGAGGTCCCGGGAACAGCCTTGACCACCTCACCTGCCTGTCTCTCTCCAGGATTGACACTGGCCTGAACCGTCGTACTTTTGGGGTTTGCACATGTCCTTCGTGCTTCCTAGGCTTCTAATTATTCTTCAGAATCCGATTTAAATGTCTGTGGAATCTTCCTTAAACCTTCCCTGGGCAGAATGTCCTCTATTGGATGGATGAGGGGATGGTTAGATGGGTAGATGGATGGATGGGTGGGTGGGTGGAAGATGGATGGATGGNGAAGGGTGGGTGGGTGGATGGAGCATGGGTGGATGGATACATGAATGGATGGATGGATGATGGATGGATGGATGGATGGATGAGTGGGTGGATGGATGGGTGGATGGATGGATGGATGGGTGGGTGGATGGATGGATGGATGGGTTGGTGGGTAGATGGATGGATGGATGGGTGGATGGATGGGTGGATGGATGGATGGATGGAGGAAGGGTGGATTGGTGGATGGATACATGATGGATGGATGGATGGATGGATGAATGGATGGGTGGATGGATGGTTGGATGGGTGGATACATGGATGGGTGGGTGGATGGGTGGATGGATGGATGGATGGATGGGTGGATGGATGGATGGATGGGTGGATGGATGGATGGATGGGTGGATGGATGGATGGATGGGTGGGTGGGTGGATGGATGGGTGGATGGATGGAGGAAGGGTGGATGGGTGGATGGATACGTGAATGGATGGATGGATGGATAGATGGATGGATGGATGAATGGATGGGTGGATGGATGGTTGGATGGATGGATGGATGGATGGATGGATGGGTGGATGGGTGGATACATTGATGGATGGGTGGATGGGTGGATGAATGAATGGATGGATGGAGGAAAGCTGTGAAGAAAAAAGCAATAGCAGGAAAAGCCTGGGTTTGGTCAAAGGGGGGACTAGGAGGTAGAACTCAAGGCCGAACTACCCTGGGAATAGAGGGAACATGTCCACCGGAACCAGAGCAGGGGGAGTAGAGCTAGTCCACAGAATGGGTGTGGCCTGGGTTGGCAGGGATTGTGGGTAGAGGTGGAGGCTCAGTGTTGACTCCAGGTCACAGGGAAGGGAGCGAGGAGCTCCTTCTGGTTGGGGGGTGGGCGGAAAGGCAAGGTGCACATTCCTGAGCCCCTCCCCCCATGTGCACTTGGGATTTCTTGTTTCACACTTGCAGCACGAATATTGGCTCCGCCGTAATCACGTTCCTTGTTCAATGTGAAGACCCTGCGAAAAGCCCAGCTCTGGACGTGACCTGCATCGGAAGTCAGGCCCCCTCCTCCCTGGCCCTTCCCAGCGTCCCTTTTCCTCAGGCAGCCCCTGGCTTCCTTCCCTGCTGCTGTTGTCTCTGTGGGCAGCTGTGGCCCGAGCCACGGGCAAGGCGCTGCATCACAGAAATCAACCTCCAACACCACCCGTGACGGACTTAGACGTAGACGATCTCCACACGTTTCGGGCTTTCCTTTCAGTGCGTTTTAAAACCAGCCCGATAAGAATACCCAACGCTTGCTCTCTTTTGCCCTCATGCAAGAGTTCAGCTGTACTTTGAAAATCAGATCACATTTAAATTGGAAATGGGATGCGTTTTGCCACCCGGGACTCATTTCTGAGGGAGGAAGAGGGGGGTGTGCTCGTGCTCGTTTTGTTCCTGATTTTGAAGGTTGCTATTTTTATTTTTATTTCTCTATTTTGAGAGAGACAGACAGCGCGAGTGTTGGAGGGGCTGAGAGAGAGGGAGACAGAGAATCCCAAGCAGGCCCCGCACTGTCAAGCGTGGAGCCCGATGCGGAACCGTGAGATCATGACCTGATCAAACCAAGAGTCTGACACTTGACTGACTGAGTCACCCAGACAGCCCTGAAGGTGACTATTTTTTTTTAGTACTTTATATAATTATTTTAGGTATTTTATTTTATTTATTAAATATTATTATTATTTTAATTTTTAATTTGTTATTATTTTATTTTAATTTTTATTATTTGAAGGTTGCTATTTTTAATCCCTGTTTCACAGAAGAGAAAATTAAGACCCAGGAAGGTTAACAAACTCTTCTGGGGCCATAACTACTGCTCTCTGTCCCCCTGCTGAGCCACAGGGACAGGGACAGCCTGTCATTTCCTCTCCAGACTTACTGAGCCCAGTGCTTGGCACACACAGGCACGCCCAGAAACTTCTGTGGGTCTGAACTGTTAGTGCTATTCACATGTGTGTGCATCATAATTTCATAATATTTATATTTTGCNTATATTTTATATATCTTACATAATATTCATAAAACACATCTATATAAAATAAAAATATAGATATCTATAAAAGTTTATATAAATGTAAAATATATAACTATATACATTTATACACAATATTTGTATGTTAGATTTTAATTTATTTTCAATAAGTACATTTACATATTTCATATTATGTAGTTATATATTTGCCATTATAAAATAATATAGGGGCACCTGGGGGACTCAGTCAGTTAAGGGTCCAACTTCGGCTCAGGTCATGATCTCACGGTTCGTGGGTTCGAGCCCCGTGTCGGGCTCTGTGCTGACAGCTCGGAGCCTGGAGCTGCTTCAGATTCTGTGTCTCCCTCTCTCTCTGCCCCTCCCCCATTCACGCTCCGTCTCTCTCTCTCTCTCAAAAATAAACATTAAAAAAAATCTTAAATAGTTCTCAGCCTCCCCCAGCCTCTCACCTCTTCCTTGAAGATCTGGAAACTCTGAGCACTGGAAGCGTAGCCTTAACCTCAGCCTCGAGGGTGGGTGAAGTCAGCAGGTACCCCAGGCCACCGAGGCTGGTGGGCACCCCTGTGGGGCTCAGCAGGGGAGAGAAGGTGACAGTGGTGCACGCACAGCCGGACTCCCCGTGGGGGCAGGGCCCAGGGGATCAGCTTGACTCAGCACCTGTGAGCCTGGGGAGGGGCAGCGGGAGCGCTGGGTCATTAGGAAGGAGCCGCTGGCCGAGGGTGGTGACAAGCCCACGTCCTTAGCAGCGAGCTGAAGATGTTTGTGGGCGTCCACTGAGGACGCAGCCACGGTGTCAGCGCCGGGCAGGGGCCGAGAACGGGTGCTGACAGCCTGCAGAGCATCTCTTCATCAGAGCTAAAGCCCTTGTTTACTTAGAAGAGCCTGGAATTCCACCCGGGCTGCTGGGCATTTCACTTTTGAAACATAAGCCCGGAGAGTGAAGGGGGGGATGGCGCGCCCAGATTCTCCTTCTGAGCATGAACTTGGTGCTCCTGACTGGGAGCCAGCGCTGGTGCGGGAGGCCCTCTCCAGCGCCTGGCGCCGGCAAAGGCGGGCATCAGGGGCCTCGCCGCACTGCCCCATGCGTGCTTCCTAAGTCGGTGGCAGGGATGTTTCTAGAAACCAGCCTGGAATCAGCAGTCGATGCAGCAGACAGTGGCGATTTCTCAGTCTGTGGTTGTGGAAGCTCAGGCTCCAAGCTTGCTCTTTGCAAGCATCCGTGCGGCTAGTCCCCGGGTCAAGGGACTGGATAGGGCTAGTCCACGCTCCCCACCCCGGCCTTCACTGACGTCACCTCTGTAGCTGCACATCAGCCGCGGGAGTTGTCCCAGAGGACTTCCAGGGAGCCGCCCGCCTGTATCATAGGATCTTGGACAGGTCCTGGTATCAGAGCAGGTGGGATGGAGGAAGGACCCTGGAGGCCAATCGCTCCCAAATGACAACAGCTGTTGGCGACTGAGACTCAACGGGCCTGCAGACTTCACTTACGTTGCTTCCTCTGCAGGGAGGAATGCCTTCTCCAAGAGGCCCTCCCTGACTGCCCCAGACTTTGCCTCCTCCATTCTCCCCTGCTGGACTTCTCTCAGCACTGCACTTACTTAGATCCTCCACTGGCTCTGAAGCCGGAATTCTATTATGTTCTCTGTCTCACTGAGAACAGCCCCTGGTGCCGACGGGGGAAGGCATGAACGCGTGGGGAGGTGAGGAGGGGAGCCCTCGGTCTGGTGGGGAGGTCGCCCTGCGCACCTCGGGCAGATGCTGTGCTGGGTCGCCTGGAGCACGTGCTGCAGAAGCACGGGGTCACGTGGTACCCTTTGCTCCCCGGGCACCCGAGGCCCAGAGAGGGCTGCAGTGTCTCCACAGCCCGTTGAGGATAGCGCCCAGCCTGGCCTCACCTGTCTCATCCCGGAGTGCGGGAGACTTCGCTCCGGGCCTTTGGCTGTCCCATGGGGGAAGGACGCGCCCGCAGGGCCTGGAGACGGGCTGGCCGGGCACCGCGCCAGGGAGAGCCCCGGAGTCCGCTCTTGCCACCCAGTCCTGCTCCCTGCAGACTGCAGGGCCTGGAGTTGGCCAAGTCGAGCGGGGGCTGAGCCCCAGGGGACGAGGCCTCCAGCCATGGCCTTCGTGTGGCCCCTCCCCCGGTCCGGGAAGGGCCCGCTGCCACCCAGCAGCCTTGTACAGCCAGGCTTCCCTGGCACTGTTACCCGCCTCCTGTCCTCAGGCTCCTGGCCCTGGCCAGGCTCCGCTGTTCAGGCTGCACCTGCGCTGAGGCTCTGTGGCCGGGGCTGCGTCTTCTCACCTGTCCGCCTGAGCTCAGGTGTCACCCTCCACAGAGGCATGGACAGCAAGGGGTCCAAAAGTGTTCCCCGTGGGGACAGCAAAGCCTGGATAAAGGGTTTCCAGGACCCCACTGTGATCTTCGATATCGCAGGGAAGGGGATCACATCTCCCCTGCTTCTTCCCAAGGGTCAGAACTGGGCATGGTGGGTAGGAAGAGTAGGGAACAAGTGCATACTGGGCATCCACTACACACCAGGCCCAGAATCTTCTAGGCTCCTAGAAATCCTCTGTCAGGAAAGTGGCTGCAGTGAGCTCGCTGTCTTTCGTCCCTGGATGCGGCAGCGGAGCCCAGGAATGACCACTGCGAGGCAGATGCTCTGCAGCGGGGACTCCAGCCTCTGGCTCCAAGTGGGACCTGCCGAGGTCTAAGACGCCTTCCCTTCTCTCCCCAGGTGTCGTGCGCCAAGTGCGGCCCATCGTGGGCCCGTTTCATGCTGTTCTGAAGCTGGAGATGAACTACGTGGTCGGGGGGGTGGTGTCCCACCGAAACGTCGTCAACGTGCACATCTTCGTCTCCGAGTACTGGTTCTGAAGGCCTGTCCTGGTGCAGCCACGCCTGCACCTCCAGGCCAAGTCATTGCTACAGCAACCATGCCTGCCCCGTTGACATCTCTTAAACTTAGTATTTGTTTGTAGCGTTAGGCCTACATGTATTGAGCTGCGCCCAGATGAATGAGTTCATCTGATGTGTTTCGGTATTTAAATGAGTCCAATTACTCGACTGTTGGTTGAAAACTTTGCTTATTGTTATTATTTTTGTAATGCAGAGGTTAACGTTTGCTTCTCTCTCTGCCTGAGGGCTGAGCGTTGCAAAGGACCAAGGAAAGAAAGACTTTTTCAGGGGGCAGCCAGTCCAGATGCCAAGGGAAAACCAGCTCTTGCACCGATTGTGTGAAATGTGACATTTGGTACTTTTTTTTGAGGGGAGGACCAGTTGGATGGCGTATGGCCAATGACACGGCTTCGGGAGAGCAGCAGGTGTGCCCCGTTCTGCGCAGAAGCTGCATACACACGATGCCCCGGGGAGCCCTCTGAGGTGCCCCGCGGTCCTGTTGAAACGGAAATGGTAAAGCCAGAGCCTCTTAGGTTTGTGCGTGAACCCTGTGTGTTCACCAAGGGAATGGCTGGACTTTCTCTGCACCCTGCATCCGTCCTTTCTTATCAGAGGTGGGAAAATAAACAGTTTTGTGAGCCTCCTGATGGCCTGTGACTGACAGTCTTTCAAGAAGGGGAATCTTCGCTAGCAAAGCGCCTGGGAATGTCCCCTCAGGCCTTCTCAGAGGCCCCTCTCTGCCCCCTGGGGAGGTTCGGCAGCAGGGCCCACATGTATTGGAAGAGCTTCCCACCCTTGTCGTTTCTGATGCCATGCCCACCCCTGAGGAGTGTGGCCCAAGCCCACCCCGTGCCCCACGACCAGTCCTGGTAGGGAAGACATGGAGCCCTAGCATCTGCACTTGCCATGCGTCACTCACTGTTCCCAGAACCCAGCGAGGCAGGTGCGATCCTGTGCAATTTCCAGATGAGTAAACAGGGCTCAATTGCCCAAGTCACACAGCTTTTTGGGCAGAAGGGATTCAAATTCAGTTTATCAGATGCCAGACTCTGCAAAGCCCTGGTCAGAAGACTCATGGACACACTGGGTGTGTCCCGCTACTGTCAGCATTGACCACAGAGCCTATGCTCCGAGGCTCACTAGGGCCCGCAGGGATGCGGCGGCGGGGCCCCTCGCTTCCACGCACACCTCTCCTGCAGACCCTGCCCGGGTTTATCCCATCTTCTTAGGCACGGATGCCACTTGTGGCTCAGAGCCTCTTTCCTCCCGTGTCCCTGCTCATCTCGCAGCCTGGACCCCAGCACTGGTGAGATTTCAGCCCCATGTGGGACTTCGCCTTCTCTGGGATTTCAACGTGGCCCCAGTTCTGCAGAATGTGGCCTCCAGCCCCCTTTGGGAAGTCCCCGCATTTCTGAGGTCGCTCATTTGGGGGCACTGGTCCGTGAAAGCCAGGCGTGGGCTCTGGCCATCTTGAGGTGGTGGGAAGGGAGAGAAGCGGTGCAGGACTGGACGATCCAGGGAGCCATCTGAGCAGCTCTGGAGGCCAGTGAATTGGGGTCTTGGCAGAGAAGGGGGAACCTGGGGTCTGGACACAGGAAGGGAAGCCTCAGGGTGAGGGGCAGGAAATAAGGCCACCTGGGCTTCTGTTTTCCTGCCTGGAGTTTGGGGCAGGAGGTGAGTCTGCAGGAGACAGGCCGCTCTGGGCCCAGGCCCTTGGAGAGGGAGGTTTCTCCTGCTCCCTGAGGCCTGGAGTGGGGGTGAGGGGGTATCTCAGGGCCAAATGGGAAGACAGAAGCAAGGACCCCTGGAAGAGGGTCCTTCCCACTCTCTTTATAGGAATTAGAATGGGAGCTGCCATTGGTGGGCAGAGCCAAGCCTCCTGCCACTGACTGGCTCTCTGGAGAGCACGTGACCCAAGCCGGCCAGTCAGCCCTTCCTGAGAGTAGGTGCTGGGACAGCATAGGGGAGGCAGCGAGGGCAGGGAGCCTCTGGGTGCAGCAGTGGGTGGGGACGGCTGGGGGAGGAGAGGGAGCTGGGCCCCTGTCCTGCCTGACTCTCAAAGAGCCAGAGAGGCCGAGTCGGCCCCCACCTTGACAGGGCCCAGCAGCGTGGGTTACTGGCATCTGCCCAGCCTCAGTTTGTGCATCTGCAAAATGGAGGCAACAATCGCTGCCCGGCTGCCCTGCGCTGGAGATGGGCACAAGAGGGCTTTGCGCCTGTAAGTTGCTGTGTGTAGTCTTAATTCCCTCATCGTTCAAGAGAGGAGGCAGAGGAGGATGACGATGATGATGCTAGCGAGCGCCCCCGTCAGTCAAGCCGCACCAATTCACTGTGCCAGAAAGGCATCTCTCTGACTCTCCGTCCATGCAACAGTCGGTGACAGTTGTGTACGTTAGACCCGGACACAACTTTTCATGTTTCACATCCAGCTCCAGTTGGACAGCTGCTGGACCACTAAGTATCCCATGGTTCTTGCAGAATAATGCCTGCCGGGGACTCTTCGCTGCATGAGGGACCAGCTCACGTGAGCCGGCGGCGCCTCTGGGCCCCAGACAACAGGGATCCCTTAGAACAAAATAATTGAGGGGGAATCGCGAAAGGAAAAGCCAGTTTATAAGCAGGAGGAGGGGGCACACGCACACGGACACCAGACCGAATCATTTTTGCTGATTTGGTAGAAGAAACTTGGAGGGAAGTTTCCGGAAGGTCATGTGCCGTCATAGTCTACCAGAAAGCTGCGTCTGGTTTGAAGGAAGGGAACCTGCACCAATGTTCAGAGGAGCACTGCCGTGTGTGGCGGGACTGCCCGGGTCCCCTGGTGTCTGGGAGGGACCAGGCTCGACGGCGGCAGGGCCACCCCCCCACTGGGAACCCGGAACCCAGGGACGCAACGGGCTTTCCTAAGTCCCCGCGAGGTTCTCAGGTTCATTCAGGTGAAAACACCCGGTAAATCCTGCTACATGTTTGTGTTCCCAGTATTTTATCAGGGCAGTTTTGAAACAAAGTTGAACACATTTTACAGTAAATGCCAGGGTATGGACCACCTAGATTCTAACATTTTACAAGATCAATTTGCACTTTGTTTTTAATGTTTATTTGTTTTGGAAAGAGAGAGAGAGAGAGAGCATGAGCAGGGGAGGGGCGGAGAGAGAAGGGGACAGAGGATCCCAAGCAGGCGCCAAAAGCACAGAGCCCGACGCGGGGCTCAGACTCACAAACTGCGAGATCATGACCTGAGTCGGAGTCGGACGCTCAACCGACTGAGCCCCCAGGCGCCCCAAGAGGACATTTTTATTCACGAGATGCTATATTCTCTTAGAGCCTAGTGTGGACGAGCCGTGGGGACAGACACACTCTGGAGCTCACGGGAGAGTGACGTGAACTGGGGTTACGTGATGTGGCTTCCGCGGCAGGCTCCTTGCTGCCTCTGTCAGGGACACCCCAGTCGGCTTGTGCTGGGGCCACTTCCTGGACGGTCACCCTGGGCCGATGCAGATTCCCATCCAGGACAGTTCGCGTATTGTGTCCCTCCCTGGCTGTGCTCTGCTGCCTGGACGGCGTCTGGGTCCCGGCAACAATTCATTTCCGTCACGCTTCCCAGCGCCATTCATACCGAAGACGTGGGCTCCTGGCGGCTGCTCACCACCCCCATCCCCGCCCCGGGAGTGGAATGAGATGGAAAGTGACTCTTGAGTGACTTTTCTCCCTCAAGGGAAAATAGAGCACGGCAGAGCTTGCGGACCGTGGCCCTTAGGGAGGATGGCGCAGTCACCGTGACCCCGGTGATAATCACGTTACATCTCGTACAACACCTGGTACGTCAGGAACACTTCTAACTGTCCTCCAACATGCACACGTGTGCGTGCGCGCGCGCGCGCACACACACACACACACACACACACACACTTCCTCCTCAGCTCCGTGGCCAGGCCAGCTCGGAGCCACCTTCTCATAAGGAGACACCCGTCTCACTCCCTGGGTGACCCTCAGCTCTCATCACCCCAGAACTCACAGTGGGACCACCTGTCCTGTGGCCGCCCGTCACGTCTCCGCAGTGCCAGCATCCCCAAGATCCTGGATCTGTGACTTGACTTTTTAAAACTTTGTATTGGGTGCCTTGGGGGCCCCGCCTCAGGTCATGGTCCCGGGATCGTGGGATCGAGCCCCGAGTCAGGCTCTGTGCTAGGCATGGAGCCTGCTTAAGATTCTCCCTCTCTCTCTCTCTCTCTGCCCCCCACCCCGCTCGAAAAAAACCCCAAAACTTGTTATTGTCAAACTTTTTCTAACGCATTAAAGTATAGAGAAGAGTGTGTGAAAGCTCTCATACCCGTCACCCGGCTTCAACAATCACATTACCACCTTTTTACTCTTCCTCTTAGCATCTCCCTTCTCTCGACGCCTTTTGTTTTCCAGGAGTATTTTTTTTTCAATAGACTTTATTTTTTAGAACAATTTTAGATCCACAGAACAGTTGTGAAGACAGCACAGATCCCACACACCCGGCCCCCGGTTTCTCCACTGTTAATAGCTTCCATTAGTCTGGTCCGTCTGTTATAATTAATGAATCCATATCGATGCATCGCTGTTAACAGTGAAGAAATACGTACTTTATTTCGGTTCCCTTGGCTTGTACCTAATACCCTCATTGTTCCAGGACCCCATCTAGGACACCACGTTAC
Source organism: Crocuta crocuta (assembly GCF_008692635.1). NCBI lineage: Eukaryota > Metazoa > Chordata > Mammalia > Carnivora > Hyaenidae > Crocuta > Crocuta crocuta. Next base: position 5,302,477 of record NW_027529175.1, read on the forward strand.
ATTTAATTGTTGTGTCCCCTGAGTCCCTCTGGGCTGTGACAGTTTCTCACACTTCCTGTGTTGTTAATGACCTTGGCAGTTTTGAGGCGTACTGGACGGGCATTTTATAGGATGCCCCTCAGCTGGGCTTCGTCTGATGGTTTTCTCGTGGTCAGATTGGGTTATGGGTTTGGGGGAGGAAGACCACAGAGGGGAAGGGTCCTTCGAGTCTATCACAGAAGGGCATTTGCCATCAACACGACCGAGCACGGTCAATGCTGACCTTCGTCATCTGGGTGAGGTGCGTCCGTCAGGCTTCTCTGCTGTGAGGTCACTCTGTCCACCTGTCCATTCTGTCTTCTTTGGGAGGAAGGCACTACACACAGCCCGGCCTTAAAGAAAGAGGAATTGGAAAAAAAAAAAAAAAAAAAGAAAGAGGAACTGTTTTCCACCATCTTGAGGGCAGAGTGCGGGAATTATTTTAAAGCAAATCCCAGACATGTCACTTCATGTTTAAATACTTTAAATACTTTGTTAATATACATTTCTAATGATAAGGGCTTTTCTTTTTTTAAGTTTATTTATTTATTTTGAGAGAGAGAGAGAGCAGTAGGGGCAGAGAGAGAGGGAGAGAGAGAGAGAGAATCCCAAGCAGGTTGCGCACTGTCAGTGCAGAGCTCAACGCGGGGCTCGAACTCACAGAGCGTGAGATCGTGACCTGAGCCGAAATCAAGAGCCGGACGCTTAACCGACTGAGCCACCCAGGTGTCCCCTAATGATAAGGGCTTTTAAAAACATGACCATCATACCTGTTACACCAAACCAAGGTAACAATGATTCTTTATGTCTAATAAGTGGCTTATGGTATTTCTAATTCAACTCCACAAGCACTTGGTAGGCCGGGTATAAGGACGGGGGAGGGGGTGGTACGAGATAAAGAACTCGTGTTCCCGCTTCCCGGGGTGGGGGGATGGGGAGCTAAATAGATGGCAGTTATTTCCTTAACAAAAGGAACTTTTCATTTACCAAAGGGCCAGCCTCCACCTTGCGCTCACGGCGTACAGAAAATGGACTTGCCCCGCTCTGTTCTTCAAACCTCAGCCCGAACATGAGGCTTCTCCCAGAGTGGGGGCTTCTCCTGGGCCCCCCGCCCGCCCGGGCCGCAGACTTCCCTTCTACGACCAGTGTTTCAATCACGTGTCCCTGGTAATCCTGAACTGCCTGCCGCGGAGTCCCGGACGGGGTCACCTCCTTCCAGTGGGGCCCTGGCCGCTGAGAGGTCACGTGATCAGAGCCCGCAACTAGAGGACAGGGAAGGGGGTGGCATGAGCCGGGTCCCCTGTGTCCCGTCTGGTTGGAGAGTAGGGCCGGGGGCTGAGGTGAGGCGAGGTGGGCTGGAGGCACCGTCCCCTCCGACTCTGTCCGGTAACTGAAATAAAGTTCAAAGTTAGAAGGAACACACGTAGATCCCCCCGTACTGTCTCCGTGCAGGCAGTTGAATAGTGCTCCCTCCCAAAAGATGGGTCTAAGTCCTGGTCCCTGGCACCCGTGAATGTGACCTTACGAGGAGATAGGGTCTTTGCAGGTGCGATCAAGTGGAGGTGCCTGGGCGAACCCGTTCCGGAATGAGGGCGAGGCTGAAACCCAATGACTTGTGTGAGTATAAAAGAAAACAGAGAGACTCGATGTGCAGACCCAGAGTGAATGGCCATGTGAAGAAGGGATCTGCCCACAAGCCAAAGATGGGCCGCCGGCCACCAGAAGCTGGGAGAGTGGAAAGAATTCTCCCTCAGAGCCTCCAGAAGCCGTTAACCTTGCCGACACCTTGATTTCTGGCCGCGGACCCCCCAGAGCTGGGAGAGCACAGGTCGCTGCTGTTTGGAGCCACCAAATTTGTGATGGCAGGAAACCTGGGAAACCAATGTGCGTGCGTGTGTGTGTGTGTGTACATATATGTGTATGTATCTTTTCCAAATTCCTGCCCAGTAATACATCTCTTGGTTTATACATTTCTTGGAGAGCACAGATAGTGAATTAATAACTGCGATTTTCTCATATTTTGCAAAAATGAGGCATCCTGAGGGTGGGTACACGTGCCTTGCATGTCCCTTTGGTCTCAGCCTTGAGAGGAGCAGCTTCATCGGGGACGCCTGTGGCCCCGGGATTTGCTGCCAGGAGGGAAAGTGCGGCCGCGGTCCGTTTGGAGAGTTCAGCCGCGATTCCCGGTGTCCACGGCGAGCTCGAGGTGCCGCAATTTAATTATTAAACCTCGCGGGGCATCAGAAGGGTTGGGCACACGGTGACGAGTGATCGCTTTTCCACACGCTGCTTTATTCCTACTTGCGCAGCTCCCGCACCAATCGGTGTCGTGTACGTCAGCGACGGTGCCGTGATGACGCCTGAAATGATGGACGGGAAAGGGTCGTCAGTACGCGTCAGAGAGAAGGGAGTTGAAGCCTTAAACCTCCCGCCTTCGGTCTCCCTGCAGACAGATGTCACCCCAGCTTGTTCCTTGATTTTCAGGCACGTAGCCTCCACCCTGTGAGCGAGCTGTCTTCCTGACGGTGCCTTTGGTGCCCCGGGAAGTAAGCACAGGTCTCTTCCTGGCTGGACCCAGTCCTGAGCCACCCTAGACCCGCTCACGTCAACAGCCCTGGCCCCCGGTCCCACCTTCCCTGGTAACTTGTTCCTTTAGAGCAAAGCAGAGCCTGTGCGGTCTGGTCACGTCCCTTCACATGCTCTCATCAGTTCATTCATTCATTCATTCATTCGCCCGTCACCTCACTTCGCCCCCTCCCACTGGTGACGCATTCATCTGAGTCTCCCCCCAGCTGCCGGCTACCCTTCCACAACCCAGGTCGATGGAGCTCCTGATGCTCCCAGATCCCTCAGGGGCGCCCACACCAGCCTCACGGCGTGGCTCTCGGAGGCCCCGGGGGCCCTGCCTTTACATGACCCCCCCCCCACTCTACGAAGGCTCCAGACGCACACAACTTATTCACACACACAGATCCCTCCGCCTGGGATAACATTGCTTCCACCTTCTCTGCCCGGCGAACTTCTCCTGACCCTACAAGACCCGGCACAAAATGCCCACTGGCTTAGGTTCACATCCAAAGGAATCGAAAGCAGGGACTCGCACAGATATTTGTATATAGGTGTTCAGGGCAGCAGTGTTCACAACCCGAGAGTCCCTCAGCAGATGAACGGATAAACCAAACGTGGTCCGCACATACAACAGAATATTATTCACCCATGAAAAAGAAGGAAACAAGCCAGACACAGAGGGACACCTAGTGTATGGTGCTAGTTAAATGAGGTAGATACGTGGACTAGGAAAATTACATAGAGATAGAAGACAGAATAGAGGTTTCCAGGGCTGAGGGGATGTTTGAGGGCGTCAGTGTTCAACGGGCAGAGTTTGCACTGGGGGAGATGAAGAGCTTTTAGGTAGAGACGGGATAGGTTCAATAATACTGCAAACGTATTTGGTGTCAATGCTGTTCTCTTATGAGTGGCTCATCAGGTAACTTCCATGCCATGCGTGTTTTATCATAATTTTTTAAAGAGTGAAAAATTCTGTTAATGTTTATTTCTTTTTGAGACAGAGTGAAAGCGGGGGAGGGGCAGAGAGAGAGGGAGACACAGAATCTGAAGCAGCTCCAGGCTCCAAGCTGTCAGCACAGAGCCCGACGTGGGGCTCGAACCCATGAACTGTGAGATCCCAACCTGAGCTGAAGCCAGGAGCTCAACCAACTGAACCTCCCAAGTGCCCCTTAAGAATTTTCTTTAAGCAATCTCTATACCCAGCGTGGGGCTCAGATTCACAACCTTGAGATCAAGGGTCGCACACGCCACTGACTGAGCCAGCCGGGTGCCCCTGATTTAAAAACAAAACAAAACAAAACTCTAAAAGCAATCCCAGTGTCTGTGAGGCCCCTCCCTCAGTTTCCCGAGTGTGATCAGTTCTTCCCTTCTCTGTGCGTGTGGAATCTTCCTGCGGTAGCCGTTTGCCGAATTGTACTTTAAATGTCCGTTGAGGGGGCACCTGGGGGGCTCAGTCCATAAAGGCTCCGACTCTTGGTTTCGGCTCAGGTCATGGTCTCACAGTTCGCGAGTTCAAGCCCTGCATTGGGAGCCTGATTGAGGTTCTGTGTCTCCCTCTCTCTCTGTCCCTCCCCTGCTCATACTCTGTCTTTCTCTCTGAAAAATAAACGTTAAAAATTTTTTAAAAATTTTAATAAACACCTCAACCGATGGTCCTCTCTGAAGCGAAATCTGTGAGTTCTCAGGTCAGGGTTGGCAAAGACTAGAAGCCAGTCAGCTCCCTCCACCTGCCTCACCCCCAGCCTCCGACCTCCAGCCTCTGCCCTGAACCGAGGACCGCCTGGTCCCCTTCAAATTCCGTATTTACCGGATTGTGTTCATACCACCAGCCTGGGGGAGACAAGGGGTAAGAATGATAAAAAGCACGTGTGTGATGATACCTCCGTAAATACAGTTTAGGTTTTAAAGAGGTAACTACACACCCGAGCGGGGCGAACCCCGAAGTACGAGGCGCTGCTTTCACTGCGGCCAGCCGTCCGGGGTTTAGAAATTAGAAAGGAATGTTTTCCACTCTGCACAGTGGAAACACTCTTATCCCACGGCCTATCTTGACAACTTGATGGTGGCGCTTCTCAGCCCAGCCTAGATCATTGCATAATTAATTGTGTGCAGGTAACTCACCGGGAGAAGGTGCTTATTAGGAGCGGGGAGCCCGACGCCCACTCTCCCCTGGAAAGTCTCCAGGCTCGTCTCTGCGCCAAGTCCCCGTGTGAAGGAGCCACCCGCCAGCGTGCAGCGCCTTCTGTGTGCACCTCTGCTCACGGGACAGCCGACCCGAGAGCCCGGGGCCCCTGTCGCTGCCCGTTTGTTCCGTTGGGTCAAGTCTGAGGCTGTTCCTTGGGACCCAGGCCCTGCGAGCGTCGGTGCAGTGAGGCTGAAGAGCCAGGAGTGTCCCTTGGGCCTCCGGTCCTTCTCCCTTTGGTTTCCTGAGACGCTTCTAGAAAGCCAGCCTCTGCCTCCTTCCCCCCGCACCCCCACGATGGCGCACGTAGCTCAGGGCCTGATGCGCCTGTGCCCGGCCGGTTCCTTGAGTGCTGGCCTAGTCCCGATGCTGGGACACGAGTCAGGCCCAGCCCCAGGGCCCTGGGCCTTCAGGGAGCCCGGCCGTCCCTCAGTGGCCTGTCACCCGGAGCACGGCGGATGTGGGCCCTGATACGAGCCCTGGTATCGCTGAATCAAATATTTTGGCTGCTGGAGGCGGGGAAGTGGCTCCCGAACCAGACTCGGTTCTTTAACCCCCATTCCCCAACCATCGCCAAGATTCTTGGCCTCTGGTACCTCCTTCTGTGAGACGCACATTCCCAAGGGCCTCTCCCCACCTTGCTCTTCCGCGACGGGGCGGGGACGTGTGCTGGAGGGCCGGCCGGGGCTGTTGCGGAGGGGGTGTTGGAGTACCTCCGTCGCGCCGCAGCCCTGCAGGCGTCTCCCTCCCTCCCTCTGCAGGAAACTCGGAACAAAGTACTCGGTGTCTGTGGATGGTCAGCTTGCAACCGCTTGCCTGTGAGCCTAGGATGACGTTAGCGGATGTTACAGAAACCGCGCTGTAGGGAAGCCTGAGCCTCCCTCTCCCCCTGCGCCTCT
>NW_027529175.1:5308186-5317824 GCF_008692635.1 Crocuta crocuta
CTCCGGGCATGAAATAGGGCCAAGGAAGAGCGGGGGTCACCTGGAGGGCGGGGCCCAGAAACCACTGAAATGTCACAGAGCAAATGTGGCCATGAAGCAGCCTTCTCGGGGCAGTGTCCTCAACGGGACACCTGAGAGGCCACCAGCCTACTTGTAATGGAAATTACACCACCACCAACTCCGACCCGACACCACATTCTTGCAGGAAACCCTCCCTCCCGGCCCTGAGCCCCGCGCCCCGGCCGCCCGCCCCAGGCCCTGCACCTGCGCGGGTGACTTATTCCAGTCCGTGTGCGCGTGGACGGTGATCCGTCCTGAGAGGTGAAAGCCAGCTTTGGGTTCCTTGTGCGCAAAGACAGATAGATCCCGGGAGAAACCTTCAGCTTCCCAAGAAAGCACCCTCCCCCCCCACCCGGGATCCTTTTCTCTCTGACTCGTACACCGCCATGCATGCAGCAGGTGCCTAATTCTTGCCTGCCCCAGCAGGAAGAGTGTGCATTTGTACAAAGAATCGATTTCCGCACAGTCTCCCTAGATGGGCCTTTACTGTCAGGAACCGGTGGAGCCCTGGAAAGCGGAGCGCCCGTCAGCCTCCCAAACCGAGGTCACAGCACCGAGAGCACCAGGCACCCCAGGACCACGCACTAACGGCACTGACGTCCTGGGGACCCACTCGGGCCTCTACCAAGGCCGACTTGTGCTAAGAACGTCAGGTTTGCTGGTGAAGACAAAGAAATCCATCCCGGCACAATTAACCCAAATGGGGTCCAGGGCACTGTCCACACTCCAGACATCGGTGGTTCTGAGGGAGAGTAGACAGACTTTTTTTTTTTTTGCCCCACAAAACTTTGGCAGAGAATATTAACCCGGCTGCTCGGTCGGTCTGTGGCCCTCCGGCCAGGCCTTCTGTTTGTTACACGACAGGAAGACGTGTGAAGCTGGAGGTGAGGCCTGGGAGGGGGGTGGCGGCTCGAACCCGGGCCCGGCTCCCTCGGGGGCTCAGGGAGGGGCGGCACGCGGAGCACTGAGACGGAAGCCGCCTGGCGCTCAGAGTCTGTTCCTACCAGAGATCGGAAACGAAAAGCCGCTTCCGACTGGACCAGGATGGCTTTGTTTAGGGAACTTTCACCAGCCTGGCGCACGCCGCCTCCAGGCAGCCCTGGCAGGTCATTGCTGGTCACCGCCTGGCAGAGGACAAAGTGGAGCCTCAGGAGCCCTNGGAGACCAGCTCCCCACAAGCCCCGAGGAACTTTGTGGAACCAGCCTCTCCTTCCCAACTACACTCAGTGCAGGTGGATGAAACCGATCGCGTATTTACCGTGTGCAGATCCCCGCATCCAAATACGCCCGAGATTAAAACAACAGCACAACAATCACCGAGGCAAAGGCACGGACGCAGGGCCTGGAGAGACTCCTCTGTGGCTGGTTGTGCGAAGCCTCCCGGGACAGGCGGGTCTGGAGCCAAAAAGGCTCGAAGGGGGTCCTTTCCTCCCTTCTCCCCGTAGGACCCGCACCCCACGTCTAGCGCTTTTCTCCAGCTCAGGCTAAGGTCGTCCTCAGACTTTTCTTCAACTGGGTCAGCTTTCTCATCTGAACAATGGGTCTGATAATTACTGCCTCGCGGAGCTTTGGGGAGAAGGAAGGGAGATGATGAATGTAAACACAGGGCACAGTGACTGGCCGGGCAGAGGCGCGCAGGGAATCCGGTTCTTCCCTGGAGACACCCTTGTGGGCTCTCGGTAAACGTCACTTCACGCTAATGCCATTGGTATCTTAAATTTTAAACAAGTCTTGATCGCGCATCTTCAAAAGTGCAGGTACAGAGCCAGGTCCAGAGACCCAGCGGACAAGACACAGAGACCACCCAGATAATGGTGTGGGGGCCTTTCCAGGCCCAGAAGAAGCCAATTTCTTTTCTTTTTTTTTTTAACCCCATTTATTTATTTTTGAGAGAGAGAAACAGAGCATGAGCAGGAGGAGAGAGAGGGAGACACAGAATCGGAAGCAGCTCCAGGCTCCGAGCTGTCAGCACAGAGCCCAACGTGGGGCTCGAACCCACGGACCGTAAGATCATGACCTGAGCCGAGGTCAGGCACTTAACTGACTGAGTCTCCCAGGCGCCCTGAAGCCAATTTCCTTAACTGCCTGTTGCACCTACTGGACCAAGTTTTGTTTCCATCATTTTTATTGTGTTAGTTTTCCCTCTATGCACCAGGGTGTTTACGACAAAACACATTTCAATTTCACAAATATTTTGAGAAATAAATTCTCAAAAAAAAAAACGAAACAGCCAATGGATTGGTTATAGCTTAACTCCCCTAACTTTACTAATAAAAGCACTGTATGCTTTCAGAAGCCTGAGAATCAACATACCCCTTTTCACTTTGGCCACTGGGAGGCTCAAATCTAAATTTAATGTCCAATTGAATAACACCCTGACCTCCTGCCTTGTTTCTGATCTCCTTTATCTTCCTCTATAGTGTTCTAAAACATGCTCGTTAAGGGAAATCGTCTCATCCTTTTCAAAAAGGAGGCACAAATTATTATGTTGTGAAAGGTGAAGAGAATATTACAACAGGTATCACCTGATGCAAGAGCCAAAAGGTAGGAGAAACCTAAGTGTCCTTTGACAAATGGATGGATAAACCAAATGTGGTCTGTACTTACGGTGGAATATTGTATGTAAAAGTCCTTAACAAGGAGGAGATTCTGACCCCTGCTGTGACGTGGATGAACCTTGAAGACACGTTGCTCAGTAAAACCAGAGGGACACAGAAGGACACGCACTGTGTGATTCCACTTACCTGAAGGACCCGGAGAAGTCAAGTTCACAGAGACAGGAAGTGGAGTGGAGGTTACCAGAGAATGAGGAAGTGCTTAATAGGAGCTCTTCTAGTTCAGGAAGAGGGAAAAGTTCAGAAGGTGGACGGTGGGGATGGCTGTGCGCCGTGTGAATGTTCCAGTGTGTGGCTTTTACCACAACTTTTTCACAGTTAAAAAAAAAAAAAAGAAATCACCTGAAAATGAACACTATAAAACTTCTGTCTTCTAGAAAATGCCCTAGGCTAATCTCTGCCATTTTATTCTTAGTAGAGGGATAGATAACGTGGTGGCTTCCTCATTTGGATGCATCTGCCCTCCTACCAAAGTTAGTGATGTTCTAGAACTCTCCAAGGAGGCATCGGAGCACAGAGGCGGCTCGTCCCCACCGCCACTGGGTGCAGCTAACAAAATCTCACTGAAACATGATGCGTGAGCAACGCCGCGTCCCCAGAGCAGACCCGCGTGCCCCGGACAGGAGCACCGTGAATGTGGTCTCTCAGCCCCAGCAGCGACGGTCACCACGGCTGTATTTGATCCCCGGCCCGCAGGTATTCACACCGTTTCCCCCATCAATAGTCGTGTCATATCATCATCCGCAATTTTGCTCGTCATCCCCCATCCCTCCCCCATTGGGGGAGGGGTGTGCCATCAGAATACGGGGCATCGAGGAAGAGAGCAGGAAAGGAGGGAGGCCAGAGGGGACGACGCGCGAGCCCGCTGCTGGCCTGCGGCTGGTGCCGGGCGCGGCCCACAGAGACGCTTTGTCCGGCTGGGCCCCGGCGGCCCTGGCTGGCGACGGCTGGGGCCCTCAGTCCGTTTCCTGAAGGCTGGCTGGCGCCTCAGAAGCCTGGCGGGGTTTCCGCCTGACTCAGTGGCCCCCGTGGGCTGTCCCCTGAGCTGGGGGTGACGGTGGCCAGTCTGAGGCAGGGCAGGGATGCGGTTTCCATGGCAACCGGCTACCGCCAGCCAGAGCACCGCAGGGGAGGGCTCCGACTGTGGAGGCAGATGGCCTGGATTGGAGTCCTGGCTCTGCCACCGACAAGCTCTGTGTCATTGGCACGTAGCTAAGCCTCCCTGAGATTGACGTGGGGACCGTGATCCTACTTGTGAACGCTCCCAGAAACTCCCGGCACCTGCCGCTCAGCCCCCGCCCTCTTCCCCATCAGCGTAGGGTGAAAAGTGCAGTCCTGGCCGTTTAGGTGACAAGGCCCCCGGGCCCCTCCTGCGGCTCAGCTGGTCCCCGACCTGCCCTCCGCCCGTGGAGGGCGGCCTCCGAGGGACGATGCGCAGGCCCTTCTCAGAACCACTCCGGCTGGCGTCCCGCGATCAGCAGGGCTAAATCCTAAGGGCCTGACCCAGGTGTTCCGCCCACCTCCTCGTCTCTGCCGGACGTCGGGCTCCGACCCAGAACCGGGCAGAAACGCTAACGATGCCCACAAGGTGCTAGATAAACAGAGAGCAGGATCCTGGCCCAAGACAGCCAGAAACAAACCCGCAGCAAGGAAGTTCGGCTACGCGCGCAATGCCTGGCGCGGCGCTCGGCGCACAGTCAGCTTGTAGTAAATACCAGCTCCCTTTATAGCCCGGTTTTTTCCCGCCCAGAATATGGACGATCTGCTTTCCACGTGTAAGAATTGGCAGCTGTAAGGCGGGGCGAGGCCAAGGCCCGGCGGGACCGGCAGCGGGAACAGTGAGCCTGTTTGGATTCACACAGTTTGTTACCTATGTAGCCAGAGGGAGGGAGAGCAGACACAGGTGGCTGCAACATAAACGGTAGGTGCTGGGGGGGCGACCCCGGACCCCGCAGAGGGTCTCATGTCCTGCCCCCACGTCCTGAGGGGTCCGGGCACGAAGTCCCTGCCTCATCAGAACTTGGGAGCTGCTGAGAAACGGGATGTCCCACTGTCAGGACAGCCTCCTGGGTGCCCGGGGAAGAGCCTGAGAAAGGGTGTGGTCGCAGCTCCCCCGAGCCTTCCATGCTCCTCTGGCCCAGGAGGACCCCAAGACACAGACTCGGACCGGCTGTGTTTCAAGCCCCGCCCAGGTGGCCCATGTTGGGTACAGGCAGGGACCAGAGCGGAACTGTTTCCCTACAAGGATATATGTAAGATTGCTAATAAAATACTTAGTAAAATAATCAGGCTCACAGAAGTTTTTGGGTTTTTTTCCAACCACAATAACTTCTTTCATTTAAAAAATTTGTTTTAATGTTTTATTTCTCAGAAAAATAGAGAGAGAGCATGACTAGGGGAGGGGCAGAGAGAGAGAGACAGAATCTGAAACAGGCTCCCGGCTCCGAGCTGTCAGCACAGGGCCCGACACGGGGCTCGAACCCACGAACTGTGAGATCATGACCTGAGCCGAAGTCGGATGCTTAACCGACTGAGCAACCCAGGTGCCCCTACAATAATTTCTTTTAAAAAGGTGATTTCTGAAACATTAAAAAAAAAAAAAAGAGGAGGGTGCCTGGATGGCTTAAGTCATTTAAGGGTCCGACTTTGGCTCAGGTCAGGACCTCACAGTTCGGGAGTTCAAGCCCTACATTGGGCTCTGTGCTGACAGTTTGAGCCCAGAGCCTGCTTCTCATTCTGTGTCTCCCTCTCTCTCTGCCTCTCCCTCACTTGTACTCTCTGTCTCAAAAAGAAATGGACATTAAAAAAATTTTTTTTTAATATTTTTATTTATTTCTAGGAGAGAGAGAGAGAGACAGCATGAGCAGGGGAGGGTCAGAGAGAGAGGGAGTCACAGACTCTGAAACAGGCTCCAGGCTCTGAGCTGGCAGTCAGCACAGAGCCCGACGCGGGGCTCGAACCCACAAACCGAGAGATCATGACCTAAGCGAAAGTCGGACGCTTAACCGACTAAGCCACCCAGGCACCCCATTAAAAAATTTTTTTAATTAAAAGGTGATTTCTGGGGTGCCTGGATGGCTCAGTCGGTTAAGCGTCCGACTCGATTTCAGCTCAGGTCATGATCTCACAGCTCGAGTTCCAGCCTTGCGTCAGGTTCTGTGCCGACAGCGTGGAACCTGCTTGGGATTCTCTCTCTCTCTCTCTCTCTCTCTCTCTCTCTGGCCCTCCCCTACATGTTCTCCATCACTCTCTCAAAATAAAAGAAAAATAAACTTTAAAAATAAATAAATAAAAAGGCAATTTCTACACTTGGGTCTTAGTTTGCAGTCATTTTAAAGCGAGTTTACGTTAAACCTCACTTTAAGCACACAGCTTAAAGAATGTTTATGTCTGGGGGTCCCTGGGTGGCTCGGTCGGTTGAGCATCTGACTCACGATTTTGGCTCAGGTCATGATCTCACAGTTTGTGAGTTTGAGCCCCATGTCAGGCTCTGTGCTGACAGCTCAGAGCCTGGAGCTGCTTCCGATTCTGCGTCTCCTTCTCTCTCTGCTCCTCCCCCACTCACACTCTGTCTGTCTCTCAAAAAAATGCATGAACGTTAAAAAAATTAAGAATAAATAAACATTAAAACAATTTTAATAAAGAAACATTAAAAAATTTTTAAAAATAAATAAAAATGTTCTTTATCCGATTAAGGATGTTTGTTTTTATTAATTGATGGACAGTTTATATCATGAATAAATGTGGAATCTCATCAGATGTTTTCCTGCATCAGTGGACATGATCATATGTTTTTCTCCTTTATTCTATTACTATTACAAATTACACTGATTGATTTTCAAGTGTTAAACCAACCTTGCATTTCTGGAATAAACTCTACTTGGTCAAGAAGCATCATCCTTTTAGTGCCTCTGGGTGTGATTTACTAATGTTTTATTTAGGACCTTCATCTACATTCATGAGAGATATAAGCCTGTCAGTTTCTTCTATTATAATATCCTTGTCAACTTTTAGTATCAGGGTTTGGCTGGCCTTATAAACGGAATCGGGAGGCGTTCTCTTCTTCCTTGTTCTCTACAAGGGTTTGCGAAAGACTGGTACTATTTTTTCCTTAAAGGTTTGGAAAATGACTAGTGAAGCCAGTCTGGAGTTTCCTTTGTTAGGAGGTTTTTAATTTCAGATCTGATCGTTTTAAACAGTATAGGATTCTTTGGATTTCCCATTCCTTCTTGAATTCATTTCGGTAAATTGTGGTTTTTAAAGACTGTGTCCATTTCATGGAGGGTGTCCTTTTTGTTGGCATAAAGTTGTTCATAATGTCCTGTTATCCCACTTAAAATGTCATTAGGGTCTGTAGTGATCCTCTTTCATTTCCAATACCGAGGTGAAAAACATTTTGGGGTTATTTTTTCTGTTATTTTCTCCTGTACCTCGTCTCGATGGGATTATCGATATTGTTAACCTTCCAGACACCTACTTTGACTTTGCCATTTTGTTGTTATTGTTGTACCTCTTCTCCGGTTCACTGATGTCAACTCTTCTCTTGATTACAGCTGTGCTTCCATTTTCTTTAGATTTAATTTTCTCTGGTTTCATGAGACAGAAGCTTAGATCGCTGACTTTCCATCTCCTTATTTTCTTCTCTTTCAATTAGAAAAAAAATGTTTTTAGTTTATTTATTTTGAGAGAGAGAGTGGGGGGGTGGCAGAGAGAGAGGGGGAGAGAGAGGGGGAGAGAGAGAGAGAGAGACCCAAGGAGGTTCTTCGCGGTCAGTGCAGAGCCCGATGCAGAGCTCAATCCCATGACCCGTGGGACCGAGACCCAAGCCAAAACCAAGAGTCAGAAGTTTAACGGACTGAGTGGCCCAGGCACCCGCAGCCACCTTATTTTCTAGCTCATGCATTTAACGCTAAAAATTCTCACTTAGGCGTTTCCTTAGCGGTTCCTCACAAGTTTTAATACGTTTATTTTCATGATCATTCCATTCAAAGTATTTGCTAACTTCCACTGCGATGGTCCTTCTGGCCTCTGAGTTAGTTATCCAGAAGTATGTTGCTTAATTTCCAAACACTTGGGGATTCTCCAATTATCTTTCTGTTATTAGTTTCTTGTTTAATTGCACTGTGGTCAGAGAATGCACAGAAAATGAAATGTGTGATTTCAGCCCTTTGAAATCTGTTGAGACTTGCTCTGGGGCCCAGCATATGGTCTATTTTAGTACATGGTCCGTGACTCCACTTACCCGTTCCCACTCCGGTGCCACGGATACTATGTGTTCTTAGCATTTGGCCACTTATCATTGCTTTATATGGTTAATATTACCCTATATTTACCCTTTTCTTCTTTCCTTCCTGCAGCTCGGCGCTTGCTTCTATCTGGGGTCACTCTCCTTCGGCGTGAAGGACTTCCTATCAGATTTCTTGCGTGTTGATTTCCTGGCGACTAATTCTCTTAGCTTTTGAAGACATATTTGTTTTAGCCTTCATCTCTGAAAAATATCGTCTTCAAAAAGACTGGCAGGGTTTTTTTTTTCTTTCATCAATTTAATTTTTTTTACGTTTTTATTTATTTTCGAGAAACAGAGAGAGATGGAGCATGAGCAGGGGAGGAGCAGAGACAGAGGGAGACACAGAATCGTGCTGACAGAAGCAGGCTCCAGGCTCTAAGCTGTCAGCACAGAGCCCGACGCAGGGCTCGAACCCACCAACTGCAAGATCATGACCTGAGCTGAAGTTGGACACTTAACTGTCTGAGCCACCCAGGTACCCCTTTCTTTCAGCAAGTTCAAGATGTTATTCCATTGTCTCTTGGATTACAAAACTGTGAAAAGCCCTTCGGGGCCGTGTCACCTTCCACACATCATTCCAATTGTAGGAATGCATGTAGGTCACGATCTCATGGTTCGTGGGTTCGAGCCCCGCGTCGGGCTCTGTGCTGACAGCTCGGAGCCTGGATCTGCTTCGGATTCTGTGTCTCCCTCTCTGTCTGCCCCTCCCTTGCTTGTGATCTGTCTCTGTCTCAAAAATAAACATTAAAATTTTTTTTTAAAAAGAAAGAAAAGAAAATCACCTTTCCTTTCAGCTTCTCTGTTAACTCCCTCCTTTCAATGAGGAGCAGATAAAATCTCTAGTTGTTGGTTTTTTGTTTTTTGGTTTTTGCTGTGAGTTTCCAGAAGGGTCCCCATAAATCATGCCTCCTTCCCCTTCTCAGGTCCCAAAGAAGCTAAGAAGCAAAGCAGGGAAGAGTAGCTACAACGCCAAAGCCCTTTTATTTTGGACACAGAGGTGCCCCGCTGAGGACGGAGGTGGATGTTTGGAACGGGGACCCCAACACTGCACCAGGCACACCCCTCACGTTTTCCCGACCAACTCAGAGCCCCATCCTCCGAGGCAAGTGCCATTAGCTTCACCTGACAGCCAGGGGACCCAACTTCTAAGAATTAAGCCAAGGTCCTACCAGCTTGTAAGTCACCGAGTCAGGATTCAAATCCTGGTGGCCACACGGCAGGCCTGCTAAGCCAGGAGAATGTATTACGTGCTTACGTGTATGGACTCAGAGCAGCAAGCCGCCCCCTCCCCACCGCGGTGTCCTATGTCTGTTCCCTCAGTTAGCATGCTTGTCCCGGCTCTTCACCCGGCTCGCTCGGCTCTCGCAGGTCTCCCTTAAAGGCTCCTTTTCCATCTGTCCATTCTGACCCCTCTCCCAACCCAAACCTGCTCCCCTTTATAACCGTCCGACCCGTCTTCTCATCGCCGCCTTTTTTCTTTCTAGAACTTACCATACTTTGCAGTCACATAATGAGTCCTCTTGAGATTCGTGTCATCTTGTAAAGTATATACGTTGCCTCTTTTAGACCGCAAGCGCCCCAAAGGCGTGGGCACATCTGTTTTGTTCCCGGCCCAGAACTTGGCACGATTAGTCGTTTCTCGTGCTCAGCGAGCCTCCTCCTCTCCGGAGTGCTCC
>NW_027529175.1:5317831-5318553 GCF_008692635.1 Crocuta crocuta
CCTCCCGGGTCGAGTGCCGACAAGCCAGGGAATTTTCTGGGAGCCGCGCAGGTGAGTGGCTGGATAACATGTTTACCTGAGTCATCTCTGGCAGAGGTCTGCGGGCTCGGGGCGGGGCCTGCGTGGGAAATAGCACCTCGGGGCGCCCACCCCTCTTTAAAGCCCGACCAGGGGGCTCGTTCCCCGAGGGAAGGAGCTTCCGGGCCAAACGCAAACCCTGTTTCGGAGACACTACTTTTGCCACGTTGTGTCCCGTTTTACTTGTACCAAACCACATCTTCACAGCCGGGTTTGGCTCCTTCCGAGCAAGGACTGTGTCATCTCTCTCTTTTCTGTCCCACGGAAGACCCGCCCCGCGTGGACAGCGCTCCGTCCCGGCCACGGAAGACCCGCCCCCCGTGGACAGCGCTCCGTCCCGGCCACGGAAGACCCCCCCCCGCGTGGACAGCGCTCCTCCCGGCCACGGAAGACCCCCCCCCGCGTGGACAGCGCTCCTCCCGGCCACGGAAGACCCCCCCCCGCGTGGACAGCGCTCGGTGGCCCCGCCGGCCCCAGCACTCACTGCCCTGAGCACAGCCCGCACCCCTTGATTCAGAGCCGACGGGGTGTAACTAGGGCCAAAACCAAACGAGAAAGCAAACAGCGTCTGACGGCAGTGGAAACTGTAGCTGCCGAAGCGGAACATTTTCGAATGTTCCCACCCGCTTCCGGCGGTGGAGGCG